>NC_137857.1:1210000-1810000 GCF_948465745.1 Chenopodium album | reverse complement strand
TTGACAAATTTCATCTAACTTGTGTGTAATAAGTACATGATACAAATATCCTCCTTATCAACTCAAACATTATGCATTAATTACAATAATTGAAAATTAATTGATAATGATTTTATATTATTGAATCAATTATTATTGACAGTCATATCGCGTGCATTAAGACTAATCACAAATTTACAATACGGAATACGTACATGGTTAATCATAGAAATTATTACTAAATGTAATTATTAAAATAATATCTTACATATGATATCCTTAGCTTTCCTTCTTGTAATGAATACTTGTATATGTCTTTTAATAATAAGATGAGGAATATCGAAAATGTGGATACTTAGCTTTTAGAAGTTAGTGAGCTGGTAAATTTGGATTTATTAGGGTTTTTTTAAGATATTGTCAATTTTTGTGATTGGGCAATTTAATTAAGGGCTTTTAAAATTGTTTTCGTGGCTTTTAGTGCATCTACGTTGCAATTGTTAAACTAAAATTGAGGAAAAAGAAAAAGAAATGCAACAAGCTGCCATGCATGAGGGGGGGAAAGCACGAGGAAGTTGGAATCACTTTACATGTAGTTTGGTTTTGCTTTACCAAAAAGCCATTCCAATAATAATTAGAGGGATTACACTAAGATATCACCATTCATACATAATTTACCAAAAAAAAAAAAGGAGTTTATGAGACTATATATGAGAGATTGAGAGGTATTATGGTCTATAAATCGAAATGTATGTACTTGTTACGAGGAAGAAATGAAACCGAGTGGCAGATTAAGGGCCTATTCATTGACTGAACTCAGCTGAACTGAACTGAACTGAATAGAGCTGAACTAAACTGAATTTCAACGTAAGAGAACATGCCCTAACTAATTAAGATATTATTGTCAATTTTAGAGAATTATAGCTTTAAAACTTAGCTTAATCAAATTTAATATATAAATAATCATGTAAATGGTAAAATGATACATGAAACAAATCAAGTACTTTAAATTATACTATATAGTTATTCTGCAATTAGTATCATATTGTCAAAAGAGAAAATATCATCAAATATCGCACAAAGTGTTACGAAGTACTAAACAATTGCTAATCTTTAATTTCACTAACTAAAAGATTTTTGCCTCATTGCCTGTATTATATAGTTGTTGTTTATGCATAGCATAATCTGGGTCGTGATTCACCTGGATATGCTCGATCACTCCACATGTTTTCTTGATTATAGAAACATGCATTCCTTTTATAGATAACATACACTAATTAATTTTTATACGATTTTTATTTTTTAACTCTAAAGTCACTTTACTACGTATTAAGTTTCATTATATTGTTAGGTAAAGAAAAATAGGAGGTCAGTCCAAGCATTTCAGCTTTGGTTTAAATCAGCTTTTTGCAAAGTTGGCATCCTCTAGTAGCTAAGCTAGCTTTTATTTCTCACGAGTTGCGTTTAAACAATCCTCACATGCAAATTGTGATACTAATATACTTTAAGTTATGGGAATGATACTTAGGGCCTGTTCTCTTTAGCTTATTTTCAGTTTAGTTCAGTTCAGTTCAGCTCCAATAATTTCATTCAGTTCAGCTCAGCTCAGTTCGGCCAACCAGAACAGACCCTTAGTTATGGTGCAAATTAAGAAGGGTCCCATCATCTTAACTTTGTAACTCATCGACATTACACACATACTAAAATGATAAGGGAAGTCTGATCTCAAAACCCTAGAGCATCATCTAAGGGAGGAGTAAGTTGAAAGTGTGACTAGCATATATGGTGTTAGAGTCTCAAAACTAATAAAGTAACATCGTCTCCCTCAGTCCCATTAATATAATACAATATAAAAACACTAGGCGTGAATGTGACTTAAATTTCTACTCGTTTATCATTATGATTTAATTTACTCGAATGTATATAAATCCTTAATGTATTCTACATTATTGGTTGACACATCTTCTAGATCTTGTGCAAGATAGCTCTATGTATATCTCAAATTCATTTCAATAAAGCTCCTACGTCCAGTCAAATTCGCATGTACCATATATCTTACATACAGTATTACCTACGCATAAAATAAAGAAGTTAAAAATATATCCATATCAAATATATGTGACAGTATCAAGAGCAACCCTAATTAAAAACACACAGAGCAAATTTTGATTGAATTTTTAAAAGTAGGAATCTTAACTTGAAATAAACACTAATTACACCGATCGACGCGTGATTTTGACATACATTCCTACATTAATACCACATTAGAAAATACTTTAAAGAGGGTTATCCAACGCCCCGGTAACGTTCGTTAGCAAGATCCTATTAATAATTAGATTTTGGATAATCCAAAACCGAAATTTTGACTATGGGCCTGTTCACATTTACTTTATTTCAGTTCAGTTCAGTTCAGCTCCAGTCAGTTCAGTTCAATTCAGCTCTTAATTTCCCTCTCACATAAAATATTCATTTCAGTTCAGTTCAGTTCAGCTCAGCTCTTAATTTCCCTCTCACATAAAATATTCATTTCAGTTCAGTTCAGTTCAGCTCCAATCAGTTCAGTTCAGTTCAGCTCCAATCAGTTCAGTTCAGCTCAGTTCAGTAAATGTGAACAGACCCTATATCATCCCGACCCATACATTGACCCGTTCTATCCGACCCAATATACCCAAGACCAGCCCAATACATTAGCCCAAAATGGGCCATATTTTTTACCCAAGTCCGGCCCATGATTACGTCTCACTCAGCCCAAAGGCCCAAACCCACTCTCAACTAACATCTGGTTGTATTGTGCGTTGCCCAGAAGTAGAAAGGCACATTTTAACTAACGTCTGCCTGTTTTGTGCGCTGCCCAGAAGCTGAATTTCTTGACAACAAACGATATACTCTAAATATTCTCAAATTTCGACCTTTTTGTTGTTGTTTTAATTGGTTAATCATACAACAAATTTGATTGATCTTAAACTAACCAATTTTATTGGAATTCTGAAATTTAATCCCATTTTGTTTCATCACTTTGATCGCTCAAGTCAATCAATGGATTCCTGGCTCAAGCGTGCTGAAGGTCTTTTTCTCTCTCCTCTTCTTATTCATTTCAATGAATTTATCGATTTTGTGTTGGCAATGTTGAAAAAATTGCTTTGGAATTCTGTAATTATTGATATAATTTGTGGGTTAATAGGTTAATTTTGTCAATTGGATCTATGTGCATTGAATAGTTCATTTTAATTTAGCACCGACACCCTGAAAAAGAAACAAAAAATTTGATGGGTAATTTTTTTTGTTGTTAGTTGTGGCTTAATTGAATGGAATTTCAGTTGATTGACTTTAGTTTTGCAAATGGGGATTTGGGGTTTTGTACATTTGTAATGATTTAAGTGGGGGTTAACAAGGATGGAAGGAGGGAGATTGTATTGTAGGAGCAAAAACTTTGTTGTAGGTCTGCATTTCGCTATGGGAAGCACTCTTATTATGTAGCGTGGCGTGGCGGGGCGGGGCGAGGTTCAGGTGTACTCTAGTGGAGGGGAACCATTGTTGATTTTGAGGTGGATGATTGACCCTTGTTGCTAAGACATGAGGGCTACTTAGGATTGTTGAGGATAGTACTTAATGTTTGAGGGTTGAACATGGAGAAATGGAGTAATTGGGGACTTGGGTTTGGAACAGAGAAACTATTAGTGATGTAAGTAAAAATGAAATGTGATACAGACTCTTGAGAGAAGTATTATTGAATTTATGAGCATGGTAAGTAAACGTTTGCCAATGTTATGGTGTGTAGTTGAACTTTATCTGTCTTTTGGGTAAGTTAACTGTGGAATGGTTGGTGATGTTTGCACAGTTTGGGTCATTTTTAACAGTTAGTGTATGCTGGTGTTTTAGTCTTCTAGAACAAAATTAGTCCTTTTAGTACTCTATCAACTTTTTAGTCCTTTTAGTACTCTATCAACTTTTTCGGGGGACCAAAAGATTGTAGATTAGGTTGGAGCCTTCTTTTCTTAAGCCATACTGGAGCCTGTGATAGGAATCTGAAACCTTTCTATAAATGCATGGTTCATTTGCTTGATTATATTCTTCCAGATAGCATTCATATGAGGGTTCGTGCATACTCCTGGGCTATCTACACTATGTCAAAGTCATAGCCGAATATACTTTATGGGATTCAGCATGTGCTATTCTAGTTGTTCATACCTTCATGACTTAATAACCCCAAGTGCATACTACGGGTGAATCCGTAAATGTCTCCCTAAAGTGCTCTCTCTTTCGTGCTTCTTCTAACATACAGAGTAATGTATACCTCCATTGTCGTCTGACTCTGGATGCACTCTCTGTAATTGCATTGCTATATAGCTGTTTGTGCAATAAGATCTTAAAATCAGGAATTTGATATTATATACTTTCATGTTTGAGCCATAATATTTGCTTGCATTCCGTTTAGGGCAAGGGTGTTGATTCAAAGACGTACCCAAATGGTTCCCTTATGTATTTTAAGTAGTAATTTATACCCTTTTCACGCTTTCTTGTTTTTTCTATGACTGAGGCTATTTTTGAACTTGGAATGGGAACATGATCTTTTGCCTGCATTGCCATCATCATCTTTTTGCTCGATTTTTTTCATAAAGTGAGCCATTGCTGTTGTACGTCTGTGTGGATGCGTCTTTGGTTCCTTTTTCACTCTATTTATATATCTATTGTTCTGCGGATCAGGCTTGTTTGAAGTTGTTGATCGGAGGGCAAAGCTTGTTGCAAATGAGCTTTCAGATGAGCAGTCCAATGTACCCCAACCAGGTATTGATCTCAACTTACATTCAAAATTTCTAAAAAGTCATCTATGCCGCTGTTTTTAAAGTAATTCATTTTTCTACTATTATGACTAGTGTACTATGCGTCCTCTATTATAATATTTTTAACGATATCTTTTTGGTAAAGTAATTCGTTTTATGTGGGCTGTTCAGAAACAAAATTTGTAGTTGAGTTTCAATAGTTGATATAAGGCTGTGTAAATGTGGACACCCCAAGGGTCATGGCTGGGTGGTTATTTATTAATCGATTTCTGTCATGATTTCTGTTTTTATTTTATTCCAGCTTCCAATGGAAAAGGACCTCAGGGTAAAAGGTCAAAAGCAAAGGCAAAGGTGATACCTTGTAATCCCTGACTTAAGTTTCCAGTTTTACTTTTATTAGATGATAATCCAATTTATACATTTATCTCACAAATACGTCCTTTCTTTTCGCAGAAGAGAGCTTCTATGGAGGAGCGTGTGAGAAAAAGTGAAAGTGCACAGGAAGAAAGTAGCATGCAGCCATCAGTATCAGATTCAAAATCCAATGAGATGGGGACCTCCACAACAGTTGAAAATAACGGACAAGGAAACTCAACCGCCCAAGTTAAAAATGAAATGGGAGACAATATTGATAATGATTCTCATGTAAATGCTGCTATATCTGATACATCATCAACTGAAGTGAGCAAACATAATGATGAGCAGGGCAAGGCTGCTACCAGTGATGAAGTAGTCACTTCATCTTTGAATGTTGAGATTGGTAGTGACAATATTCCTTCTACAGCATCTGCTGCTGCAAGCACTGATGCCAGCCTTAACAACAATCATTTAATTGACTCTGGCCAAAGTATTGGTTTGAAAGATGCAGATGACTCTGTGAAAAAGCCTGGGGAAGAGAAGTTCCAATCCACAGTTGATGTTACACCAATCCCAGTAAATGCTGATAATGCTGATATGAAAAAGGTAAACACTGTTGATGTCACACCTGAACCTGTTTCCAGTCCCTTAAAACAGGAGGATGAAAAGGCAAGGACATCTCCGAATAAAGTACAAGAGCAACTTGAAGAGGTAAAATATATTAAGATTGTTATCATACCGATTACTCTGTATTGCATTGTGTGGAGGAATTCGTTTACCGACCTCTTCTCCCTGTCTGATATCCAGGCTCAAGGTCTGCTCAAATCAACGAATACTACTGGTCAATCAAAAGAGGCCAGGTTAGCTCGGGTATAGTCAAACACTCATCAGAACTTTTTTTTTTTTTTTTTTTTTTTTTTTGGGTTGTTGTTTTGAGGGGAAAACACTCATCAGAACTTATGAACCTTGTTGTTAATATTTCTCTTAGGCTCATATAAGGGTCAATAAGTTTAGGACCTGTGAAACCATTCATACATATGTCATTTCCTTATATTATTATATTGTATTCACCTGCAAGATGAAATTTTTTCTCTGCCTTATCTCTGTGGTTCAAAAATCCTAAATCCATGCTTCATTTTAACTTTGGTTATATTTCTCTCCAGGTTTGTGCTGGACTTTCATCCCGTCTTCAGGAATACAAGTCTGAAAATGCTCAGTTAGAGGAACTTCTAACTTCTGAAGTAAACCCTCTTTCTTGCCTCCTAGATTTCGGTTTGTTTGGCTTCAACATAATCTTATATTTTAAATTCATCGTGTAAAGCGCGCTTTTATGTTCCATGGCAGAGGGAGCTCAGTAAATCGTCTGAGAGTCGCATAAAACAACTGCAGCAGGAGTTATCTGCTGCCAAAACAGAAGTAAGCAGAGTTGAGTCAAACATGGCTGAAGCGTTAGCTGCTAAAAATTCTGAAATTGAGACACTTGTCAGTTCTGTTGAGGCTCTGAAGAAGCAGGCTGCTTTGTCTGAAGGGAATTTGGCATCTTTGCAGGTCTGATGTATTCTAAGGCTCTTGTGTGTTTGTGTGTGTGTGTGTGTGTGTTGGGGGGGGGGGGGTCCCTCTTTTACTTTCTACATCAGAATATTACCGAGTGATCGTTTAGTTGACATCAAATTACACAGGAAGTACAATTCCTAGAAGTTGGAAAACAGGGGAATTATATGGTTGACAAAGACAGTTGCACACCATGGAAATTCCACTTTCCAAAATAATGGAGGAATATACTTATGTATTCCCTTCCCCCCACCTCCACTTCCCTCCCCAACTAATAGACCCTCCTGCCTGTAGTCAACCGTACAGTTTTATTCGCTTCCCCCATTGGAAATGCAAAGTCTTGAGAAGTGTATCTCTCGTAAACAACCAAACTATTACTGAATAGATTTTGCATTTGTCCATTTTATTATGTAAAGAAACTGCTCCTGCATATTTGATTTTGTAAAGCTGTACTATAAACATCATCTTTGCTGGGAAGCAAGTCTTTCTGGTTTAGATTTTTCTTCAGATTTTCCTGACTCAATGCGCCACTTTTTATCAGGCAAATATGGAAACTTTAATGAGAAACAGAGAGCTTACAGAAACACGGATGATGCAAGTAAGTTTGCTGGAAAATTGTTGTTCATAACGAATCCCTTTCTGATACCTTGAAGTCAGAATATGTATGTTATCACCTGTAAGAAAGGATTTGTCATTCCCATGTACTCCTCTTTAACAGAAATCTCCATGCAAATGAATCAGGCCCTAAAGGAGGAGCTTGCCTTGGCTGAACGGCGGGCAGAAGAAGAGCGTGCAGCTCATAATGCCACCAAAAAGGTCTGTTCATTGCTCATGTAGGTTATGTATTTTCCTATACCCTTCATCACTCCCTTGGGTTGTTTCTGTTAGCATAATGCTATTCACGTGGATTAACAGGCTGCAATGGAGAGGGAAGTAGAGTTGGAACACCGAGCTGTTGACGCATCTACTGGCCTTGCTAGACTGCAGGTATGGTGAGAACTATGATGCCGTATCATGAGCAATTGAAACTTGACACTTTAAAGAACTTTTGTAGTGATAGCTTAATGTGTGAACTTATTTTAGGCAAACCTTGTTACATCTAAGCATTTAATGTCATAAGGCACTAGGTAATTTTAATATTAGTTGGAAACAGACAGTGTGTGGTGACTCTTTTTAACTAAGATTTAGGCTTTTGTATTAAACATTCTATATTCTCATGCTTCATGGCATCATGGCTCCTGTGCTGGAGTAGCGCTGTGGCAAGCTCCTGTTGAGATATCTGTGCTGAAACGTTTAGAACAGGCAGATTGTTACTCAAAGTGCGTTTTTGTCTTGGACTTCATGGAATCATGTCCAAAAATAAGCTGAATTTCCGAAATCATTCATTTAATGGTTTAGGAGATTAGCATATTCAACTTCACGGTTTGCATGGTTCTTAAAGAATGATACTATTATTTTAAGACATATGAAGATAATGAAGTTGTATAAAATACGTTCAAGTTTTAGTGAGGTACGATGTCTAATTTCATAAGCTTCATCAATCTTTAGTTCTTGACTTTAACTCTTTAAGTAGTGTCATCAACCATCAAGCACTGAAGCCAAAAGCACTTCAAGAGAATTGTTCATAATGTCAATACTTTTCGGAAGATGTAAAATTCTTGACTTCTAGCTGAAGCAGTAATTCAATTGTTGTTATATCTATGCACAGAGATATTCTTTCCTTTCTGTTTTCGGCTTTTTGCCATATGTTTTTTTTTCCCCTTATTGTTGGTCATGAAACAAAAAATTGAACAGAAAAATTAGTTTTATATCTATTTTTCTAAATGATCTATAGTTTGAAACCTGTATTTAGATTATTTTTTTTTTTCTAAAATTATTGAATTTTGTTTCACCTTTTCCAAGCTTTTAAAAATATGTGTATTCATCTTCCTGTTTCCAATTCATTCAACATAGCCGGAGTAAAACATTTGTTTGAAATCAAGATTTATAATGACTTGACAAAATTACAAAAGGAAAGCATCTAGATTTCTGTGATATTAATTGGGATCAGCCAATTCATACATGTTTCTTATTTAGCAGCCACAATTCATTATGATTTTGGCACAGAGTCCTAAACATATAGGCTATATAGCTGCAAAGTTCAGACTTGGAACACCTGCTTGTTGCTCATATGATTCTAATTCATGCTTCAAATTGCTGTATGCCTTAGAGAATGGCAGATGAGAGGACAGCAAAAGCAGGTGAGCTTGAACAAAAGGTGGCATTACTTGAGGTATGGCTAGATTCATCCATGGAAGAATTTATATCACCCTTTTCAACAAAGAAATTTTAGTTATGTCTGTTTTCTTCTCTGACAGGCTGAATGTGCATCTTTGAATCAAGAATTGCAAGACATGGAGAGTCGTTTACGCCGTGAGCAAAAGAAGTCTCCTGAGGACCCAAGTCAATTGATTCAGGTCTGGAATTTGAAAAAAAAAAAAACCAAAGGGAACTCTACACTATTTACCATTTTGTTTCGTAAAAGCCTTAATACATTAATGTTTCCGATTATAATAAATTAAAAAAAAAAATAAATAAATAAACCCCTTAATTTTGGCTATTAACGAAGAGCCTATTGTTTAACACTATGGAAGATGAATTTCTGGAGGTTTTAGATAGCTCAAGTAGTAGCTTCCCAGGTTCCCCTCTCCTCCCCGCTCTCCAAACCCCAAACTGTTATAGTTTCATTTCTGAATTTGGCAGGGATACAAGTGTCTGGAACTATGGATAATTATATTGCGAGATTCTTGTTGCTATAGATACTAGTAAACATCTGTTATTTGGAAGAATTTTAGTTATGTCGTTATCATCTGGTTGTGATCAGCCATACAACGTGTAGGTGAGAGTAGACACATCTCTTTAAAGATTTACTAATTACTTGAAAAGAACTTTCTATAATTCCCGGTTAACCTCTATTTTTTTTTTCCCCCATCTCTCTGTCCCTTTTGTCTGTCTTGATCTAGCTCTTCTTTGTTGGTATTATCCTAACGAGTGCTTGATTTTTTTAAAAAAAAGTGTTGTTTTTTTTTGGCCTCATGTACGTAGGTGTCTCCTTTATGTATGAAAAGAAGTTTATATTTAAGTAGTCTGACAAATGTGTTTTTAGTGATGTTTATCGTGAAATGATCAGACATTCAAATTAATTGCAAACTTTTCAGTTATTTAATTCGTGCTATGGTAATACTTTCTTCAATAATGAATTATGATAATATATGCTAGCATAGAATGCCAATGCTCTATAATCATTTGGATTCATTGATTTTCGACGGCTTTATTGATTTAAAACCTTTCCTGTTTATTGATTTACTGAGTTAAAAATGAAGATACAGACATGGCACCAGGAAGTGGAACGTGCACGTCAGGGTCAAAGAGATGCTGAAATCAAGCTTTCTTCTCTTGATGTGAGTTAAAACTCTAACAGAGTATTACATGTTGCACTTATCTAGGCTTTTGTTAACAGTCTTCGCTTTCTGAATGGTTCTTGTCCGAGTGTCTTTTAATATGTTGAAAGTTTTACCTGAATCTCAATCTCATTTGTCTAAGGCTGAATTGCAAAAGATGAGAGTTGAAATGGCTGCCATGAAGAGAGATGCTGAGCATTATTCACGTCAGGTCAGCTATTTCGGACTTTTGCTGATGCTTGATTTGGATCAGAAGCTTTGACATGCTAAATGCTTTGAGGCACATAATATTACCAATGTTGAGTTTAAGCTCATTTTGTTTTTTGATTTTTCTTAGTTGGATATCATGAACTTTAATATGTGTTTGATGATTTCAGGAGCACATGGAACTTGAAAAGCGATACCGTGAATTAACCGATTTATTGGTATATAATATTTACATCTTGTGCACATTCTGACTTTTGTCATCAGGGTAGATAAAACTGACATGCTTGTTAAACCACCTTGTGTCAGTACTATAAGCAAACACAACTTGAAACGATGGCAAGTGAAAAAGCTGCTGCAGAGTTTCAGTTAGAGAAGGAGATCAAACGTCTACAGGAAGTACAGGTCTGATATTACAATTCTATTTGTTTCTCACAGCTAGCAGCATTTACTTGTCATCTAGATTTCTCATTGGTTTATCTGACTGCCTGGTTTTGCATCTGACAATGTTTCCTTGTCTGTAGGCTGAGGCAGAGAGAAACAAGATTTCTCGTCGGGCATCGACAACTTGGGATGAAGAAACAGACATGAGAGAACTCGAGTATGTCCTCTCTAGCTTTACCTGTATCAACAATTTCCTGTCTTATTAAACAAGCTATCTTATGTTGACATATAGTCACTTGCCCGCTTCTCAGCCTAGAAAAGTTAGATCTAGAGGAGAGGATGAATTAGCCAGTGTATCACTTAGAATAAACCAGTGTTTCCTGGCTTGGATTAGATGATATTGAGCACCGATTCGCACGTTGTGTTTTGCATCTTTCTGTTAGAAAACTCTTATTATCATGTGGTTATTCACTTTCAGCTTGTTTGGGTAAAGTTAAGGGAAGGAAAAGAAGGGGAGGGAGATGAAGGGGTGGGAAGGGGAAGGAAGAATGGAGAGTTTTCCTTCCAACTCTCTCCATTTTAGAATTTAATCCCTCCATTTCTCTTCCCTCCAATTCCCTTCATCCCTAATTTGCTATCCAAATGAAAGATACTCCCTCCCTCCTTTCCCTTCCCTTTTTTTCCCTCCATTTCCTTCAATCCAAACACACACTTTATCCTTATTATTTCCATAATAAGAACTCTATTTCTACCATAACTATTACTTCTTTTTTTTTTTTTTTTTTTTTTTTAACAATGATATCTAATAATGGACTTAGGGAAAGAGACTTCAAACACATCTCGTGATTCTTATTATTCAATCACATATCAGATGCCTGGATTGCTCTGTATTTTTTATACTTTAGGAGATACTGTTATCTACCATTTGGCTTGCTGATCTTGAAAATGCTGACTCGGTGGTGTCTAAATCATCATAAAAACTAATGGGCTAATACATCATAGATTTGTCATAGAAAAGTTGAGAAGCCAGAGGCATATGTACTTATTTGTGTACAAGTTTGTTTTCCATAATAAAGCACTAACCTTTGCACAATTGAGGATTATTCTTACAAAGCTAAATTTTCAGGCCTCTCCCACTACATCAACGTCACTTGGTCGGGGCTAGCATGCAGGTATTTTGATTTTGCATTATAGTGCTTGTCTTGTGTTAATATTTTTGTTATATTCTTGAACAGTCTCTTGTTTCTTTCTAATGAATCCCCCCTCCCCCCCATCTTCACAATGCAGTTGCGAAAGGCGGCAAAGCTTTTAGATTCTGGTGCCGTTAGTGCTACAAGGATTCTCTGGCGGCATCCTAGAGCTCGAGTTGGTTTGCTATGCTATCTAGTAAGACTGGCTAAATCTCCCACCTCCATTTATGATATTGCATTTTTCTAACTTGGGGCCAATTTACTTTTTTCAGGTTTTTGTACATATGTTCTTGATGTACCTGTTACATCGCCTTCAGGTATGGACAAAAACAAGTAGCAACTACTAAATAATTGATATCTATGTTCTAACTTTATTTCAGACCTCTCCGTTTGTTTCCTTTTCATCTTAAAAAAAATGCTGATATGTAAGCCTAGATATGTGTGGGATGAATAGCTGATTAACAAACCAAATCAGGATCTTCTTAAAGAAAGGTGATGTTGGGTTGGGGGGGAAGGGGGGGGGGGATTCTAGATGAACTGACGAAGGCTTCATGTTCTGTTTTACCTGACTACCTAGTGTATGGGGTCAGGGCTCAGGAAAGTGTTACTTTCCATGATGATTCTACGTTAGTTTTTATTAGCATATAATATGGCTAGCTTTTTTTTATTTTCTTTAAAAAAAATTTTATTCATAACCTTGAAGAGTTGATTAGTTGAAGCTTTGGATTATTATAGATTTGGCACAAACTTATTCAACAGGGGGAATTGTAATCACTTCTTTAGAATTCTCATAGGGCTAATAAAATTGATACTACCTCCGTTTCTTTTTAGTTGACACGTATTCCTTTTTAGGAAGTTTCTTTTTAGTTGACATGTTTCCTTTTTGGGTAAATTTTTTACCTTGCATTTGCAAACTACCCCACTTGCTTTTTCAGAGTCTATCACTCTCTCTCCTCTCCTTAATATATGTGCCTAAATCAAACGCGTCAACTAAATAGAAACTGAGGAAGTATCTTACTAATTTCTTTTTACTATTCTTAGGCTCAAGCTGATGATTTTGCCGCACAAGATGTTGCTCGGTCGATGGGACTTTCTCAACCCAATTTACCATGACCAATATGCTTTCAAGTGCAGGAAGTTCTTCTGCCTATGCAGCTCCACCACATGTGGAAAAATACTGATTACTTTTCAGTAGCTAGTCTTTTGTTTGGCATTTGTTCATAAACCTTGGAGAGTGATGGAAGTTGCGCACTATTATTCGCATTCCTCGTTTTATTGACGCACCTCTACCAACTAACAGCAACTCATATAAAGTTATGGAAACTTCTATAGCCCAGCATACTACAGTGACAGAGTGCAAAGGTCAGTGGTAGATGTGTACATTTGTCTGTTTTAAGCTGTGAGAAGCCTGATGTGCTTTCTTGGAGATACAACTCATACAAGAAGGCGATGAAGATTGCATATACTAGTATTTAGACATACAACACTGAATTATATGAAGTATTTCTTAAAATCAACACTGATAGTATTGCATTTGTTTTAGATAGGTGTGACTTCTATCTGATGATACATATGTTGTAAAGGTGGCCAAACAATTTTCTGAACTTTTGTAAATTCTTCAGATTGACGAATTGGCTAATATTTTCCTGATTTATTTTATTTTGTCAGAAATTGAAGGTGTTTTTAACTTGGTTTTAGTTTTAGATTATATTTTCTGTACAGTATGAATATTGATAGATCTCCTTCCCTACCTCGGCTTCCTCTTGAAAGTCTTGATGCTGTGGAGTGGCCAAAAAGGGCAAGGTGAGTGTTTTCAGTACACCGCATATGGTGATCGTGCCTTTATTTTACAGTAGCGGGGTGTTGGCTAAGGTGGTTTAGCATTTTTCTCAAGTTTAAATAAAATGATGAATGAATGTTGTTTCTGGTGAAGGAGGTGACTAGCAGTTTTGTGGCATCGTGAATTTGCACTATGAATGATAGTGTATTTGATAAATAGGGGTATTTAAAGACTGAATCTTTTGAATCAAATTAAGGCTCCACTTAATGGAAAATCACTTTTTGGGGAAATAATTCTCCATAAAACATAATTTACAAAAGAAATCACAATTATTAAAATAATTTTGGAGGAAAATGTATCATATTGGAAAACATTTTCTACTCTTGTAAGATCTATTTTTCACCTTTGTGAAAATTGTTTTCCATCTCTTTACTCACCAAACAATAGAAAATAAACCATTTAGAGGGTGTTTGTTTAGAGGGGGATAAGATAAAATCATAAAAGAAGGGGAATTTAAGAACTAGTTTGTTTAGAGGGATGGGGATTATGAGAGGGGTTAGGAGAGGGATAAAAAAGGGAGTTATCCCTTCAAATTAATACCTATGGGGTGGTATAAGGGATGAGGATTAAATTTAGGAAAAATTGCAAAAAACCACATTTTATAACAACTTTTTTGTAAAACCACACCTAAAACCACTTTTGTTTTGCGAAGTAACAACTTAACCCGGTTTTCGTCCTTTGACTTGGTTTTCAGGCATTGACTTGCACGTGAGAAGCACGTGTTCCGGTGAGTTTCCCCTTTTTTTCCCCAATTTACCCTCCATTTCTCCAATTTAACTTTCTCTCTCCACCCTTCTTCTCCAACAAAGTCCCAATTATTCACCATTGATGAAGAAATCTCTATTTTTAAGCATGAATTGTTGCAATTGACCTAATTTCGAGTAGGGTAAGTTGTTGTAATTACTGAATTTCTTGTAAATTATGTTGGGTTTTCGAATTTTCATAAATTAGGTTTGTAATTGAAAATTAGGGTTCTTCGTTTTTGCCCACAAATGATGAAATTAGGAGTAATTTCAAGAGGACAATGTACACCAATGTGGTCTTTAATTCAATATTTTTGTTTTTGTTTTTGTATGTGCTTGCTCTATTGGGCTTCAATGGAGGAATGGGATGAAGAGGTGATGTGGGGTTTTTGGGTGGATGGGGCTGAATGAATGGGGGTGAAATTTTCATGGGAGCAAATTTATTGGGTGAAATAGTGTTGGTGAGAGTAGTAGTGAATTAGTGGTGGTGGTGAGGTGGTGTTGGTGGGGGTGGCGGTGAGGTGGTGGGGGCAGTGAGGGAAAAGAGAAAAAAAATAAAGGAAGAAGATCACGTGACCCACACGTGCAAAGTCAACGCCGGAAAACCAAGTCAAACACCGAAAACCGGGTTAAGGTGTTACTTTGCAAAAAAAAATAAAAAAAAAAGTGCTTTTAGGTGTGTTTTTACAAGAAAATTTTTATAGTGTTTTTTGACAAAAAAAAGGTGTTATAAAAGGTGGTTTTTTGCAATCTACTCTTAAATCAATAACTATATACTAAAAGACACACCAGCAATGACACGTGTCATGTTCTGGTGTGTCTTTAGTTTTTTTTTTTTTTGAAAAATTTTTATGGAAATAAATCTTATACATTACATTAAAAAAAAATACGGAGTAGAAAATTTATACATATATAACAGATTATAAAAGATTTGATGTATATTTCTATAATCTATTGTCAACTATATAAACATAAGTAGATACAGTAAGATTTTTTTTTTTATATAGAATTTGTGTCATATATTACAAGAATTCTATTTTTTATTAATTTTATTTAATTACATATTAGAAGCTCAGTAGTTCAAATATCAAATATTAAAAATTATTTAAAATAAAATATTTGATTTATCCTTCCACAAAAAATTAAAAATATAACTACTATAAATTTAAGCATTAAAAAAAAGTGACATTCTTCACATAATTTGAGACATACATGGTGTAATGTCCAACGTTTTTTTATCCAAATGATAACGATACAATTTGTTAGTGAAATCGAGTATATAAAAAAAATATGCACATTAACAAATGTGTAGTTTTCAATGCCCCAATCATCGTTCATCTTTTATAATTTATATATACCCGGGTTCACATAGAGGTAGGTGTACGGGTATACCCAAGGTAGTTTTTTTTGCTTATTTAATATATTTTTTTCTTCTCATTTAAGAGTTAAAAATGAGCAAAAATAAAAAAAAATATTGGCTAACGTACTCTTTCATAAATCATAATATTATAGACAAATTTATATTGTATAATTAAACGTATTGTTAATACGAAACAATTACTAAAAGTTACCGTGCATGACACGGGACTTAACCTAGTTTAATGAATAAAAGACATTTGTACCCTTAATGAAAAAGAAAGAAGAAGAGACTCAAAAAATGATAATAAGGGTGATTTTGTATTTTTATTAGTTATTCCAATTAGGCCCAACCAATACCAAACAATGAAATACACTATTTTTATCATTATCCCACTTAATCTCATCCCTCCTACCAAACGCCCCGTTAGTTGTTAATGTTGTGGTGATTGGAGCTACACTTAACAGTGAGGACTGCGTAGACAATCATCCGCAACATTACAACAACAATTGGAAGGGGACTAAAACCTAACCACCAGAATTTAATCTCGAATTTGGATAAACTTAAAAGGTGAATGTCGTGGTACTGTATTGAACCTACTAAGGGAAGCTTACCGAAGAAGATGATCAAACATTCAAACTAGCGGGAAATTAATAAAAATAAAAATAAAAATAAAAAAAAGTTGAACGTACTAAAGAAACTTACTGAAGAAGCAAAAGATTATGTTCAAACTAGCGGGAAATTAAATTAATCCTTGTTTAATCATCAACTTTTTTTGTTTTTTTAATTATAAATACCCTCACTCAGACACTCATTTTCCCTCCTCCATTAACTCTCACTTATGAGTGATCAAACTTCACAAAATTCTCTCTCCTCATTTTGTTGATCATCAATGGCTGTTTCACCGTCGGACCTCCCGCCGCTTCCGGCGACGGTGGTGGAGCAGCTGCATGCAATTTACCACGAGAAATCGCAGTCACCGGCGAGCGCCGTCGCGATTAGATATTTATCTAATATCGGCGAACAAGAATCGTTGAGAATTCTTGATACTATTCGTAATTATTCAAAAAATATTAGAAATTTAAGTGGATTTATTGTTCATTTGGCTAAGAACAACAATTCTCGCTCCTCTCCGCAATCTCCGCTTCCGCCTTCTCCTGTTGTCACTCCTCAAGGTACTTTCTCATCATCAATGTCTTTAAATACCCCTTATCAGAACTTATTTTTCTCGACTTATCAGAACTTATTATTTTGTTGTAATTTGTACTTGAATAACCCTTATCAGAACTTATTTTTCTCGATTTGAACTTAACTTATTTGAACTTGTTACATTAGAATACTTCGTAAGTGAAAATAAGATGAACAGAACCATCCTTTAGTTTAATTTTTTTTTTTTATTGGTTTGGTAATATATCTGTTACGGATATTGCTAACATTTACTCATTTTTTCTTAATTGATCTCGATCATTTTGTATTATTATTAATGTAAGGTTAAAGAACATGACCTAAGTAGTACTCCGTAGTATTAATTTGTTGAATTGCACCTGATAAATTAGAAAACTTGATTTATTCAGCTAGTTTAAATTTACATCGATGTAGCATGCTATTGTTGCTACACTCTTCATTTCGGGCCTGTTCTCATACGCTTATTTTCAGTTCATTTCAGCTCTAATAAGTTTAGTTCAGTTCAACATCTAATTTCCTTCTCTTACAAAATATTCATTTCAGTTAAGTTCAGCTCAGCTCTAATAAGTTCAATTCTATTCAGTTCAGTTCAGTTCAGCTGAGTTTAGTCAATGAGAACATACCCTTCATATTTGTCGGATCCTTGATACTCCGGCATGAGTATGGTCCGGGTGGACAATAGGGCAATTACACACTAAAAAGCTGAGTCCAAGTAACATAGCATGTTAATAGTGTTTAATGTGAAATACTCAGTTACTGACTTTATATAACACTTGGATTTTCCAGGGAATAAATCAAGTGAGAATAAGCGGAAGAGGGAATCAGATTATCCTGGTATGTGAAATCTGAGAATATTGATCAAGAATTGTGTTACAAGTTACAAAACCTCTCTATTCTCTTGTTTTCATTATTTAAAGATATTGATTGTTTCCTTAGGTGGTGTAAGTACTGCAAGGCGGGTGTGTGACTTTAACTCGCCGGTTAAGGGTGAAGGGGAGCCTAATGTACCCAATAGCAGAAGAGAGATTGTGATAGACGCGTTTGAGAAACTTGAATTCCGAAAGGCTTTCTTAATTATGAATTACATTGGGAGGTAATGTTAAAATCTATGACTTGTTGATTTGATTTAATCTACGGTATCAGAAATCAAGGGTGGTTTTCTTGTGCAGATCGAAGCTGGAGGATGTTGTTTCTGCTGATCAAATTATGTGTTATCAAAGGCTTTCGATGAGGGACTTTGAGGTTGAGATATGGAATGATTTTGGTAGAAGCATTTGCCAGGAAAAAGAGCGAGTTCTTAAGGTCATATTGTGCTTACGATTTCACATATAATCTATTGTGTCATGCTCAAGTAGGTATAATTGTGATGGAGATAACTGCTAGTAAAATGAACACACAAATAGTTTTGTTTATGGACAATATTACTGGTAGGTCATGACACCATGGGAAAGTAAAGTCTTATACACGTACCTATTCATAGAATCTATCGATTTGATCATTTTTGGTGATGCTCCATATTCACATTTCATGAGAAACTGTGTTTAGTTTAACCTTTGTGCTGCTTTGCAACTTCTTAGCTATATTTAGGGGATGGTGCATGTCAGTATGTCACTACCTTGATTTCTTCACACCTCAAGGTAGTGACATACTGACATGCACCATCCCCTAAATATAGCTTGCTCTGTATCTCATCTCTTGCACTTTTTCGAGTGTTACAGATGAACTGGGAAACTAGAGAAAGGTACAACTACCATTGTCATGTTGATGCGCAAGGAAACTGTCACTTCAAGGTTCATACTTTTTGCTTCCTGTTAGTTCTTGTGTAGAAATTTTTATGCGTGCCTTTCTTACCTTGGGTGCTCATCATGTACGTACGCCGTTTGCATGAGTAAATTTATTGGTAAATTCTTCTTTGTTTGTTCTATTTAACTTCTTAAACAATTCAATTATAACTGTTCTTGTTTCATTTGTTCATGAGTTTACATTGCCTAGCAGCTAATCCTTTTTGAAAGCTTTGATACTGTCATATTCTTCTTTTAAACTACTTGTACTAGGAAATTGCTGAGTCTATACTGTGCGATGCTGATGCAGGGTCCATACCCGAACAAGGCAGCTACACTCTTACAGAAAGTTGTAGGAGATGAAAATGTACTAATAGTGAAGTTTATGGAGCAAGAAACAGAAAGCCTAGGAATAGATGCTATGATGCAAAGTCCGGTTTTCAATAAGATTTCTGAAGGAATCTTTCTTGGTAGAAAGTGTTACCAGTTTTTTGGTGAGTTTGTTTTTAGAAAATTGTGTTTATGTTTCTGGGGATGCACAAGAAAATGACGGGTTGCATCAAGATTGAAAAGCTTTGCAAATTATTTTATCTTGAATTTTCTGTGGTACTTGGGTTGGCTAAAAAATTTGCAATAGTGATAAAGCATTGAATTTATACTATAACTAACTTGTAGCTAGCCATCACTGCATACACATTGGTATTTAGTTATTTATTTAACCAAGAATTTCAAATATTAGAAATTTGGAGCTCTTTTGTTTGTTCAATATCGTAAGTTTTTATCTTGTAGCTGTCCGTTGTTTGAATCTGTGAAGTTTTAAAAACTGATCTAGGGGTGATGGGGTTCTATAACACCAGCACTATACCTATATGCAGAGTTGCCCAAATTTTCTGGAGTTGGAACTAGGATGACAACTATTACTAGAGTGGTTGTCTCACACCTCGGGCAACAATTGATAGGCTAGCTGCTGCAAATTGCAGTAGTCTTATTAGAATCATTCTAACATAATAATTTGTTTGGAAATTAAAATCCTCTGACAGAAACGAAAACAACTCACTTTGATGTCAAGATGTAATTAGTTGGAGTTTTGCCGTCAAACCCTCAGAAAATTATCCCATTCGAGCATTTGATTTACATTCACTTCTTATGTAAATTCTCCCATTTAATCCGTATTTGTTTAGCTTGTTTTATCAGGAGTGCTATTAGGTACAAGACTTTCACAAGCTGAAGGATATGATATTTACAAAACTTCAGAATAGTTTTGATAGGCTCTTAATATTTCATTAATCTCTCTTTTTTTTTTTTTTCCTGATAAGATCTCCTAAATACAGGTGAATTAAATAGACCTTAAGATTCCTTCTGTTCTCTTATCTTAGTCAGGTAGTCAAAGATTTGTAAGTCATGCATGGCAGTTCTTGAAATCCATTTGTGTGAAAGTGTGATGCATTTAGAATTGAATTTGGGATACCCCTATATTTTTTTTATTAAATTCTTTGTTTCGATTTAATTTTTTTGAATGTGACGTGACTTTATGATTTATTTCTTGGTGAGCTTGATCATACCACGAAATTCAATGTCTTTTTTTTTTCCCCCTAATCAGTTTATAAGGATGGCGGAAAAGAGGAAAAAAAGAAAGATCCAATTTCTAGCCCCGTAAAGTGCTATTTTGTTTGCATGGAGGGGTTTGCGACAGTATTAAGGAAGCCACCTCAACTATTGAATTTGTCAGTCCAGGAAGCAAGAGGCTTATTCATGCACATACATAAGGCTACCAATCCGTCGAATTATATGGCAAGGTACTGTAAAAAGTAAAAGCTAATACCAGCCAGTGTACATACACAAGGCTACCAGTCTGTTGCCAGAGTAAGAACTTAAATTAGTCCATTAGCTCATCTATGGATCTATGTGCTCATTGCTTGGTGTTCATGCTGGTAGGTTTTCTCTTATACTGTCGAAAACCATAACCTTGGAGCTAAATTTTGATAATTTGTGTGTTGAAGTCGTTGAAGATGTATATTGTCGGGTAAAGCATCAATTTTCTTCATGTATCTATTGCAGGTCCTTTTGTTGATATGTTGTATGTTGTTGACAGGATGGAAATGGTGAAATTATCTATGGTACAAATAATAAAGCCTTGATGTTTACAGATGGAACTGGTTTCATCTCTGAAGATCTTGCTTTAAGGTGTCCTCATAACTGTTTTAATGGTTACGTGAACAATGAAGAGAATGATCAGGTCTGTTGTGCTATACAGGCTCAAGTTTACTTGCTTTTTAGCATTTACTTAATCAACAACTTTGTCTGAACTCTATGAGAAAATTTATAAGAAAGTCTTGATTCTTACTGATACTAATTTTTCTACAAAAACCTAAGGTAAAACTACCGACAGAAGGCTTCTCTATAAGTGGGATAAAACTTAAAGGAGAAAAGGGGCATAGTTGTATTGGTAGTATAGTAAAAGCCAACACCATATTGCGTGGTAATATTTGGGTAAGTCAATGATGTAGTGGGACTAGAATGCAGTTAAAGAAACATGTGGAATGAATTGGTTCTAATCTAAAATCCTCTAGTGTACCTCAAGCGTTGTCTGCCTAATAAACAAGAGCAATTCATTTCCATAACCTAAAAATTAAAGTCTATTTAATCGCACACTTGATTGAGGGGGGTTCTTTAATAAAAACATCATGCTAGCAAATACTGTAGCAATAAAGAGAGGAAGCACCATAATTTTGTTATTAAGGCCACAGTGGTGCAAGACTACTTATGTTGCGTGTAAATTTTTGTTCCACTTTTATGAGTTTCATGGCTGATTTTAGCAATCTACCTTTGTAAGAATTCAGTTAAAATACTACAATGATTGACTTTCAACCCACTATATATTTGTTGGGGAATATAGCTTGGTAAAAGTAGACAATGACCATATGTATTTTTTCATTTACAAACATGTATGCTATCTGTAGTTAGTAAATTGTAGAGAACTTGCTTCTTAATAAAGATAACTACCTAAGTCGTGTTCTATATAGGGTGATGTTGCTAGCTTCTAATGTGTTTAATTCACGTCATACTGCAGTAGGTCGATATTGCTTAAGGTTTTGTTAAGAAGTATTATAATAAATCTGCTAAATAGAACAAAATTGTTAATAGATGTCAACCCATCTGTAAATGTTTAAAACTTTAAGTCTCTCCCTATTTCTACCACCTGACTACTGACTGAGTTTGATCAAAGACGAAATGTGGGATTATTGTCACCCCCTTAATTGATTTTTTTTCCTAAACGGGTCTAAGGTTGCCTCCTGAGCAAATTTCAATAATTTGGTAACAGATCTGTATGCAATTATGCAATATACTGATGACAACAATGCTATTGTGGCTCATTTGTAACTAGTTTGATTTGATGTACTTTTTGTCCATCACTTAACTGCAATTATGCCTTCTATGTGCTTTTTTTTAGAAGGGACATAGTTTTACCTCAATTCTGTATGTATGAATAATGTTGTTTTACATCTCAGAGCTTGCATGGATCTGTAGAAGCATTTCAATTTCCTGACAACTATTCTGGATCAGCAGAGTTGAGATCACTACCGGGTGTGCCGGTATGTCCATTCACAACAATCTTGCTATCTATGGTTTTAATTTTTTATGACATTTTTTTTTCTGTGTCACTTCATCCTTCTGCATGATATTGATATATTTTTGCCTGTTGTCTCCTACTTTCAGCCTTTGCTGATACAGTTTCGTATGTTCCACAAAGGTAAAGCTATAAAGGGAACTGTTCTTGTGAACAGAAAGGTAAATTATCCACTCTTCTATACTTTAGTTTATTTTTAGGGTGGCAAGCAGAGTGTTTGGGTTATGTATATTATTCAAATTTCATATTTGTTTTATCATTTCCAGTTGTATCATAGAGCTTGCTATCTCGCCATGTTATATAGTAGATTGTCTTTTTGACTCTTGAAAAACCTGATCTAATTGAACTCATTCCTCTTTTGTAATTTGTATAAGCAGTTGACATTCCTTCCCTTTTCCTCCAGCTTCCTCCTAATACCATTCAAGTTCGACGGTCAATGTTAAAAATTGAATCTGATGAAAAACTTTCAGGTGCTCCAAGTGTAAATTCGTTTGAGGTTGTAGCAACCAGGTAAACCACTGCAGATTTATTTAATTTGCTGCATTTCAAAGTGCCTAGTTACTGTTGTATATTCCTAAATCCTAATTCTCTCATTGTCCAAATTCAAGTTTTACATGAATGTATGGGCCTAAAGCTCTTATACTCATGTTTTTGAAACAAGCTAATTTAAAAGTCTGATGGTGATACTGCACTGTAAATTTTCACATTTATCAAGTGAAAGAGTCATTTTTCAAGCTTCATTTTTCCCCATATAGAGGTATACTTCCATAAGCATGGTTACAGATCAATTCAATGGTACCTTCATCCAAGCTGGGACACACATGATGGCCGTACCTGTGCTTCATAGTTGAAATCCACTTTTTTTACACTGTCTCTCCTCCTCCTTTATCATACTAGTTTACTGTCTTTTTGTGTAATCATAATACGAAGTATATACTTGTAATAACTTGTGTTTGTAATTGTTGTCTACTATCTGTCATTTTCTAGCAATAAACCAAAGGATGCTGCATTATCAAAGAATCTGATTGCACTGCTTAGCTATGGAGGGGTGCCAAAGGATGTGTTTTTGGCTATGCTGTGGGAGGCTCTTACCAAACCTTGGTCTGTTTTGTACAGAACTAAAGCAGCAACAAGAGGTAATGTTGCTGAGTTTTATTTCTTTGCCAAATCAGGATTCTGTTCCCATCCCTACTGTATTTCTTCTTTATTGAATAATTGTTTAATAGGCCAATTACTTAAATTGAAGTAATGTATATAGACCACCCCCATTTGTGTTTAATTTTGGTCAATTTATAATTTCCTAGACCAGTTTTATGGAAATATTCTAATTTCTTTCATTCTTTCCTGGTCTTTTTGATAATATATGCAGTCGCTGTTAGTTGGGATTTCACTGATGAGTTTATTGTTGCACGGATGATTGCATCTGGAATTCCTCTGGATGAGCCATATCTTCGACATCGTTTATCTGATATAGCCAAGGAAGAAATGAAAAGTCTCAAAGGAGGGAAACTTCCAGTTAGTGACAGTTTTTATTTAATGGGAACAGCAGATCCCACTGAAACACTGAATGCTGGTGAAGTTTGCATAATTCTGTATGTATTTATCTCTATCTTATTACCTGGCATATGTTCCTTGATGTCATGTCAGTATTATCATTCTACAGCCAACTTTTTTTTATTTATTTTTTATTCTATAGGCTTGAGTTTGAATTGACCCTTTAAAATTTTGAGTATACCAAATGCATAAATTTTATCCTCTCACTCAATTTTGTTCTCTGTTCATATAGGGATCAGGGACAACTTTCTGGACCAGTATTAGTCTATAGAAATCCAGGCACTCACCCTGGCGATATTCATGTTTTGAATGCAAGATATGTTAAGGGTTTGGAGGAATATGTAGGAAACGCTAAATATGGAATATTTTTTCCCTCCAAGGGGCTAAGGTCCCTGGCAGATGAAATCGCCGGTGGTGATTATGATGGAGACATGTACTGGGTCTCCAGGAATTCTGAGGTCTGCACCTATGTTCTGTTCATATATATAGTCTCTTTGTCATCATACTCAACAAATAATATACTACGATAATTATTGAGGATCTCAGAAAATTATCTTTTGAGTTAGTGTATTTCAACTTGTTTTCTACTTCTCTGAACCTTTGTTACAGTTCTTGCAGTATACAAGTATTTTCTTATTACATACTAGTACATCAAATTCTTCTCACTCTTTTTTAAGTTATATCACCATGTCTTGCATGTTTCAAGCAAAAAAGCAGAGTTATCCTTTAATGAGCGTGGCATGGTAAATATTTTTATTTTTTAAAAAATAAAAATAATTATATTTACCAGAATTAAAATGACATTGCCAATCAATGTAGTTCAACCTGAGATCTAACCCTTCAGAATTCAGCTTGTAGTCCGGATTTAAACTTGAAATATAATATTAAAATCTTTTGGGAGGTTAAGATGATTGTTTTGTAGCAAGTATTTGGTTCAAAATTTCCATGGTCAAAATTTGAAGCTCATATTAGCAGCAGTGTTTAGACAGATCTTTTTTCTTTTCATTCCTGACAAAATATTCTGTTTACATTGCTTCCTCGTCTTCTGAAATAACTGTTTAGGGAAGGCTTTTTTAGTGTGGCTGCATTATTCTTTCTTCCTGCAGCCTCTTGTTCTTTTGGGGTTTAAGTTGAACTGCCTCATTCACCAAATCAGTTTTTCATTTTATGTGTTCTTTTTTATTCACAATGATTAAGCTAGGTTCATCAATGTTTTTTTCCAGCTTCTGAAGTATTTCAAACCAAGTGAGCCTTGGAAATGTAATTCTCAGCCAACTGTCAACAAGGAAAGTCTTCCTCCTTCACCTGAGGAATTGGAGCGAAAACTCATTCGTTTATACAGGGAGACTAGATTTCATCCAAAGTATGTACAGGCTCACAGAAACTGTCATTGTAATTCCACAATTGTCTAATGACAAACTTTGTTTTATTTCATTCACCTGATGGTCAAAAGAGGATTGTTCTAAGTTCTCAATTGCCTATTGCTCAAAAGAAAATTGTTTTAATTGTTCTATTGCTCATGGTATTCATATGACTCATATGATTGCTAATGTTGAGCTCCTGTTTCAGCAAGGCTATGGGTATGGCTGCAGATTGGTGGCTTGTGTATATGGATCGACTGTTGACATTGGATGACGACTGCGCTGATGAAAAAGCTGCTTTGAAGGAAAAAATTTATAAGTTGATTGACCTGTACTATGATGCTCTGGATGCACCGAAAAAGGGTATAACGGTCAGTTCCCATACCGTAAACTAATTGAATACTGATGGCTGCTGATTGTCCCATACCTTGATTTGCCTTTGGTCTTTTTGCTACTTTAGCTGTAAGCCTGAATGGCTGCTGCTGTTTTACCTTTCGGTATGGCATGTAAAAAAATAAACCTAGTCATAGTTGGTTTTAAATTGTCACTCTGTGCAGAGCGCTGTTCGGTTATAAATAAATTGTCGTGAATTCTGCTAACCTAAACTGCCTCACAATAATCTAATTTGTGAAACCTTGCTATTCTGGGCTCAATGAAACTTTCTTTAACAGTTTTGTTTGTATATTAGTGGTTGTTAAGGAGGGTAGATATGTAGTGGTTACTTTGGATTTCATGCAGTATGAACCTAAAAGTTGACCTGATGAAGCTACAGAAGTTGAATTGTGCATGTAAATGATGTTCATTAGTAATGATTTTGGTCTTGGCATAGTTTCGTTCAAGTTGTTTGATTTGTCGTGTTTCTTATGTCAGCTTAATCCTCTATCTTTCATGACCTGGTATCTGCAGATTAATGTTCCAGAGAGACTGAAACCACCCAGATATCCTCATTTCATGGGAAGAGGCGAGCATTGCACCTACAAATCCAAGTCTATATTGGGTGAAATTCATGACATAGTGGATCAATTGAGTGCTCCAATAAAACGTGAGCTGTTTCATTTTCATCTGTTTTATACTTCGTATTTGATTTGGTAGTGTAGATTATTATAATGCAAAATAATTCAATTGCTAATGCAAAGTTTTTAGCTTCTTTTATAGTAGCTTGGATATCACTGCACTGTACTCCATTATCCCCAACAACCGCCATTTAAAATACTAAGGAAATTAGTCGATTAACCGGGGAAGAGTTTTATTTTTATGAGATTAGCATTAACTGGGGAAGAGTTTTATTTTTATGAGATTAGCATTATAAAAATAAAAAGAAAGCGACATCCTTGGTAATTTCTCTAAAACAAAACAATGACGTTTGAAAAAGATGATAACTGTGTTTTTTGGTTTTATTTTCCCCCAGTTAGGAAGCTAGAGTGCTTTGAAGCTGATATCCCAGAAACGTATATTGTATTGTGGAAAAATCACTATAACAAGTACAGATTCGAGATGCAGAAGGCACTAAATGAATCTAAAAATGCAGATTCTGTTTATCAGAAATACCGAAAGGTAATATTAACCAATATGTGTGCATGTCTTTTGCTTTGGAACTCTGTTATGGTCTGGTATTTATTCTTAAATGTCTGTTTGAATCATCACTAGGAACTTTATGGTGGCGTTGATGCATATGATTCGGACACGATTGAAAAGGCTTGGAAAGAGATTCGTCTTGAAGCCTTGGCTATATATCACGTTTGCTATAACCATGCAATAGAGAAAAACGAGCCAAAAAAATGTGGCTTTGCATGGAAAGTTGCTGGAGATGCCTTGTGGAAGATATATCTGAAGAGTACGGGTGAAAAACCTATATTGTTTGCGCCATCAATTCTCCGCCAGATGATGCGTTAAGATGCATTGTTATTGTTATACACTTACAATGTGTCAAATGTATGTATTACAATGTAAATCTAATTAATAGGTTTAGATTTCGGCAGACTGCTAGGTCTATATGAGCATGATCTAGTTGCTTCATTTAGTCTTAAGACTCTTGACTAAATTCGACTGCACTTATCCTGTAAAGGCTGTAATATAATTTATTAACTTATCGGTTGTTGTAGTCGGCCTTGCATTGTGTTTTCTCAAACCAGTACTTCATTGCTGGGTATGTTACTATATGTTACAAGTTGATGTTTATAATTAATTGGCTTAGGCTTAGGCTTAGTAAAAACTACTTCCATTTTTTATTAGTTGACACGTTTTGACTTTAGCACTATTCATACTCTCCTCTTTGACTATGTTTTGTGATTTATACGTAATGTAAATTATAGTCATGTGGGGTTTTGTTAGATTCGTCACAATATATATTTTCAAAATATCAACTTTTTATAACTTTTGCAATTCTGCTTATCGGTAATTAAAGATATTAACGTTTGAATTTGTGTATTGGTAAACGTGACTAAAGAAACGTGTCAACTAAAAAGAAATGGAGGAAGTAGTATTTATTTTCAAATAAGCATTGCGGTTTCCTTGTCTTAATTTTGAAAGGTATGGTCAGTGGCAGATCCAGCGGGGGTTCAGTTGAACCCCGTTACATCCGGAAAAAAAATGGAAATTTTATTTAAAAAAAAAAACAGAAAAACTATATAAATTATATTCAAAACAAAAATATACAATGTTGGCCGCGCAGCTCAGTTGGATAAGTTAGTAAATATTGGACTGAAGGTCCCGTGTTCGAGACTTATAGAAATGCATTCTTCGTTTTTTTTTTTCACCTTTGCAATTGAGCAGCTTATGGCCCATTCAGATAACCAATCAAGTCCGCCTCCTTTATATGCTGAATATTTTGCAATTTCGTGCTGCTGTAAGCTTCTCAGTTTTTTTTAATTTTTTTATTATATTTTTTTTTTCAAAATCTAAAATATTTTAATATGTTTTTCACTAGTTTAAATTGAACATTGTTAATCTTTTTTCTTTTAAGTGTTAATTTGTCAATTGTATATTGTAAATCTAATATTGAATAATCTGTTTTTGAGTATTTCAATTTTTTGATTGTTAGTATGTTGATTGTTTTGTTGTATACTTTTATAATTGTATTGTTAATTGTTAAATACTTAAATGGGCAGTAGAGTAGTGTAGTACTGATTAATGTTTTTTTTTTTTTAATTATTGTAGTGTGTGACCCTGAAAAGTTTGGAGCATTTTTGAAACAAATCTCAAATATTAATTTTTTATTTTTAATTTTTTTTTTATAATTATTTTGCATTTTTTTGGAATCTGGACTTATTTTGTTATGTACTTGTGTATTGGTATTTATTTGAACACTCTATTTTATACTTGAAATACCCGATTTATATCCGTGCATTCGGATATCGGGTGTTTGATGAAGTTCGAACCCCCTAGGTACAATTCCTGGATCCGCCACTGGGTATGGTATTTATCAAGTCTAGCAGGTTTCTGGCAATTCACTTGGATTTAACAGTTTAACCGAACGGGCAATAAAGTAACCTAGCCACTCCAAATGTAGCATATGTCAAATCATGTCATGCGTATAATAATAAAATAAAATACATTGTCATGTACTCTCTCCGGGTTTAATTGCTCCACTTTCCTTTTTCGTCCGTTTTTAAATACTTGCTCCATTTCCTTATTTGGAAAGCTTTTACAATATTTAATTCATTTCTCTCACCTAGTGAACCCATCAACTATCATATTTTATTAATTCCATATTTTCTCTCCTCCAATTTCTCCACTACTTTTGCTTTTTACAATTTTTTATTTTTCCACCAACTCCACTACCTCCATATTTTATTACTTTCTCCAATTTCTCCTAAAACTCCGCACATGAAGAAATGGAGCAAGTATTTAAAAACGGAGGGAGTACCCTTTATATGTCCAAACTCACTCCCTATTATATATTACTCGCAATAAAGGAATATTTTATGTCTCACACATAATACCCCTTTGTTGCGTTACTCGCAATAAAGGAATATTTTATGTCTCACACATAATACCCCTTTGTTGCGAGTAATATGTAACAGAGGGAGTATATGTTTCATGAGTTTTAGTGTGTATCTTTTTTTTTTTTTTACGTGATTATCAATTTTTTTTTTTAAAGTATTAACTCACACTATATGACCAATCAAGCAATTACAATAATCATTTAAGTAATCAAACAATTCCAATTAAATTCTTGAATACTTAGTGAACTCACATAAATTTATTCGTGAAATCCTTTTAATTACTCTCATTTTGAGCACCTTAATGCTTAAAGCATGCACCTCATCGTATAACTTAATATTAATAGCTTCTTTAGACAAAGGCACTCAACAATTTATAAAAACCATACCAAAAGTCTAAAATTATCCATTAATATTCTAAACCAAATTAAACCTTTAATTTAATTATATTAAACATGCTTGATTCCATACTCCAACTAAATTCATAATTCATGCTCTGATGCTTAAACAAGTATCAAGGAATAAATAATGATCATAATCATTTAACATGTTTGCATGATTCTAAATTTCTAATCAGTTATACCAGTGTATACTTTGTTCGTTAAGGTGAGTACAACTATTAAGACTTTTTAGTTTAAAAGAAATCAAATGAGCATTCTAATAGATAAACCGATAAAGTATAAAAATTCACATAAGATTTCGTCAATTTACATAAATTAGTAAGCTCGATATATTTGTGTTACTTAATATTCTCATATACAAGTAAGATGATTATTAAGTTCGAATTGTCTTCTCTCATTTCGGTATGTGTTAATTAATATTAGGGTTCATAATAATAACTTATGCATGTTATGACCATAGTTCAAGTTTAAAACTAGACTCAACTCCGACCATATTTTAACGAACTCTATCCATACACTCAAATTGACAACATAAACATTAACGCCGGTCACGAGATTATGTTATATACTTGTAATTTGTAAACCAAAAATTCTACCCTTCTTACGCAACATTTCCTATTAAAATGTAGTACATCAAAATCTTACGGAGTATTATATTTTATATGAGCATTGGTGTAGGGGGTAGAGGAAAAGTGAATAATGATAACCTAAGCTAGCTAAGGAGTAGCTATGTAATGATGGCATGAGTTCATGAAACCCTAAATTTCAACCTTGGGAAGGTATGTTTCTCGGAATTTGTTCTGCAAATCTACAACAAATCTTAAGACTCTAGTGGTCTAGTGTAGGACTGTAGGTTGCTTAGACTAGTATTATATGAATAAAATATAGGAATAGGTGATAGGGTGAAGTGTGTAGTGCGTACATGAAACCCTAATACGAGTAAATGACACCCACACAACCACACCTATGTCACAATTGAGCCTTAGGCCTTATTTGGCAATTGGCTGTTGGTTGTTGGCTGTCGGTTTGTTTGATTGGCTGGTTTGACTGGCTGTTTGTATTGGCTTTTTTGTTGACTGTTTGACTTTTTATTAGTCTAAAAACATGTTTGGTAAAATTGGCTGTTTGATGTTATTAGTAATTTAGGTAGCCAAAAGCCAAAAGCCAAAAGCTACTCCAAGTAGCCTTTTCATTTTGGCTTAAAAGCCAGCTTTTCAACTGGCTGAAAAAGCCATTTACCAAACACAAATTTTGGATGTTTGACCAAATGCAAAAGCCAAAAGCCAAAAGCCAACCAAAAAGCCAATGAAAAGCCATTTACCAAACAAGCCCTTAGAGTATTGTCAACAATGAGCAAAAAATGCTCATAAGCAAAAAATTGGGTGAAATTGAAAAAAAAAAAAAAAATCTCACTAATAAGCAAAAATAAAATTATTCATGAGCAAAACGTATGTAGTAATTATTTATATACACGTATAATAAAACAAAACTAACAAAATTTTCACATAAATGAGATTAAATATACTTGTTGACACCAAAATTTTGTTAATTATTAGGTTTCAGATATATGTAAATAAGTAGATAATATCAAAAAATATAAGATACTTATCTTCGAAATCTCATATATTATTTTCTTTAACTCTACGACACTCTATATAAAGAGGGTTCTTTATAGGGTTTAAGGAGGCTCAGATGGAACAAGTCACAAAGACCCCATCTCCTCCCTACTGCCAAACATTGTAGGTATGTAGTATGGAATAAGCCAACAAGGCCCGTACTATAAACAAATATCAAACCCTAATCCTTTGGAGAGAGGAATCAAGAAATCTACGAGAATTGTAATCCTTTGAATTTTTATGGTTAACAAATTGGCACGCTCGGACAATTTTCGCTCTTCATCTCCAATCTTCAAGTCTTAAAACTCGTAGATTTAATGGGGGCATACCTAATTTGCTTTCAAATTCTACAAGAAAATTTCGAGACCAAGTTGCATCTGATATCAAATCTCCACAACAGGTCTCGAGGGGGCATTTATTGACACCAAAATTTTGTTAATTATTAGGTGTCAGATATATGTAAATAAGGAGATAATATTAAAAAATATAAGATATTATTTTTAAGATCTCGTAGAATATATTATAGCTATCTTGTTAACAAATTGTTCCCGTATATTTTATAATATTATTTGTCTTACGTAGAAATTCAGTTAAGTTCAGCTTAACTCCTAATTCCTTCTCTTATAAAATATTCATTTCAGCTCAATTCAGTTCAGTCCAGTTCAGTTCAGTTCAGCTGAGTTCAGTCAATGAGAACAGGCCCTTAATTTCCCTCTCTCATAAAATATTCATTTCAGCTCATTAATTCAGTTCAGTTCAGCTCCAATCAGTTCACTTCAGTTCAGCTCCAATCAGTTCACTTCAGTTCAGCTCAGTTCAGTAAATATGAATAGACTCTAAGTTTTAGTACCGACACAAAATGATAATAAGTTTCAAATTAAATTAACCATATTTTGGTAAATCGTCCATAAAACTTCAATTATCTCAACTCTAGTGTTTTTTTTTTTTTAATTTTTCATTTTTATTTTTTACTTTTCTCTACTTTTTATTTTTGTTATGTAATATTCTGCAACTATTCTCATCCATTCTCGTGTTTTTGAGAAATAGGCTTATAATTAGGATTGAAGGGCGTAGTAGCTTACGTTTGTTATATAATTAATTAACTGAACAACCATCAAAAAAATTTATCCACACTACTTTAGAAAAACTGATCAAAATTTAGGCAAACAAAATTGTACTCGTACTTACAACACCAGCAAATCAAAGAAAAGAAACGAAAAAACACACATACACTTGAGACTTGACTTACAACAAAATTGAACTAACAATGAACTAGTGAAGTAGCTAAAGCTTATTAAAGAAGATTGATTTAAAACTCAAAAAGATTCTTACTGAAGAATCTAAAGATTTATTGGAAAAGATAAACTGATATCCTCAGAGCATTAGTCAGCCCTGAATGGTTAAATCACTCACCAAGCTACAGCCTAGACAGCTTTATGAAATGGACTCACTCACTCACGTCTTCTCTTTTCTAGCTACGGATAACTCTCACTGTCGTGGTCATGTTCAAAGTCGCGTGTCATGAACTCATATTGACCCAGTTTACTATTCGTTTAAGGGCGGGCCTGTTCTCATTGACTGAACTCAGTTGAACTGAACTGAACTAAACTGAAATGAATATTTTATAAGAGAAGGAAATTAGGAGCTGAACTGAACTGAATTTCAACGTAAGAGAACAGGCCCTAAATCAAGCTAAATTTAAGGCCTATTCTGATTGATTGAACTGAGCTTTTATTCAATCTTAAGACCTGTTAAAAAATTCCGTCATGATTCATAACCAATGTGTATAAATTATAAAAATATAATATTATAAAAGTATAAATTCGAGACGAGTAAAACAAAGTCCTATATGATTACAAGTTTCCTAACTTGTAAATCACCTAAGCTAGTCAATAAGATTAACAAACTATATATACTTATCTATACAATTAGAGCATGATCTGATTTACTGAACTGAGCTGAACTAAACTAAATAATTTATAAGAGGAGGAAATTAGAAACTGAACAAAACTAAACTTAAGTTTAAGAGAACAAACCTTAAAATTGACCAAAAGTGAAGTACAAAAGAAGTTAATGCAAGTAACAATTTACTTCACTATTAATGCAAAAAAACTTATATATAGAACAAGTATTTTTAATTTTAATCTTGCTTTAATTCAAACCCTTTTTCACTAGTTAGGGTTTGTTTAGTTCCCTTATTTTTGCTTGTTTGAACTTATCTTAATTGGTTTGATTTGATTTGACCAAACTTTGACCTTAAATGTACGATAATCTATGTACCAACTCTTAAATGGACCCGGTTTACACTAATTTATTGTGAATCACTAATATTTAGATACTCTATGCTTGTTTTATTAATAAAAATAAAGTCATTGTATCATAACACTAGGTTATTATGTTGAAATAAAAGTCATTTTGGTGTTGTAAAGGATATAAGAGGTTAATTTTTATTTTTTTGTGTACTAGTTAATATGAATAATAAAGGTCACTATGTTCAACTGAACGTCGTATTTCAAATTCATGATACTATTAAATATCACACTAGTTTTAATAAAGGTTATTAGGTTCAAAATAAGGCTACTATGTTAAAATTAGGGGTCACTATGTTCAATAAAATATCAATTGCATGCGTATAAGCTCTGAGTCCACATTAATATTATTGTAGACCAGGTTCACGCAAGATTTTCTGTAATTTCTGAGGATTTTTTTTTTCTGATCTGATATGAACTTATCTTTTCTAAATAAGTAAAACTAGGTTTAATTAAACAAGGCCTTAATCACCTTTAACATTCCACTTGCAAACATATTCTAGCCTAAACAAGGCCTTAATCACCTTTTCTATATGCAATAATATTTGTACAAATTTAACTTTTTTTTAAAAATATAATACACTTTTTCCAAGTTATCTTTTACTCCACATAGTACAAGCTACAATAAGCGAGGCATGATGGACCACTACCAGGTAGGGACTCTCATGCCCAATACCTGGGGGTATATTTGTCATTCAACATATATTGGATAGTAACTTCATTAATAGTTACCACATGAGTTGGCAGTAATAAAAAATAGTTTCTCTCTCATACTTTTGGAAAAGATACCACCACTGTTGTCAATCTGTCATTGCCGCTTTCCTCCATTAACACCACCACCAATACCAAAGAAAATCACCGTCATCATCATCTTCTTCTTCATCAATTACATGATGGTTTACATTATTGCACCGCCTTACCATCACCACTATCAGATGTCCAATAACAGCATACAAATCAATAGTAGTAGTATACAATCAACAATAACAGTTTATTAATTAACAATAACAGTACAAACTTAATCTAAACCAAAGTTATAAAATGATAACACTTAAATCAAACCCATGAAATTTCCAAAAAAAAACAGAAAGCATATAAACCTAGATTCACAGATAAATAAAATAACTTTTTAACTATACTAATCAGCCACTAATAAAAAATAACAGTATAACAATTAACAATAACTGTGTTAAATTAATAATAGCTATGACTGCCAAATAATTTTCATCGTCGACTTCAACCCCAAACATCCAAAACTTAGATGAATAATCATCCTACTTGATTTGTATATTAATTACAAAAGCTTGCAAATTCCATGGAAATAGATCAGAGCTTTGCGCTTAATTTCGTTCCACAATGGAGCTTGACTTTCCCTCGAGATTTTCGATCAATAGTCACCATATTTGGAATCTCCTCCAGATCTTCGGTGAATAGCCACTGGCTATGATGCCATTTTTGAGAACTCCCTCTAATCCTCTACTGTTTTTTCATGGAGAAATGGTTTTACCCAACTATTTACCCCGATTAAGGTGGATTTCCATATTTAGGTGGAAGTTCTAGCCAAATTCCCCTCTCAGAGCTACACCACCGACCTCGATCGACTTTTTTTTCGCGGGAAGAGCAGCAACTAAAAGGGGGAAAAAGTAACTTCTCTCTCCTCCTTTTTTTTTTTTACCCAACCCTTTTTCATTTTACCCCCTCCCTATTTTATTTTATCTTTTTTTAATTTGCAAATATTATTTTTTTATTGGGGTATTGGACAGGAGGGGCCTATACCTGGTAAGGGGCAATAGTTTCTCACAACAAGCTAAAGAAATCTTATTGAAGAAGCTAAAGTTTTATACAACAAGCTATTTTAGTCAGAACTTGACTCAAACATGCGCGGGAATTTAATTTATTGTTTATTGTGGCCTTATAAATACACTCACTCACTCACTCACTCACTTTAGTCACTCATCACTCACTTCTCTTCTTCTCTAAACTCTCATCAAACTTCTCCTTTCAAAAGTAAAACCCTAATTTTCTCTTATCATTTTTCTTTCTGCCATCATTATCATCATCAATGGCTGCTGGACCGTCGGTAATGCCGCTTGCCTCGGCGTTAGAGGGGCTACGACTTACCGAGCTCAGGAGTAGAAGAGAGATTGTGTTAGACGCGCTTCATAAGCTTGAATTTCGAAAAGCTTTCTTAATCCTCAATTACACTGCCAGGTAACCTTCATTCAAATTTCTTAGTCTGTTGATTTTAATTTATCTACAATTTCAGACACTTAGTTTTTTTTTGGCATATATGCAGTTGTAATCTGGAGGATGTTGTTACTGCTGAAAAAATTATGAGGTATGAAGCTCTTTCTATGACGGAATTTGAGGCTGTGATTTGGAATGATTTTGGCAGAATCGATCTCCATCAAAATGACCGACTTAATATGGTCTGATTATCATTCTTACATTTTTTTTTTAATTTTATATTATAGTATTTCATAACTTAATTTTTTATTTTTTAATGAAATTTACAGGTGAACTGGGAAAGTGGAGAAAGGTACTACTACTATTGTCACCTTGATGGTCAAGGAAATTGTCGCTTCAAGGTTCATTCTTACCTCTAGTCTACAGCTTTTTTTTTATTTTTTATTTTATTTTTATTTTTTATTATTGTTCTAAATTATGTATTTTATTTTCGGTTCACAAAAATTCGTCATTAAGACGAGTTTACGTAAATCCGGCCAATTCTCAATTATCATAGTTTACAATTTCATCATATTGAAGATTTATCAGAAAAGTTGTGCTAATTTTTGTTTAAGTTTTGGCAATTTTAATTTTGCTGAAGATATGGACGTAGGGTAGAAACTTAGTTTCATCATATTGAACAATTTTAAAAAAAGTGTTTCCAATTTTTGCTAACGTATACTGTAATTATACCTGTTATCATGATTACTAGCTAATTAGATTTTATGACAAAATTAAAATTTCCCTCTCAATAAAATCATGAAAATATCACTCCGTAGTCCGTACTAAAGTTATCCCCTTTATAATTGCCTAACGGGCGATTTCCATGTTTCTTTAACATTGAAATGATCAGTACTACTACGAAGTATTTATTTTTGGGAAATTCCCCGTTCTCAATACAAATTTGTTTCTCATGGGGGCATTTTCGCAAATAAATCAACAACTTATGCAAGATGGATGGTTGAATTCTTGGGTTTACTTATTGTTGCAGGGTCCATACTTGAACAAGGCAGCTACACTGTTGCAGAAAACTGTGGGAGATGAAAATGTACTAATTGTCAAGCTTATGGACCAACAAGCTCAGAGTCCTGTTTATAATATGCTTTATCAAGGAATCTTTGTTGGTAAAAAGTTTTACCAATTTTTTGGTGAGTTTCTTTTCTGGGGTACAAATTATACAATAGTTAAAAGTATTTGATTTTGTGACACTTATGACTTATTCCCTAATGTTATTTTCTTACACCCTGAATCAGCCTTTAAGGATGGTGGAATACAGAAAAAGAACGATCCTGTGAACTGCTACTTCGTTTGTATGGAGGGGTTTGCGAGTTTGTCGAGGATGCAAGAGCCTGTAAGTATGTCTGTTCAGGATGCTAGAGCTTCATTTATGAACATACATAAGGCTACCAGTCTACAGGATTATATGGCCAGGTAGTTAATTAACTATTTTCCGGAAATTAGACCCACCAACTATTAATTTATTGCTCTCATACATATTAAGTATTTTTAAGCTGTTACTTTTAAAAGAGTGCAATTTTTTAAGAGTGTACTTCTTGATTTCCTTTGAAAAGAGAAGTGAATAATAAGTTATACTACGTAATGTAAAACGGAGAAAGTATTAATTAAAAACAGTCGGTCATTTATGGATGCATATGCTTATTGGTTAGTGTTCAGGCTGCCAGGTTTTCTCTTGTACTGTCAAAGACCATAACTTTGGATCTAAATTTTGATGATTTGAATGTTCAAGTCATTGAAGATATACCTTGTCGGGTAAACCATCTTTTGTTTTTTTTTATATTATATTGATTCAATCTTGGTGGTGATTTTGTGGACTTTAATGATACATTGTGTCTTATGATGATAGGATGAAAATGATGAAATAATTTATGGTGGAGACGGTAAACCCTTGATTCTTACAAAAGGAACTGGTTTCATATCTGAAGATCTTGTTTAAGGTGTCCCCATAATTGTTACAATGGTTACGTAAATGATGAAGAGAACGTTCAGGTTTGTTGCGCTTGTACTAGCTCAATTTTACTTGCTTTAACCTTATAGTAGATAATGACCAATATGCTATAGTAGATGATGACCAATATGCTATAGTAGATAATTTTATTTGTTGTGGAATATATCAGCTTGGTTATAGTAGATAATGACCAATATGCTATCTGTTTTAACTTTTAAGTGCTTCTTAAGCCGCCTTCTAAATAAGCTAATAGGGTGGTTGTATGCTATCTTGTATTTGTGCTCACTTCATGCCATCCTTTCGTTAGTTAACGGTTGTATTAATAAATGTTATGATAGATTTCCTAGACTACGATAACCTTGTTAATTGATTTCTTACTATCTCAGGGCTTGAATGGATCTTTAGAAGTGTATCGATTTGCAGACATCTATTCTGGATTAGCTGATTTGAACTCACTCCCAGTTGTGCCGGTACTTGCATTTACTACAACAATCATTGGGTCTATCTATGTTTTAATGGCTAATTATGCATTATATTGATATATTCTTGTGTGTTGTCTCCAACTTCCAGCCTTTGCTGATACAGTTTAATATGTTCTACAAAGGTCAAGTTATCAAGGGAACTGTTCTCGTGAACAAAAAGGTAACATATCCACTCATTCGAGTCTCGTCTCTTAACTTTTTAGGGGTGGCAAGCAGGGTGTCTTGGTTTTGCTGCCTTGTTGAGGATATAAAGTTCTGTATATTTTTCATCTTTCATTGTTCTGTTATTTCCAGCATTAGTCCATGGAGCTTGCTATCCCACCATACTAAATACTACTTCTGATTTAATTAGACTCATTCCTCTTTTGATTATAAACTAGCATGACACATCTTCCTTTTTTTCTCCAGCTTCCTCCTAATACCATTCAAGTTCGACCCTCGATGGTGAAGATTGAATATGATGAATCACTTTCGGATGCTCCAATTGTAAATTCATTCGAGGTTGTAGCAACCAGGTAAACCAGTGCATGATTTGTTGCATTTCATTGTGCCAAGTTACTGCTATATAGTTCTACTTCCCTCATTGTTAATATTCCAAGCTTTACATGAATATTTGGGCCGCTCTTGGACCCAAATCTAACTTCAAAGAACAAAAGCCTAACTCCAATGAACACAACACATCTTAGTGATAGCTTCTATGTTTTTCTTCCATTAATAGATTCCTTAAGCATGGTTAAAATTCAACTCAATGGTACACTCCCTGAAAGATCTTATAATTAGGGTTGGTATTGGGGGTTATTTATATTGGCACTCCTATGATGGCTGTACGCATCATTCATAGTTGAAAACTGTTTTCTTTACACTGTCTCTCCTCCTTGTGTCTATGCTAACTATTTGCAAGTTGCTATTGTATATTTTACTGTTTTACTATGCAATAGTGTTAGGTATTAATTTGTGTTCTTAATTTATGTTTACTATCTGTCATTTCCCAGCAACAAACCAAAGGCTGCTGCTTTATCAAAAAATTTGATCGTGCTGCTTAACTATGGGGGAGTAGCAAAGGAACTGTTTTTGGCTATGTTGTGGCAGGCTCTTACCATACATCTCTCTGTCTTGTTTAAAACAAAATCAGCAGCAAGAGGTAATGTTCCTGAATTTTTTTTTTTTGCCAATTCAGGACTTTGTTCCCATCCTTACTGTTATTTCTGTAATTCTTTTTATTGGATAATTGATCTTTGGTAGACCAATTTTGCTTAGTTTTAGTCATGTATTTAATTTTTGCTTATTTGTTGGTCTATAATTTACTGGACCAGTGTTATTGAAATATTCTAAGGGCTTTCACTCTTTCCTTTTTCTCTTTGATGATTTGTGCAGGTGCTGTTACTTGGGATGTCACTGATGATTTTATTGCTGCAAGGATGGTTGCATCCGGAATTCCTCTAGATGAGCCATATCTTCAACATCGTTTATCTGAAATTGCAAAAGAAGAAATGAAGAGTCTGAAAGGAGGGAAACTTCCTGTTAGTGACAGTTTCTATTTGATGGGAACAGCTGATCCCACTGGAATGCTGAATAGTGGTGAAGTTTGCATTATTCTGTATGTATTTATTTCTACTTGAATTCCCTCCAATTTATCCGCATCACTTCTCTAAATCGGCCGTATTTTTTCCAAATGTATCTCTTCCTTTTATGGACATTTTTTTTTAATGAAGTTTTTCCTCATATGGTCTCCATTCTTAATTAGTAACTCACTATTTTTCTATGTTTTTAAGTGTCTAGCAAACCCCACTTACCAACTCCACTCATCTTCTTGCATAAACTACGTGGTGATGCCCATGGAAAAACAAATCTTGCCAACTCTAGTGTTTATGATTTTCAACTCTCGCATTGTTCTATGAAAAATCTTATGATAAATATTTTCTTCCTAGTTATTGCTCTGTCTGAATTGACTATGGAGTCTAAAAAAGAAGTTAGAAGTGGGCCAAAAGGTTAATTGAGAGATTAGGCATAAAGCTTCTCATAAATGTCCCTAAAATATGATCAATAGTATTTGTAAAATATTAAGCTATCAAGTGCGTGTTTTGTATCTTCTGACTCAATTTTGTTTCCTGTTGATGTAGGGAGCATGGGCAACTTTCTGGACCTGCAATAGTCTATAGAAATACAGGCATTCACCCTGGAGATATTCATGTTGTGAAAGCAAGATATGTTGAGGAGTTAGAGGAATATGTAGGAAACGCTAAATATATGGAATATTTTTTCCTTCCAAGGGGCCAAGGTCCATGGCTGATGAAATGGCCGGTGGTGATCATGATGGAGACATGTACTGGGTCTCCACGAATTATGAGGTCTGCACTTGTGCTATGTTATATTCGTTTGTTATTTTTTTATTTTTATCTCCGTGCCATCATACTAATCAAATAATTTATCGAGTATCATAGAGAAATATTTGTTGAGTGTTGATTAGTGTTAAGTGTATGTCACTTTGTTTTCTGAACCTTTGTATCAATCTGGGGATTAGGGGAGGCTTTGTATGTGTGGCTGCATTATTCTTTCATCTTTGGTTCTTTTTGTGTTTGAGGTGAACTGCCTCATTTATTTCTTCTGTTTATTCATGATGATTAAAATAAGCTTATCAAGCTTTTCTTTTCAGCTTCTCAAGTTTTTCAAACCAAGTGAACCTTGGAAATGTAGTTCTCGCCCAATTGTGAACGACGTAAATCTTCCTTCAGCTGAGGCATTGGAGCTTCAACTCATTCGTCTATACCGGGAGACTAGGTGTCATCCAAAGTATGTACAATCTTACAGAAACTGCAACATTATTGTAATGCCACAATTGTCTAATGATCACCGTTTTTTTCCCTATCACCTAATGGTCAAAAGAGGATTGTTCTAAGCTCTCAATTACCTAATGATGAAAGAAAGGTGTTTTTATTGCTTAATTTCCATGGTATTGATATGACACATGTATGTGATTGATAATGTTGAGGAACAATGTTTCAGCATGGCAATGGGTATAGCTGCAAATTGGTGGCTTGTTTATATGGATCAATTGTTGACATTGGGAGACGACTGCGTTGATGAAAAAGTAGCTCTGAGGAAGAAAATTGATCAGTTGATTGATATCTTCTATGATGCTCTGGATGCACCGAAAAAGGGATTAAAGGTCAGTTCCCCTAATATGTTTGGTTCAACTATTGAAAGCATTGCTTGTAGTCGTATTAAATGTGAGAATTCAGTGCTCCTGCTTTCTAAACCTAACTTCTATTTACTAAGTTATGCTAGGTCTGTTGTACTATTAATCTATGAAGCAAGAGGACTAGTAATGATGTTGGTCTTGGCATAATTCTAGTCAAGTTGGTTGATTTGTCAAGTTTCTTATGTCGATTTTGTTTTTCCATGTTTATGATCTGGTATCTGCAGATTAATGTTCAAGAGGTACTGAAACCAGACAGATATCCCCATTACATGGGAAGAGGCGAGGATTGCACCTATAAATCCAAGTCTATATTGGGTGAAATTCATGACATAGTGGATCAGCTCAATGCTCCAATAAAATTTGAGCTCTTTAAATCACCTGTTTATATTCGATTTGGTAGGATAGATTATTATATTATACACCGAATTCAATTGCTATTGCATAGTTTTCAGCTTTTTTTATAGAAGGGCCTAATGATCACCACATTATGCTCCATTGCCTTGATACAATGTGAAGCGTTGCATCCTTGCACAACAGCAACCATATAAAATACTAAGGAAATTAGTCGATCTTAATGTGTTCCATCCTTACACAACAGCTACTACCATATCAATTACCAAGGAAATTAGTTTTTGTGGGTGTCATGTCCTCCCACTAATGCTTTAGCAGCTTTTAAGTGTTTTGTTTTATTGTACTTGCAAAACAGTTTCTGCAATGTAGGAGCACGCACTTCTGTGGTGCTTGACTACTTGATCATGTATTGGATTAACAAGGCCGATCAAGCTTTGGTTTTATACTTTTATATCCGACCCTTGTTAGTGTTGCTACTCAGCTGTAAGAAGTGGAAGTAGTGGCCTCATTTATCCCACTAGTGTTACTGTTGATCACTGATGCTATAATAATTGTAATTTTGGGTTTGTGATATAATTTTGTTACAGTTTGGAAACTGAAATGCTTCGACGTTGAAATCCCAAATCCCGGAAGTGCACCTAACAGATTGGACAAATCATTTCTCAAGTTACAGAACTGACATGCAGAGGGCTCTCAATGAATCTGGAAACACTGCTGCAGTTTATCAGCATTACCGAAACATAATCAGTCAATACATATTTTCATAAAATTTGTGCATATGTTTGCTGTAGATTTTCTTTCTGATCATGTACCTTCTATAACCTGATAATTGAAACAATTTCAGGTACTCTATGGCGTTGTTGATAGTTTGGAGTCAAGCAAAAAAGACTGGGAAGAGATTCGACTTGAGGCCTTGGCAATATATCATGTTTGTTATGACTATGCTATAATGAAAGATGACCCAGATGAGTGTGGCTTTGCTTGGAAAGTTGCGGGAGATGCCTTGTGGAAGATATATCTGAAGGATTTGGGTGAAAAGCCTTTATTGTTTGCGCCATCAGTTGTCCGCCAGATGATGTGTTAAATTGCATTGTTATATGCACTTTCAATGCATGTATTACAATGCAAGTCTGAATTGTAGTATATTTAGAATTCTGCAGACTGCTAGTTCTTATATGAGCATGATCTCCTTGTTTCTTCATTTAGCTCATGCTCAGCTTAGTCTTAAGCTCTTAAACTAATTTCGGTTGCTATAACTTGTAATAGTCTACTAAACTTCAGTAAATTATGTTTGTTGAAGTCAGTCTTTTGTTTTCTCCAACCAGTATTTCGTTGTTGGGCATGTTCATGGTTGGGTTATTAACTTGATACTTATTAGTAGGATTTCTTACTTCGGCTTGTATAAAGTGTTAATTTTCAATTAAGCAGTGTAATTTCCTTATCTGAATTGAAACTAAGTTATGTATGAACTAAACTAGCAGCATTACTTTAAACGTGTACGTAGTTTTTTTTTTTTTTTTTTACAAGCATTATTTGTGTGTTATTTGTCATGCCCAAAAAATTGCGGTATGAGTATAAGTTGTGCTGGTGATATTGCAGTAGTAGAGTTGTCAATTTGAAGTTTGGTCTTTAAAACTTGAGGTCTGACCTTCCAGTACACAAGAGTTCAAGACATTAATTGTCAATTAATGAGGTTTGTCTGCACTTCATTTTGTGATGGATTCAAAGAAATTAGCTGATTATTTAGTCCCCCAAAAGATTAACCCAACTCTACCGTGGTTGGAACAGAAAAGGTGATGCCCAAATTTCGAATAATGAGTACTTCGAGTAGCCGTTTTTTCTGGTTACACATTGTCAATTACTGGTATTAACATTTGGAGAAATGATTTAAACACATCAAAATTATTTACTAGCACACATTTATACGTGAGATCACAGATTTCAATTAGGGTAAGAAGTTTCCTCTGGCTTTGCTTGCATAATCGTGTTCTATGTAATGCAAATAGATTCAAGAGACAATTAACTGATGACCCTCGTTGTAAGATATGCTCTGATAATTTAGAAGAATCAGTAGTGCATATGCTCAGGGACTGTTCTAAGGCTCGTAGCATCTGGTTGAGTATAGGTAACTCTGCACTCTCTCCTACATTCTTTTCTGGCAGCTTTGAAGAGTGGTTCATTCATAATATGGATAGCTTGGATGAAAATCAATCGGATAAGTGGCAGACTTGCTTTGCAACTACCCTTTGGTGGATTTGGAGATGGCGAAATAGCACGGTTTTTGGAAGGGGTGATGACATTCCTATTGATACAGGCACTTTCTTAAAGGCTAGAGTTGAAGAAGCTTGGAATGCCATATGTGCTGACCCTATTCTTGGAGATACCCGAGGCAAACGCACTAAACATGAAATTTTGGTGCGGTGGATTGCACCACCAGTCACCTGGTTTTCCCTTAATACAGATGGTGCAGCAAAGGGAACGCCAGGCCAGGCTGGTGGGGCGGGGGGGGGGGGGGCTCATCAGAGACTCTGCTGGTCAGTTTATGAAGGGGTTTGCAGCTAGGTTCGGAGTTTGCAATTCTTACAGGGCTGAACTCTTGGCACTTGAGATTGGCTTACAAATGGCTGTGGATCAAGGTATCGAGAAGCTAGTTATTCAAATGGACAATAAAGCATGCATTGAAGCGCTTAAGGAAGCACAACATCAAGGAGGCGAGTGTTATCACATCTTGAACAACTGTCGAAATCTTTTTAAGTATTTTTGTAATGTCGTTGTTAATCATTGTTATAGAAAGGGAAATAAAGTAGCCGATCGCTTGGCTAATTTAGGAGTAGTCCTCGAGGAGAGGGTGACTTATTTCGATGTTCCTCTTATCGAAATAAGAAACCTTCTTTAGGAGGACTTAGTCGGGGTTACCTCACCCCGGTTAGTTAATTAATTGTTGTTTCTTATTTTGGGTTTTTCCCACCTTTGCATAAAAAAAAAAACAGATTTCAATTAGGGGTGTCCCAGCATCAAATTTCAACATTTGGTTTCGAATCTTATTGAAGAAGCTAGATTTCAAAACTGCACGTAAAAAGCTTACTGAAGAAGCTAAAGATTTATGCAAAAGATCTTTGTCAATGTCTCAAACACGCATTTTCAATCTAGCGGGAAATTAATGAAATTTAATTTTTTTTTTTTAATTTCTAAATTTTTTTATTATAAAATATAAATACAGTCACTCACTTGTTCAGTTGTTCCCTTCTCTGCTAACTCTCCATCTCTCACTGATCACTCTAATCAAAGTATCAAACTTCAATTTCCTTGCAAATATCAAATTCGTAAATCAAACTTATAAACTTACATTTTTTCGTTTTTTTTTTTCTTCTTCATTGTGATCATCGATGACTGCTGCACCGTCGGACCACCCGCCGCTTACGGCGGCGGTAGAAGAGCAGCTACATGCAATTGCCGAACTAAAATCGCAGCCACCGGCGGACGCCGTCGCAAGAAGATATTTATTTGAAGCCGGTGAGCAGGAATCCTTGAGAATTCTAAACGTCATTCGTAATTCAATAAGTGTTAGAAATTTGAGCGGTTTTATTGTTCATTTAGCCAAGAAAAATCCTCGCTCTTCTCCTCCTTCTCCGTGCTCTCCGCTTCCCGCTTCTCCCGCCGTCTCTCCTCAAGGTACTAATTTTTTGCAATTTTTTTTGAAATTGATTTTTGTCATAATTTGTTGCAAGATAATTGACTGATTTTTTTTTTTTTTTTTAAGACCTGAAATTCTCATAAGCATGCATATAAAATATACGAATTTTGTAGATAAAAGTTGTGAATTCGAGAATTGAACAATTTCTTAGGTTAATTGATTCGTAATATTGAAATTCTCATGATCATAACCTAAAAGATTTTTTGATTTCCAATTTTAAATGAAGAAAAAATTACGCCAGTGTTTGATTTGTTGCTAATAAGACTATGTTCTTCATTTGATAATCTGATATTATTTAAGTAGTACTTACTCCATTTCATTTGTTTATCCCATTGTATTTTCTTGGGGTCAAATTTGACATTTTATTATCACTACTCTATAAGAAATAATATAGTCTTGGTCTTGTTAGATTTCGTTTGATGTCTACTTTATGAATATGAAATTATTGTAATTTTCTAAGCTTACAAAATTGGAGATATTCATGATTTGAGACGTGTCTCTAAGATTGTGAAACGTCAAATGAAGCAAAGAAATAGGGGCGGAGTCCCTTAAAAAGAAAACAAATGGAGACGGAGAGTGTATTGGTTTTGCTATTGAATTGGTTTTGATAAATTTGAAAGCTTTAGTATTTGTTCTGCTCATTTATATTTACAGCATGGGTAGCATGCTAACAATGTTACTCGGTTGTTCATTTCATATTTTTGTTGGATCCTTGACACTCTGACATGCTTATGGACACTTCTACACTTATTTTGGGACAAACTCATTCATTAAAAACCCAGTCCAACTAATTTAGCATGTTAATAGTGTTTAATGTAAAGTCTTGACTTACAAAACACCTGAATTTCACAGGGAATACATCAAGTGCAAATAAGCGGAAGAGGGAATCAGATTGTCCTGGTATGTGATATCTGAGAATATTAATCTAGACTCAGGAGTTGTGTTGTAACCCTTTATTTTCTTATTTTCTAAGTTTGAAGATTTTGGTTATTTCCCAAGGTGATGCAAGTACTGCAAGGAAGGTGTGTACCTTCAACTCACCAACTGTGGTAGAAGAGAAGCCGGTTGTGCTGAAGAGTAAAAGGGATATTGTGTTAGATGCACTTGAGACACTTGAATTTCGGAAGACATTCTTACTTTTCAATTACATTGGATGGTAATGTCTAATCTGGTCTCTTGTATTGAGTTGATTGCGTGTTTGAATATTGATGGGTGAATTTTGTGCAGGGACAAGTTAAAGGATGTTTCTGCTGATGTAATTCTGAGTTACCAAAGACTTGGTATGAGGCAGTTTGAGATCGAGATTTGGAACCATAATTGCATAGACCCTGAAAAAGAGCGAGTTAATAAGGTCAAATAATGATTTCAATTGCTATTTTGTCATGTTTGAGTAGGTATGGTCATGGCACTTATATTTGCTACTACAGAAGGTCAAATTTACTTACTCATATATCATGGGAAAATATTGTACGTATATATGCCCCCATATGAACTGTTAGGCAATTCGGTGTAATTATTTCTACTTTGGAGTATGGTTATACCCACATGCATCTAGGATGATTGCATGTTTCATTTCATGTGAAAGTTCTTTATTCAGAAAAGTTTACAACAGATTGCCAAAGCACATTGACATTTATTAAATAAAGCTAGAGGATGGTGCAAGTCATTTCCTTTGTTCAGTATGATAGCCTGGTCTATATCGTACCATTGTTTTAGTATACTTTTTGAATCTTACAGATGAACTGGGATACTGGAGAGAGGTACAACTACCATTGTCATATTGATTCAGAAGGAAATAGTCACTTCAAGGTTTGTAATTTCATCGTGTTTTTTAATAGTTGAAGATTTAGATTATGCTTTCCGAGGTTGCTTTCGTATATGCCAGTGTTTGCATTGTCAATATTGTCAATTAGTCTTTTTTTTACTGCCCCTTCCAATTTCATGAATAATTCAAATGTATGATTGTTTTTAACAGCTCCTCCTTGCTGATCTTTTCATATTTATGATGCAGGGTCCGTATCTGGACAAGGCAGCTACACTCTTGCAGAAAATTGTTGGAGATGAAAATGTAATGATAATTAAGTTTATGGAAGAAAAAACAGAGAACCTAGGAGCGGAGTCTGTGATGCAGAATCCAATTTTCAATGAGGTCGCTGAAAAAGGAATTGTCGTGGGTAGAAAATGTTATCGGTTCTTTGGTGAGTGCTTCTTATTCTCTTTTTATTTGGTTTTACAAGAAGATGGCAGATGCATGAAGACCGAGAAGCCTACACAAAAAGCAAATGTGACAAAATTATTTAATTTTACATTAACTTACTTGTGTCTGGTAATCGCTGCATATGTGTGGTTATTAAGGATCAAGGCTTAAAACTACTCTCACAAGATGTAGCTTGAAGTATCTATGATAAGTTTTAACACTGGTTCTGTCTTCTATGACAAGTTTTATCAATCATTAAACTATAAGTTCTATTATGAAGAATATATTTTCCATATTTTTGATTTGCATATATTATTAATAATGGTTTGAATGTTAAGATTTAAATTCTATCACAAGTATGTAGGTAGTCCAAAAAGTTTGAGATAAAATGTACAAATTGTAACATATCTCTTCTTCTTTTTTGTTATTAATGGCATAATTAATGATTTGTTAGTTCCTGCTAATTTGTATGGATGTGGGATTCAGAAAATAAATGAATGTTGTAGAATTCAGTATTATTTTTCATATCATTCTAATCAAGTATCCTTAGTTCATGAATTGCTATGGAATCTTATGAGCTCAACAGTTCAAGCTCAATCCATTTCGTCTATTCCAATGGATTTTTGTAAATGTTTTTAATCAGTTTTTAAAGATGGTGGCAAGGAGGTAAAGAATAAAGATACTTTTTCCAGCTCAGTCAAATGCTACTTTGTTTGTACGGAGGGCTTTGCTGGTATATTAAGGACATGTCCTCATCTGTTAAGAGAGATGCCAATCCATGAAGCCAGGCGCCTATTCATGCACATACACAATGCATCCAGTATATTCAATTATATGGCTAGGTTTTCTCTTATATTGTCGAAAACCATTACCCTGGATCTAAATTACAATGATTTATGTGTTGAAGTCCTTGAGGATATACCTTGTCTGGTAAATACATCTGATTTCTTTGAGAATCTTATTTGTCCAGTCATTTTTTGATCTAGTTGTTTAGATTTTAACACTTTATCTTGCATTTTACTTGTTTGACAGAATGAAGATGGCAGCGTTGTCAAAGATAATGATGGGAAAGTAATGATTCTTACAGATGGAACTGGTTTTATCTCTGAAGATCTTGCGTTGAGGTGCCCACATAATTGTACCAATGGGTGTGTAAATAATGACGATGACATTCAGGTTTGAGTTTTTGCTCAAGTTTGCTGTTGATACTATTTGCTTGTTTCATTTCATCACTATAAATACCTCTGATGAACCTTTGACACATGTAAGACTAAACAATTTTCTATTTTTGTCTCAACTGCATGCCTTTTGGTTTTTAAAAATTAATTTGAATTGTTTGTGAATTTCATGGGTGTTTTGATGAGTGAGATGAATCGTTGAACTGACCAAGTTGATGGTCTTCATACAACCAATCGACCATCTATTTGTTTGGGGACCACAAGGCACTGCAGCCAGGTTAAAGTAAATTATACGTCTGCAATAACCTGATCTAGTGGTGATATATTTAGTGAAAAACATGTACACTATCCATAGTGATTAGGAAATTTGAGGGAACTTCCTTCCTTATTGGGAAGTTGTCACTTCTGTATAGGTCGTTGTGTTCTCTCCACATCACCCCTTTAGAATTTATTCACATTGCCCTGTTTATGTCATGCATAATTTTCTGCGTATAGCTCTCGTTTACTCCCTAATATTTATGTCAGTATGTGATAATACTCTTTTTGGACTCAATAATGTAGTAAGATTCTTCATAGCTTGGTGTTTTTATTTTATTTTATTTTATTTTTTATATTGCTTTTTCAAACTCTAGATTCTTCCCCCTCCATTCAAACTAATCTTTACTTTTAAAATTATTCTTACTTACATTTGTAGAAAGATATTTTAAGTACAGAAATAACTCATTACGTTAGGGGCCATCTCTCACAAAGTCACAATTTTTGTTCAGCTCTGGTCTGCGAAATTCGAACTCTCTACTTTAACCAAGTGACTAGGTTTTTCTTCTAAGAGTTATCGCCGTTTGCTGTGTGCTGCAAGGATATCGAACAATGACAAAAGTTGGAGTGACAGAGGAAGACAAGACTGAAATTAGAGTAGTTTCTAAAGTTGAGAACATGGAACATTTTACTGATCAGGTCATGTAGCAATATCTGACCAGTGATGTAAAAAATATTATGCACGGGTCCCAAATTAGTTACTTTGCTTACCACATGAGCAATAACCCTTGTTAATAAAAAAAAGCCAATTGATGATTGTGCCATGTGCTGATGAATCTTTGCTAACAGTTGAGGGGGTCTTGTTCAAATGTCTTGGCATGAGTTATAAAATGAGGTTGGGTGCAAGAGCAAATCCTTCAGTAGTTAAGGGGCCAGCTGACGATTGTGCTATGTGATTGAGCCAACATTAACATAAGATGCAATTCTATGCTATATATTTCAATGTGCTTTTGAATTTAGAAAAATATTTGCATTGTTTGTCTGTACTTCTATATGTGAACGTGATGCTGTTTTGATACTTCACAGGGATCTTTAGAAGCATTTCAATTTCCGCCCAACTTTTCGGGATTGAGCGAGTTTAAATCTCCTGGTGTACCGGTATTTTATCTTTTACAGCCATGAAATACATGGCTTTGGCATATTGTTTTCGTTGCTACATTCTATCACATATAATATAATTGATTGATTCTTGTTTCCTAAATTTTCTAGCCTTTGCTAATTCAATTTCGCATGTTCCATCAAGGCCGGGCTATCAAGGGAACTGTTCTTGTCAACAAAAAGGTGTAGTTATCTGCTCCCATCCTCATCATTACTGATGCTGCTTGGGCCAGGATGGGATTATATATTCTTATATACTATTTAGATTTCAATTTTGTCATGTCTGTAATTGGAGCTCTTGTGTATTATTATCTCACAATTTTGAATGATGTCTTTAGATCTCGCTCTTGGAAATTTTGTTTTGATTTAAGGCCATCTTGAACTTGTCTTTCATGCAGACTTTGGAATCCCAACTTTGAGAAATCATCTCCCTCTGTTTTGTCTTGACTGCTGTCTTTTCTAATATGCTTCTCTCTCTTTTTTTTTTTTCTTCTTCTTCTTCTCTTTCTTCCTCTCTTTGTGGCTTTTACTGGTTTTGTGGGGGTATGGAGAGGGAATTTAGGATTTCTGGAAGTTTTGGTCTTCAGCAAACTTATTTTTACAGGAGGGGTGGAGAATAAATATTAAATTGTTAACAAATAACCCCAACTTGCCTGGATAAATAAATTTTGTTTATCAAGTGGTAGAATTGTTATATATTTGTATAAACCCACTAACATTACTAGAGGTTTTGGGGTAAAACCACTAACATATAAATAGTGCAAAATTAAGACATTTAACTACAAGTTTGTCACTTGATAAACAATACAAGTTTAGCAAGGAGATAAACTTGTATTTTCTCGAACTTTGGCCTATGGCATATTGTACCATTTTGTCCTGGAGCTAATTAATCAGCTGTTCTTTTCGTTTTCAGTTTTTTAGTCTATAGTTGTCATTTCCTCCTTCACTTTTTCCAGCTTCCTCCTAATACAATTCAAGTTCGACGTTCGATGGTGAAAGTTGATAAAGATGATACGATTCCTTCAGATGCTCCAGCTGTGAATTCTTTTGAAATTGTGGCAACCAGGTAATTTACTGGTGTTGCTTTATTTTGGTTTGCTGAAACTTAATCTAAATTCTAATGTCAAACCATAACGTCATTAACTCCCTCAGGCCTCAGCTCCGAATGGCCACATTATTTTTATCTCCGTGCCAAATTTGTTTATATATGGTCATGTGCCATCCAATCCAATTGGAAAGATCATGAATAACTTTCTTAGCATAATGAATATTATGAATTATGTCACCTAGTGTTAATTGTCAACTTTGATGCTCCTTTTGTTAGTGTAATCACCAGGTTATGTAGAGTTAACCTGACTTCTTTGATCCTTAATAAGATGCTTTGCCAACATGCTCTATTAATCTAATTTGAGTTGGAATTTAAAGCTTCTGGGCATCGTAGATTTGTACTTTATTTTGCCAAGTATATTTACCTTTTTTGGCCTCATGGTCCTTACAAAATCGTAAGTCAAATACAGAAGTAAACATACTCAAAAATTCAAAGGTTCAACATGTTTATAATTGCTATACTCCACCTTTGATATTGTAAAGCTTTTATTTGTAGTTGGATGTGCTGTAATTTATGTCTTTAATCTCTGGCTTACAATGTCATTGTTTCAATTATGTCTAGCAATAAGCCGAAGGTAGCTAATCTGTCAAAGAATTTGATTGCACTTCTTCACTATGGTGGGGTGCCAAGGACATTTTTTTTGGCTCTGCTGTCAGGGGCTTTAAAAAAACAACTGGCAGTTGTTTACAAAATCAAAGCAGCCTTAAGAGGTAATGTTCTAGAGTTTTTTTTTTTCCTACAGTTCAGAATCCAGATTTATTTCCCTTTAACTTCAATCATTGTTTTATATAGATAGTAGATATAACTCAATTTGTAAATGCTCCAGAATTAGATTTGACAAGACAACACTAATTTGAAGTAGACTACTTGACCAGGAGTTAGTTATCTTATATTATCAAAATGACATAACTACAATTCTGTCAAGTAACATTTAGCTGAGGTTGCGTTATCTTGAGAAGAAATTGAGGCATGTTGTTCTTTTTGTTGAGAGTAGGATGACTTATTGTATGGTTAGCCAAGAGCTGTTCTCATCTAATTTGATTGTTCTCTATTCCGCTGTCTTACATGTCCAGTTGCCGTTAATTGGGATTTCAATGGTGATCTTATTGCTGCTAAGATGGTGGCATCTGGAATTCCTCTAGATGAACCTTTCCTACAAGACCGTTTATCTGATATTGCAAAGGAGGAGATGAAGAGCCTTAAAGGAGGAAAATTCTCTGTTGATGGCAGTTACTATGTAATGGGGACAGTTGATCCTACAGGGACTCTGAATAGAGGCGAAGTTTGTGTAATTCTGTATGTCTTTTTGTTTTCATATTACCCCATACATACCCTTTGTATGTCAGCTCTGTGCTATATTTGTAGTCAACTCATTTTTGTTTTCTCTATTCATTTGAAATAATTGAGTTAGACTTTGATTCAAGCTCTTTAAAAGCTCTGTTTTATTTTATACGAAGTAATAGGACTGTAGTTTTGTGATTTGCTTGTACTGTACTGTATTCACTTTTCTGACATTGATACTAGCAACATGGTTGACTTTGTAGTGCACTTGTTCACCTCAATCACAGTGACCTCATTTGAGGTGCTTGTCATTTCTTACCTTTTTCTGTAGCAAAGGTCATACATTGTAGTTTTATTAAATGCACCTTTTTGCTTAATGCATTTTCTCTGCATATGTAGGGAGGAAGGACAACTGTCTGGTCCAGTATTAGTCTATAGAAATCCAGGCACTCATACAGGGGATATACATGTTGTGACTGCAAGATATGTCGAGGGCTTAAAGGACATTGTGGGAAATGCGAAATATGGAATTTTTTTTCCTTGCAAGGGACCAAGGTCAATGGCTGATGAAATTGCTGGTGGTGATTACGATGGAGACATGTATTGGGTGTCCACAAATGCTGAGGTTTGCAGTTGTGTTGTGTTTATCTGTTTTATATACTCGTAGTTTTTTTGGTACTTCCTCTGTATAGTTGTTTCTCTTCAAAACATTTAACCCTAAAATTAAATTAATTTATATGAGATGATTCAGTCATGTGGGATCTTATTGGAGTGGATTTGCAAACATACAAAGTATAAAATTATCATTGTAGTGCGTTGGGACAATTAAAAGTAAACATGTCACCAACTTTGAAAAAGTGCTTAGAGGATGATAATTTGTTTTACATGAGTTTGTCTACATCATTTTTGAATCTTAGCGATGCATGGCTTCAAGCTATATCTATGCTTCACGTGTGGCCCAAACACATGAATTCTATGTGGAGCTTCATGAAAGTGGAAGTTGTTGATGCCCTGATGGTGTTGATTGACTTAAAAAATGTTTGCAGTATAAATTTCTACCAGTTCATGATATCCAAGTTAATATAGGTTTTTCAGTAGATGATTGGTTAAATTCAAAAATGACTATGATATCCTTTCTCTTCTGCATTGTGCTCTTTGGATTGAAGAATTGTAATAATAAACTGTCTCTGCCTCATAGACTGAGGTGTATTTTGTCAATTTTTCTTTTGGTTTGGAATGGGCTTATAAACTAATCATCCACGCCTAAAATTTTCATTTTTTCAGCTATTACAACATTTCAGACCAAGTGAGCCTTGGAAATGCTCAACTTCTTCCCCTGTTGTCAACAAAGTAACAGGTCTGCCTTCTGCTGTGGCATTGGAGCGAGAGCTGTTTCGTTTATACTTGGCTACTAGGTTCCAGTCAAGGTTTGTACTAAAATTGTTGGATCTGCATTCATTTTGTGATAGTTTTGCATTTAATTCTTGTCTTTTCATAAAAAAATTGAAGTATTTTATTGTGGTGATACATAATGATGAGCTTAAAATTTCACCTTTTTGAAACTCAATCAAAATGTTGTACTCGATTTTTCTACTAGATAGCAATATACACCTTCTCCACCATTTTTTACTGCAAGTGTGTTTGATTATATGAGTCATTGTTTGAAAAAAGTCCAATTAATAGATTCTCCACCATTTTTTGCGATCAAATAGAAATAATTTTCTTTTTGGCTGTAACTAGAAGTAATGCTAGTAATATAACACGTACATGTGGGTCCCCTAATGAAGAGCAATCCTGTTTCAGTAACCCGATGGGTATAGCAGCAGATAGTTGGCAAGTGTATATGGATCGAATGTTGACACTGGGAGATGACTGCGCAGATGAGAAAGTTGTTTTAAAGCAAAAAATGGATGAATTAATTGACATATACTATGATGCTCTGGATGCGCCAAAAAAGGGGAAAAAGGTCAGTTCTCTCGACTCTCGGTATTAGATTCAGCTTTGGGGGCATTACACTGTTTAAGTGTTGTATCTGAGATATCAATTTATTTTTTTTTAAATTGCTTTCTGAAACCACTAACTTCAATTTACTTGCTCTTCAACTTTAGTTTCTTTCTTAAATTATTTATATGTGAGAATGTTTTCTGATTATACTTCTCTACATGCTTGTACCAATTAATTTATGAATCTGACTCTCCAATGATGAAGATTAATTGAGTTGATTATTTGACTAAAATAGTTACTTGAGTATTATAGGTTTGGTGGCTTTGTATTGAAATTTTCATGTAAACCCCGGAAGTAATAAACACTAGTATTTCAGTCATCTTTAATGAATTTTCCTGATCCCTCGAGTTCTGAGGTACCCATTTGCTTTTCTGTAATTATTATGTACCTAATTGATTCTATTTGTTTGTCAAGTTATCGCTGTAGTGGAGGGCAGCTATGCAGTGGCTGCTTCCTTGCAGTTCAGCAATATGAACATGAAATTACAGAGTTGAATTTGGTGTAGATAAGGCCTTCAAATAAAATGGTTTTGGCCTACCTTAGCCTGATGATAACTTTTGTTTCCAAGTTTAATAATCTGGCTTTTGCAGGTTTTGGTTCCCAAACGGTTGAGACCTGAAAAATATCCTCACCATATGGGAAGAGGAGAGCATTGCACATATAAGTCCAAGTCTATTTTGGGTGACATTCATGACATAGTGGATCAATTATCTGCTCCAATTAACTGTGAGCCTCATTTTATAGCTTTTCTTCTGCACCCTATGACAATTTATTAAAAAAATGCAATGAATTTCATTTGCTAATATGAAGTTTGTCGGTTTTTTTGGTTAAGCAACAACAGGGTGGATTTAAGTTGTTTTGTCCAGTAAGACATAGGCTTGGCCCTGACTAGTTTGGCCTAAAGTAGACCTCACAATTGACTATATCTGCATTTAGTCTCCATACAAAGTAATAATCCACCTTATGAAGCAACACTCAATATAATTACAGAGGAAATAGTTGATTTGGTAGAGCAAAAAGTACATCTGCGAGCTTCATACTAATCGACTGCTAGTGCTTTATTGTACTCCCATTTATGCCTACCAGCTTTTATTTTTTTATTTTTATTTTTTTTTTGTGGGGGGGGGGGGGGGGGGGTGCGGTACTCTATATAATTATGCAACGTTTTTGTTATGTTAGACTTCAGAAATCTTTTGTGCCATCCCTGTGCCCTCAAAACCAAAACATTAGCAGTACTGATGTGGTGCTAGATCTTGTTTTGGAGAAAAAGGGGCTGATCTTGAACTGTGGTTTTATCTGACCCTTGCTATTAATAAAGTGGCAAACCAATTGTTGTGTATTTTTAAATAGTATTCAGTCTTTGAATTGAAAATTGGAAGTCATCTTTGATGAACAAGGCTCTAGTGTTACAGTTGATCACTGGTGCTGGCAATAACTCTATTGGGTTTGTTATATAAGTATTTTTTTGCCAGTTTGGAGACTGAAATGTTTTGATGTTGAAATTCCGGAGATGCACCGAATAGATTGGACTAATCATTACTCAAGTTACAGAACTGATATGCAGAGGGTTCTTAATGAATCTGGAAACACAGCTGCTGTTTATCAGCATTACCGAAGGGTAATCTGTCAACACATATATTCATAATATTTGAGCATATGTTATCTGTTGAGCTTCTTTCTGACCACGTATCTTCTATTGCATAATATATTTTAATCATTTCTAGGTACTCTATGGTGGTGCTGATGATTTGGAGTCAAGTGAAAAAGAGTGGGAAGATATTCGACTCGAGGCCTTGGCAATATATCATGTTTGCTATGACTATGCTATAATGAAAGATGACCCAAAAAAGTGTGGATTTGCTTGGAAAGTTGCTGGAGATGCCTTGTGGAGGATACATTTGCAGGATAAGGAAGAAAAACCCTTACTGTTTGCTCCTTCAGTTATTCGCCAGATGATGCGTTAGTATTATCGAATGGATTTGCTAATCATTGTAAATTACTTGTAAGTTATGTTTAGATGGAAGATCAAGGATGCCAACGCTACTTATGGTGCGAGGTCTTAAAGGCATGATCTGTTAGTCTCCTTAGTTGCATCACACAGCTCATACTTAATTTAGTCTTAACTTAGCTGGTTGCTGTTACTTGCAGCCTCTGTTTAATCTTTAACTGGTCGTTGTTGATAGGTATGTTTCCAGTTAGGGGTTATTATTGGGCTCTCTAACTTCGGTTTGTATGAAGTACTCTTTGAGTTTTTATGTCAAGCAATGTAATACAATATATTTTGTTGCTATGACGCGTGTGAGCTTAACTCATACGAAGTACAAGTTTATCATTACAGTATTAAGATTTTTACTTCCCAAAAAACTTGCTACTTTGTGCCCGTATTTTTCTCGACGCAAATATGTGGGTTGAATTGTTAAACTTTAATAACTTTGATCATGTAGTCTCACCAATTTATAAGATATGGGCCCTGTTTGGTAGTAAGCTTATTGGGGGTATATTAGCTTATTTGATTAACTTTAGCTGATTGATTAGTCAAACAAGCTAACACAAGTTTTGGTAGTAAGTTTATTGAAAGAGCTTATTCCACTAAATAAGCTCTTTTTGAAAAAGCTCATTTTAGGAGCTTTTTCAATTAGCTTATTCATTAATTATTATGAAATGATACTTATAACCTCATTTAATTTAAAATCCTATCTAAACTACCTACCCCACAATTAGCTTATTGGTCATTTCACATACTCAATCACCTTTAAGCTATCAGTTATTTACCAAACACTTTTATATAATAAGTTAATACAATAAGTTAGTCAAATTAGTTAATAAAATCAGCTAGTCAAAATTAGCTAACTCAATTAGCTTCAGCTTCAGCTTCAGCTTTTAGCTTTCAATTTTCTCTCAAACAGGGTCATGATATTATTGATATAGTCATTAAATCAAATCATTTCTCATGTGGAATCTTGTTAAAGAATGTGTTAAGAAGTCAAATGACACAGGAAAAAAAAAAAAAAAAAAAAAGATGCGGAGTATTTTGTGTAGCAACTAGCAAGTAGTAAATACAAATTATTTCATTGAGTACATTTTCACTTAATTAATAGTTACTGACCTACCCCACACACACTCCCTTTCGTACTTAATCCGTTTTTTTTACATCCATCCATTTTTTACACTATTTTCCCATTTTCCTCAACTTATATATGTATGGGGCATTTGACAACATAAATAAGGATAAGAAGGTAGGATAAGGATAGAGAATTATTTAGTGGGATAAGGAAAGAAATTATTATATTCATTGTTTGGAAAAAATAGCTTCACTTTGACCAACACATTTGTCAAGACATAATTTTGACCATTGGTTTCTTTAATTGTCTATTTGTACATTCAAACTATTAAAATACATTGGACCATCCATTTGTGCTAATACAGATTCGGAGAATAGTTTTGGGTAGTTAGGTTCCAATTCCCTCTCAATCGTTGTTGCGGGAGATCGAACACGTGTCCTCCCTACCAAGTGTAGTCATAAATCATAATCACCACTATACCAACAACCAATTGGTTGCGGAATTATTAAGATGCCTAGAAACTTTATTTATTTATTTATTATGATTGACTATTGAGTTACATTTTTATAGAGATTTCTAAAATTTAATGTTAATTAACATTAATTTTAAAAATCAAGCTTGATCTGAAAATTATGAAATATATTGGAGTATCAAACTAATACGTTTACTTTAAAACAAAAGAAGTACACATTGAAACTCATACTATAAACGATCCGAGTAAATAAGTTACTCCCTCCATCCCCAATTAATAGTTCCTTATGAACTATTTTTAATCCCAAATTGATAGTCCTATTTGATTTTTTCAAGTAGCATTAGTATTAATTTTTTTTTTTTATCAAAATTCCCTCCAATTGCAACAATATTTGTGCAAATTTAACTTACCCATGTATATTTTGTTTTTCAATGTACTTTTAAAACTTTCTCTCTCTCTACTATTTTACATACCCAATGTAAATTTATTTATTTATTTATTTATTTTTTTGAAAGAAGTCCCAAAGGACATTAAATTTCATTAATATAAGCCATACAGCATCTACAATTGACAATGAACGATAATGAAAACGAATTTAACAAAACCAAACAAGAATTAATCGGGGAAGGGCTAAGAATCCAAATACATAAATATAACAATTCGGCATATTCTCGATTCGTTGTCTCATACAACTTTTTGAGTGGATCCGTCGTCGCTTCACAATTTTGTAAGAAAGTTAATTCTTGTGCTGATTCCGTAACCCGAATCCGAGCCCTAATCAATAGTAGCCCCGCACAACCGGAGACCAAATTAAGCACAAATAAAACCTTGTCTTTCGAAGGAGTACGAAAAACTTTGTCTTTCGAAGGAGATCGAAAAAATCTTGTCTTTCGAAGGAGATAAACCCTTTCTTTCGAGGGAGACATTATTGTAACCTAAAACAAAAGGCTTAAAAGAAAATAAAGATTGGGGCTTTCCACCGGTGAAATCCGATGGAAGCCCCTTGAAAATTGACAATGGAGACTAAGTTTAGGAGAGAGAAGAGAGAAAAGGAGGCTAGGGTTTTTTTTAATTTGGTTGTATTTGTATATTCATTATCTTTAATTTATCTTTTCAATGTAATTTTACTATTTATTTAAATTTCTTAATTCCCGTGATTTTATAAGAAACTATCATTTGAAGACGGAGGGAGTAACTAATATAGCCACCACCCGTGCTACACACTAATTTGAAACGACCTTTAAACCGTGTCCAATACGATTGATAAAAAATCAAAATAATTTCTTCTACCGTTCTGACAGGCGGGAACCAGTGGGAAAAAAATCAACACAAAACAAAAAAAAAAAAAAAGAAAGAAAAAAGAAAAACTATAAAGTATAAAACTGCACACTCTCTTCCTCACTATTCACTCTCTTTTCCTCTGCAAAAATGTCACTTCCTATTTCCTATTACTAGTCTAGTACTACTAGGCTACTAGCTACTCTTCTTCATCCCTCAACTCACCAACAAAGCTTCCTTAACAAGTTTTTCATTTTAAATTTCAAATTTTTATCAATTTATCAAAAACCCATTTCAATTTTTCCTCAATTTTGCTAAAAATTCCTCAAAATCTCATCCAAAAATGGCGGATTTTTCGAAAGAATGCCCGCTTCCTTCATCAGTAGAGGAGTTAATTAGGCTGATTTGCGAGGAGCAATCACAACCATCCCCTGGTTTGAATTCAAGAAGAGTGCTCGCATTATTGGGGGAAGATGATTCGATTAAGTTGCTTAATTATATTCGTAAAACAAAAATTACCAAATCTTTTGATGGGTTTATAGTTTATTTGGCTAATAATTTTTATAATAAGACTTCAAACACTTCTTCTAAAATGCCAACCAAATTTGATTCTTATAGCTTTCAAGGTTCCTTAATTTCTCATAATTTTGTTGTTCTTTTGAATAATTTTTTTGGGTATTTTTTGTTTGTTTGATTTGAGGATTTTTTATTTTTTCCCTGCAGAAAGGAATTCAATTGCTGCTTCGGGCTCTTCTTCTGGTAAGCTGCATGTAGAACAAAACTTTTTTTGTTTTTTTAATTGGTTTGGGTTTAGTTGTACTTGTCACATGATGGCATCACTTGTTTAGAGTACAATATCAACGTGACTATTAATTCCGTAAAGATATATTTTTTTTTCCTGCTCACGTTTAGTTTACCTATTACTCCCTCCGTTTCAATATGATTGCGCCGTAGTAGAGAACTAAAATGTTATAGGACTTGGTTGGAGTTTGACATGTGGGGTTCTTGCTTTGTGTACTTTAGTTGCGAATTGGTTATAATGTGGGTGAATATAACATGAAGGGTAGTATACTAGTATGAGAGAAGCTTAGTGGACTACTAGAATAGGAAATCGGGGCAATCCTAGTGACACGGAGGGAGTGTTGTTCTGTATATTTTTTTTTAATATATATATTTTTTATATATCTAGGAAGTGATGGTTGCTGTAATGAGTTTGAAGTTGAGATTTGAAGTTTATGTGCAGGAACTAATGTTAATACATTAAGAAGAGATGGGTCAGTTATGTCTTTCTTATCTGGTAAGGTGCCTTTTGCTGAAAAATTAACTTAAGTAAGTTTCTCTACATTTTGTTATGAGCCTTTGATTTGATCTTTTGGTAAATGTATATACAGACAAATTATCATCGATGAAATTGAATGTATTTAGCTCCTCTAAGCAATACAAACCAAGTCGTGAATTCCTAGCCCTGGAGAAATTGGGATTTTGTCGAGCTTTCCTTGTTTTAAGTTACATAGGAAGGTAATATGTCACTCATTTCTTGAATTATAGATGGTGTTATGACCCTTATAGTATTTCCTGTAGTTTACTTGTGATCAGAATTCTGTTTTAGGAAGAAGCTTGAGGATGTAGCTTCTGTTCGCGACATTAATAATCTAGTAGCTGAAAGTGAAAAGCTTACAATGGGCTCTTTTGAGAAAATGGTGTGGGATCGATATGGTGATCAATATTGTCTCAGGAAGGACAGGAAAAAGGTTACTGTCTGATCATTTTTATATTTCAATCGTTCAATATATTGCTTGTAAAGTTGTAAGTTTGCATGCCTAAGTGTTTGATATTGATGATGTTTAAGGTGTGAAACCTGGTACAATAATAATGCATTACAATTGTTTTTCATTGTTGCTTTGCAGTATCGTAACTGGGAATCATCAGGGCCTTACTACTTCTATCAATGTCACGTTTATCTTGATGGAAGTTATTGTTTCAAGGTGTAGTTTCCTAACTACTGTTGAAAATCTGTACAACTTGCTATTTCCTTTCACAGTATATTTCTGTTGTTTGTATCTGCATCAAAGATCAAAAGGCCATGGAGCCTACAATTCATTGTTTTGTTTCACTTTCTCAATGCTCAAATCTTCAGTTCATACACTAATTGGCAACCATGGGACTCTAGGATCTTTTAATAACCTACAATATGAAATATAGATAAGACATTGAAGCCACTTTTAACCACTTTCAATTTTTGTGCTGTTTGATAAAGCTAATCAACCCCTTGTTTTTTTCTCTTTCCATTTAGGGTCCTTTCTTAAGCAATCGAACAAGTCTTCTTCAAAAGGTTTTTAAAGAAGAGAATGTACTGATCGTGAAGTTTGCTGAAGAGGGTAAGGGAAAAACAAAGTTTAGCAAGGGTTCTGGTTCTTCATTTGCTGCAATCAAAAAGGTTGCACGAGATGGAATACACTTGGGTCGAAAGTTGTACAAGTTCATTGGTGAGTTTCCTTTTCTTTTGGCATAGATTTATTGGAATACACTTGGGTCGAAAGTTGTACAAGTTCATTGGTGAGTTTCCTTTTCTTTTGGCATCAATTTATTGCATTTATAAAATAGAAGTTGGTTTTGCTACATGTTTTGTGAACATTTGAGGAGTATATAGCAAATATGAAACTTCCATCCTATTGTCCCATAGTAGTATCAAACAGAACAAGTTCCTAAAGCTTGTGCTATTTTTCTTTTTTTCTTCCTTTTTTTTAATTTTTATTTTTATTTTTAATTTTTTTTTTTTTTTGGGGGGGGGGGGGGGGGGGGGGAAGGGGCACCTTGTAAGATCATGTTACATGGAATTTGGTTACTCTAGTACCATATTTGTGCCTTGTGCATCTCTGCACTTCTATCCAGTTTTTGTACATTAAGATGATGAACTTCATGTGTATGTGATGTTAATTAGCATTCAAAGATGGGGGGAAAGGAGAGAAGGATGGAATAACGGGATCCGTGAAATGTTATTTTGTAAACACGGATATGTGTCCAAGAGAAGTAAGATCTATGTTCATGCATCTGGATACACTACCTAACTTGTCCAAGTATGCAGCCAGGTATAATGCTTCAAAAGTTAAAAGTTGTTTTATAGTGACGTTTTTGATTCATTCATTTATTTTAGCACACTTTCATGCTTAGAATTGATATATCATATATGTGTTATATGTAGATTTGAGCTTGCACTTTCAAAAACAGTTACTTTACCCATTAATTTGGATGCTTTAGATATAACCCTTGAAGTCATCAGCGATATTCCATGTCAGGTGAAGTATTAATCTTAAATTATTGTGAATTGAGATTTTACACTGTCTTTGGTACTTAGTTTTCGAGCTTAGTTTATTTCCTTTTGCTCTTTGGACAGCTTTCAGATGGTTCCGTTGTTAAAGATAAAAATGGGAAAGCTCTCATACACACTGATGGAACTGGCTTCATATCAGAGGATCTAGTTTGTGGGTTTTCTTGGAATAGTTGTGAGGCTAACTTGATGAGGGACCATAACTCTGAGGTATTCTTTTGTCATTCTTAAGTCCAAACTTACTGTAGTTTATGTGGCAAAGGATTGCTATCAAATCATACTCTTCAGTGCTCGGAGTTTATTTCTTATGTAAAAACAACTGCATGCAATTTATTGCTGCAATATTTGCAATTTTCATGGGCTAGTCCTGTATTCTTCCCTGATATGTTTTGCATTCTTGTTCTCTCATTCTATCTCTCCAGATAAATGATGTCCATAGTTTCGAGCTCAATGGGCTTTCTTCACAATTTGCTGAACTGGTACACCTGCCTTTTATAATCTTACACCGGAAAATGTTTTTTAAAACCATGCTATTTATTCATATAAGTTGTATTTGGTATCTTCCTTTTTCCAGCCTTTGTTGACGCAGTTCCGATTATTTTACAAAGGTTATGCTGTTAAGGGGACAGTTCTTGTTAATCGAAAGGTATAAAGATCATTTTTATTTATTTATTATTATTATTATTTTTTTTCCCAATTGGTATTACCGTTAGTTTGCAAGTTGCAGACCTCGATAAGAACACTAAAATCTGTTGTGTAGGACATTGAAAATGCAATGAATATGTTCTGTTTGTGTCCATAAACTGTCTTCTATTGCATAATATGATGCCTTGTGCTTTGAAATAGCTGTTCTATATTATAAAGGGTTCAAAATAGAAATTTGAGACATCAAAGTAGTGGAAAGTAATATTAACCTTATTTGTATGTATTCTTGATAATTTGTCAAATATTGAATAGTAGAGGATTGCCTTTGAGAATTCCTGCAGTGTGCTTTTTGAAAGTGTAATCTTCTAAATAAGTTGACTGAAATATGCCTTCTATTGACAAAACTCTCATTGTTTTATCATAGCTTCCTCAAAGAACTATTCAAGTTCGACCATCCATGATAAAAGTTCTAAAAGATCCGGAATGCGTACATTCTCTGATTGTGAACTCATTCGAAGTTGTGGGAATGAGGTATCTCTTACATGACATGCATTTTCTATTAAAAAGTATCCTACATTGTTAAAATTATCACTTAGCTCAAGGATACAAGTTACATTGCAATATTGCAAGAACTGCAACTAGATAATCAATTCAATGACAAATTACATGTAAAATAAGAGGAGAAGATTAAAATTGATAATCCATTGTGTGCTATGTGGATATTTCTATTTGTTTTGAAATAACCTACTGTCATATTTAAACCTCAGAAATTATGTAAATGAAAAAAAAAATTCACCCAAAAATGTTACACAGAAACAACAATAACTTCTTCGGTTGTAAACTCTGGTAGACATGTTTGATCATCAAATATATGTACTGTAAAATAATACTCCAGCTATCAAGGGTCTAGACCAATGTGGTCTAAAAAATTTGGATTTCTATAAAGTCGCTAAAGATGTATTCCAATTTCAAACAGGATTACATAGATATCAGACAAAGGAAAAAATCATTTTATAAATCCCAACTTTGGGCGGTTGACTCCCAACTATGTGTTATCTTAGAAAAATCCCAACTTTCATACCCATTTTTTTTAAGAGGACCCAGCAGGTCATCAAACTTGCTACACTAGGTTTCCAGGCCACATGTCACACTATAATTGGTCCAAAAAAAAAATTCAGAAAATTAAAAACAAAATCAGAAAATATAAAAAATGTGAAAAAAAAGCAGAAATAAAATCTAAAATAAAATAAAAAAAAACAACCAGCAGCCCCCACCCCCAAAGCCACCAGCCCCCCTCCCCCGGAAAAAACCACTCCCCTGCCGGAATTCCCCCATCCCGAAACTACCTTCCCCGACCCCCTGCCTCCTTTAATTGCCGGAAAACAACCCCCACCGTCGCGAAACCCCTCCCCTCCCTAAATCTATCCCTTAAAACTACCCTCCCCTAATCCCCCACACTCGAAAACCGGTTTGGAGAGGGAGGTTTTACGGGGAGGGGGGTTTCGAGGGTGGGGGAAGGGAAAGGGGTGGATTTTGAGGGCGGGGGAGGGCTGGTTGCTGAATTCCAGCGCGGCGGGAGGTGTTTACTGGGGTGGGGGTGTTCTCCGGGATGGGTTGCTGGTTTGGGGTTGGGGGTTGGGTTGGGTAGAGTTGTTTTTTTTTTTTTTTTTTTAAATTTTTAAATAAATCAGGTTTTTTAAAAACAATTATTTTTTATTTTTTGAGCCACTAACTGTGTGACACATGGCAATTTAAAAAAATAATTAAAAAGTTAACATTTTCTTCAGGTAACAGGTCATTTGGGTCCCATGAAAGAAAATACCTCTAAAAGTTGGGATTTATTAGGGATAACGTGTAGTTGGGATTTTTAGAAGTAAAACGCCCAAAGTTGGGATTAATAAAATGAATTTTTCCCCGGACAAATACTTCTTTTGGTGTATTACATGCTACAAATTTGCCTTATGAGTTCCACGTAGTCATTTGTAAGAGACTATTACTTGGGAAAGAGTACGTAGAATTCCTGGTCCGTGCTATAGACAATAAAAAATGTTATTTCTCATGAAGCCATTGGCTTGACATTCTTTGGAGTTTATCTTGAAGTGTGTCGACATATATTTTGGCTAAGACACTAACTATACTTGTAACTAATGAGTTCTTAGCATCTCTGCTGGATTTTTTTAAAGTGATTCATATTGGTATGTCATAAGTGGCTCTTGGTCAAGACCCTTGTGGCTTTTGATTAATAAATCTAATGCAGAGTGAAGCTTAAAGTTTAGAATTAGCTTGATTTCCGCCTTTTTTTTCATTGTTTGTAGCTCTTGTATCCTTTCGTTTTGTCTGAAAATGTTACTCTAAAATTTTTTTTGGGCTAACATGATCTAAACATTTGTGGTGACACATATAAGAATTGGCATTGATTCTAAATTCACATATACATTTCAGATTATACTGGTATCCTATTTCCTCTTAGCTCTTTCTTGTCAGATTTGTTGTGATTGCTGGTTTATGTTCCTCTTTTTTTGACGGGTGAGTTTTCTGGATATTTTTTTCTTGATTTAATTTTAATTCTCCTGATTTCCAGTGGTCGACCTAAGAAAATATGCTTGACAAAATATTTGATTGCCCTACTAAATTATGGTGGGGTACCAACAGAGTTTTTCACAAACATACTAAAGGATGCAATGCGTGATGCTCGAACTTCACTGACTGACAAAAGAGCAGCTCTGCAAGGTGATTCTGTTCAGAATTTTGCAATGAGGATCTTTAAATTGTGACTTGCAATTGTTGTGTATTTTAATCAGTAAGAATGCAATTATGCATATAAATGGACTTTGTTTGGGGTAAACCTAATATTTGGTTGATTTTTTCATGTAGTTGCTCTTGCAAGTGGGGATATGGATGACGAGTTCACAATTGCTAGAATGATTCTATCTGGGATTCCTCTTCATGAACCCTACATTCAGACACGTTTAAGTTTCCTTACAAACCATCAAAATAAGAGCTTGAAAGAAGGGAAGCTTCCCATCAGTGAAAGCTTCTACCTTATGGGGACAGCTGATCCAACGGATACCTTAAGAAGTGGAGAAGTCTGCATCATTCAGTAAGTTGTTTTATATCATGTGAATTTTCAACTTGAACCTCCCTGAAACTGGAATATGTTGGAATAAACAAGTCCTCATGTTTGAGTACAAAAGGTTGCTCTACCAAATTGAACTAACGAACTAGCTCTATTCCTTAGAAGTATTCATGCTCTTTTTTTTACTTTTACTTCTATAAGTAATTGGGATTAAGGCTTTGACATCGTTGTTGCTGTGATACCTCTTTATTATTAGAGAACAGTTGAATAGAGTGCAATGTTAACTGGGGATTGAGAGAAGTAGAAGAAATCAAGAAAATAGTCCTATATAAATCTTTCATGAATCACTGATACCTTGAACTTGATTTACATGATATCAAGTTATTGTCTAATTTGAGGAAAGCAAGTAAGCAATATAGGTCTATCCCACTAATCAACCTTGCCGATGATGTGCATTTTAGAGTAAACCTTAAATCTGGTGCTAAAATGGATGTCAATTGAGATGTTTTATATTGCATGAGTTTGTAGCCGGCTAATGGTAGTTTCAGAATGTTCTTTCAGTAACTAATATATTATGTTTCAACTCTCTTGTAGTGAAAATGGACAAATTTCTGGCAAGGTCCTGGTTTATCGTAATCCAGGTATTCATTTTGGGGATATCCATATTCTCACTGCAAAACATATAGAAGGATTGGAAGAAATAGTGGGAAATTCAAAGTATGGCATATTTTTTCCCACCAAAGGTTCAAGGTCACTGCCTGATGCAATGGCTGGTGGTGATCTTGATGGAGACATGTATTGGATATCACGGAATCTTGATGTAAGCAATTACAGTTTCTTGCTTCTTGTTTATGTCCTATTTGCTTTACACTTTTCAGCTCTTCTTAGTGAGACATAAACAAGGGTGCAGGCCTCCTTGAAATATATTTACGTGTTATTTTTATATGCACTTAAAAATTATCTAGTGACTTTCCCTATACAAGGGTGCAGGCCTCCTTGAGGACAAGATTTTTGAAATGCTATCCAGTTATCATAAAAACATAGAGATCTATAGATAAATCTGCTATCAGTTATGCTCACGGCTGAAGTTCAGCTAAAGTTTTCTGGAACAAGCATGCTAAGGACTAAGGAATACCCAAAGCCTGATTCACGATTAAAATAGGACTACTCAGACATAGTATGCTAAAACTACCCTCACTAAAACATTAGTTCGGATAAGGACTACCCGAGCTTAAATTATGACTAATTTAAGGACTGATAAGTTCCAAACTTCCAATAATAACCGATAAGTTTGGATTAGTTTTAATAAGTTTTGATAAGCAAAGGCCAGGTGAAAAGATGATGAGTTGGTTAATCTACAAGTTTCACTGAAATTCTAATTGCCTACACTAGATGAAATGTATCTAAACTGGTTCACTTATAGGCTGCATGAAAAGACTCTGTAACATGTGTGTTTAGAACTTATATATGTGCTGAGGAATGGGAAAAAGACAGGGTCAACGAATTGCCTCTTTTTTTTTTTTTTTTTTTTTTTTTTTTTTTTTTTTTTTTTACTCATTACAGCTGAAAGTTATGTTTCAACAGCATTGTTCTTGTTATGTGGTGATTCGAGATTAAACAAATGGTTGTTCCCTTGCAGCTTCTAAAATATTTCAAACCAAGTGAACCCTGGACATGCGTGAACCAAGCATCAAGTTCTGACCAGAAGAAACCAGCGGAGTATTCTAATGAGGAGTTGGAGCATGAGCTTTTTTCTCGTTTCTTGGATGCAAGATTTCGACCAAGGTGTAAATTTTCATATGAATATTTTTAGTTAAAGTTGATTGCACTGTTGCGATGACGAATACAGTGCCTTGATCACAAATACTAGGGTCATGTGTAGTCTGTCACTCTGTATCCCTTGCATGAGTTATTTAATGGATAAAAATATTATGTATGTCCCGATCAAAGGGTTGGGATTGTGTTTGGTTCTTTGAATACATTCCTAAGCTTATCGCTTCTGCTCTAAGAGCTTTGCAGTTACTCCCTTTGTTTCATACTATGATTGTCTTAGTTAATCAGCCTTTAAAGAAAAGTTTGATACGACCCTCAGCTTAGCTTGTGTATAGGAATTGTGAATTCAATGCACATATTTATTATGAATACTTTGGGTATCCAACCAAGATAGAAGTGGGGCCAATAGTATGTATCAGGTTTTTTGCAGCCTTTTCCTGTTGACTTTTTATAGGTTTCTTAATCTATTAATGTTCTTTTAGATTTAATGATTCTAGCTGCTAAATGCAAATTGTTTTCCAGTCGAGCTATGGGGATTGCTTCTATCAGCTGGCTAGCACACATGGACCAGCTATTGAGCTTAGGAGACAATTATGCGATAGAGAAAGAGTGCTTGAAGGAAAAATTGTTAAAATTAGTGGACATTTACTATGACGCACTGGATGCACCAAAAACAGGCATAGAGGTAACTTTGTGGATGTTCAATGAGTAGTTTGTTTCGTCACCCAAACTACTGTCTTCATGTCATTACTACCATGTCTACCAATTTCTTGTTTTTCTTACATGCATTTTCTCCTTTGAGTATGCTGCCATAGCATCACGCTGTTCATAAATGTAACAAGTTTTTTCTGCAGGAAGTTTGAACTATACACTGTTGTCAAGGATCTAGTTTTTAGTCCATCAATTTCCTTTGTTTTTCACAATCTTGTTTTGTTTCACATAAGATCTTATTTCTACAGTTAGCTTTACAGTAGTTCTACTAGTTTTGACAAGGATGGTAAAACAAATACTGCCCTTCAGGTTACTGTTCCGCGTGAGTTGGTTTCAGCCAAATATCCACACTACATGGAGAAGACAACATCGTCTAATTACCGTTCAGATTCTGTTTTAGGGATCATCTACGATCAAGTACAGGAATGGGAAATTGAGGATCCGTCCATACCTGGTGAGTGTTCTTCAAAGGCGTGTATATCTCGCGAATAAATTTGACTTTCCTGTTTCCTTCATTTGTGTACCTCCATAATTGCTTAGCCCCTGTAAATGATTAAGTTGGATAGGTAAGTTTGCAGCCAACATGAATATAATTTGAAAACATAATCCATAGATGGCTCTTATTAGATGAGAAGTTGAAAATTGTGAAATCCTGCATCATTGTAAGGCTAATTAATGTTCACTTCTTGTTCTGTTAATTAGTTTGGAAGCTGCCGATTTTGGATGTTGAAGTTCCTAACTATAACTTGAAGACATGGGAGTATCTTTACAAAAATTATCGAGGTGAAATGACAGCAGCGCTCTCAATGGATGATGAAGAACTAAGGACAGATACTGCAGACAAAGTTGTACAGAATTATAAACAGGTAATGCCCAAGTTGCAAGCCAACTAGTGGATGTTGTTTTCATGGGCTATTCATCAATTTATATATCGATTGTGTAGATATTATATGAAGCAGATGACTTGGGAAAGAGCTCCAGAGCATGGGAGGAGATATATTTTGATGCATTGGCCATCTATCATGTATGCTATGATTATGCAAAAACCAAAGGTGCGAAGAAATGTGGCTTTGCATGGAAGGTAGCAGGTGAGGCGTTGCTAAAGATTATCACTGAAGGTCAGGCAGAGAAACCTTTAACTTGTCTCCCTTCAGTACTCGAGGAAGTTCTTAGTAGGAAAACTTCCTAATAACAAATGTAGAAATGTTCATAGTGTAATATGATGTGCATTTGGTATGTATATGTAGTATATTTTTGTCTCTACTTGCTATTTGTCTCTACTACTTGCAAGGCTTATAAACGTGGTTCAGTACTTCAGAAAGTTCTTATTAAGAAAACTTCCCAGTGACAAATAGCTGTATTCATAGTGCGATAATGTGTGTAATGTATGTATGGCTTGTACACACAGTATATATTTTGCCTCTAGTTGCAAGGTTTATAAACGAGGCTCAGTACTCGTAGCTGTATTCAGGAAGTTTCTTTTTTTTGAAAATTTTCCGAAATGTATCTATGTTCATAGCGAGATAATGTATCAATGTTAGTATGTACGCGGAGTGTATTTTTGCCTCCGCTAGCAAGGCTTAGAAATGAGGATCATGTATAGTGTATTTTTACGTTGTAAGAAGCTAGCCTACAACAGGTGCTCCTTTAAATATCTTATGTAATTTTGAATAAGTCAGTTGCATTCATTCATTCATATTATTCATCATTTGTAGAAAAATTGCTCAGTTCAGGATAAAAGGGGAAACTTTGAGTTCAAGCAATCTTTGAATATGTAGCTTATGTTGGAGTAAGTGAGAATCAAGGAAGATGCATGATACTCTCAGGGAGCTCTTCTAACCACACACACATTACATCAAAATCTTTGCTTAAATGAGCAAGATTGTGAGCCACCCTATTCCCCTCCCTCCCAACATGAGTTAAAGAAATAAAGGAGCAAGATTTGGCAAGACTTAAAATGTCTTTTACAATCAGACCAAAGGGAGAATTCTCAAAAACATTGTTCTTCAAATGGTGGTGTAATTTCAGCAAGTTAGTCTCAAGAATAATCTTTCGAAGCCCAGCATCAATTGCGATAGAAAGGCCATGTCGAGCTGCCATTGCCTCACCAACATCCGCATCATAACTCCCTTGAACATTCCAAACCGTTGCAGCCATGACATCCCCAACCGAGTCCCGCACTACCCCTCCCAGCCCAGTTGATCCCTCTTTGAAACACGCAACATCAAATCCCAATTTGACTGCACTGTTGGATTCTTGGGTTATCTACTGGGATCTCAGGCTAAGCACCTATATTATTGAAAACAAGGTTAGCGATGCATCTCATATGCTAAAAAATGCTAAGTACGGGAGTAAGACAAGTCACAAAGCCTAAGTGTTGGGATGTTGAATGGTACAAGGGGTCGTGTGCCGTGTGCAAAAGACATGTGCACCCAAGGACAAGGCGTACCGGGTTCCGGGCACTATTTACAACTCCCAAGGGCCTTAAGACATGATGATTAAGGATGAATTAGATAGTTCCGTGCACTATTTATGACTCCGAAGGCCATTTGGAAACCCATGAAAGTACTTGGATGCATAATCTCACCGGGTGAAAAAATGCTTTACGGAAGCCAAATATGAAGACTATAATACACGAAATCGGAGCGATTTAGGAGGTGTCAGGACCCGGTGTCAGAATTTCACGAAACATTACGTGATGCATCCCGGGGTCATATAATATTGTTTCGACCCATATATAACCATTATTCGACTGTGTACATGCCCCGTGAAAGCTTATAGCCAATACAAGAGCCGTGTACGAAAACAGGTAAGTTAATTGTTTTTAGGTAAATCGGATGGTTCTACCCACCCAATTAGACCCCGGAGGGTATTATGGCCCCCGGTAAACATCTCGACAATTTTTATATCTAAATGAAAACAAAAGTAAAAAAATTCAAAAATTAAAGGCTATTATCCACGGGGCCCGGTGGCGAAATATCTTGAGAACCTAAGGGATACATCTCAGGGTCATATAATGCCGTTTGGAACCATATATGACCATTATATGTTGTCATAATTCTCCGTGGTAGGCTTGAGTTCAAGAAATCGGTGCAAGTTGCGAATGGGTAACTTGACCGTTTTAAGGAAAATTGGATGGTTCCACCCACCCAATTGGACTCCTAGAGGGTATTAGGGACCATGGTAAACAACTCTTCAATTTTTATTTCCGGAAGAAAAAAGGTCCAAAAATTCCAAAATTGAAGGCTATAATTCACGCTTTTTAAGAAAATTTGGAGGTTACGGGATCCGGCGGCGAAAAGTCTAGAGACCCTAGGGGACACATCCCAGGGTCATATAATGCCGTTTGTGAAGGAATTGTGTCTTCGATAAGTGCAATTACTAGATATATCAAGGATCACTATTATGGAGATAATAAGTTCATTCTATTGGGGCGTCATCCTCTGTTGCTAGACTATGAGAGATGATCTTTGGGCTAGTCAAATAGCCCAAAGCCCTTTAGAATGGATCCTATATTGGTCACACACAAGGGTATTGGGTTAAGCAAGTAAGAGGCCCATTAATGGGCCTCATGAGCAATTAACTAATCATGAATTGGATTGGGCTAGCATAGTTAGATTGGAATTAGGTTTTGGGCTTTTGACATGGGCTCTTATTTAGAGATGAGATCTATAAATAAGAACCATGCCTAGGGTTTGCAGTAGGTAGTCATAATTCACACACAGTGAATTTTGACATGAAGGCAACCAATCCCAAAACCCTAATCCTCTCTCTAACTCGTGGCTATCTCTCTCCTCCCCTCGTCCGTACAGCCGGCCACCCTAGGTGGCGCGTGTGGTGTTCGTGGTGGTTCATGGTGGTTCGTTGCTCGCTCTTCTCCATAGAAGGTCAATTGAAGTGTTCAATTGCAACTAACTAGCATTAGTGGAGGTCTTAACTTGTGCCCGTGGACCAATTAGAGGAATCACGCTTGGGGTTCTTTATCTCCCTTTTTTGTTCTTGCTCGATCGCACGTGGAATCACGCTTCAAAGGTACGATTATTTGTGCTTTATGTGTTATGCATTAGATCCTTGGATTAGGTACTATATGAATATGATTCATGTTATTTCCGCTGCGTAGTACCTATAAAACCCTACAGTGGTATCAGTTAGCCTATTGCATTTACGCATATTGCCAATAATTCTTTGATAATCCACAATTTTAATTCAATTAGGAGGGAGAATATTTAATTATGGTTCGATTATTATTTTTAATATGATTAAACTTTTGGAATCGATTAAATGAGATTTAATTATGCTCAAATAGCCATGAAGAGATCCGAATTTTGCCCTAGTTTATTCGAATTTATTCGAAAACCCTAACCCTAGATTCAAAAATTTCGAAACCCTAAACCCTCAAATTTTGATTTTGTGTTTTGGTTTTGAATAATTTTGATAGTCTCATGCTTCATGATTTTAATCTATTTGATTTCATGATAAATTATGAATTTTTCATGATCAAATTATTTAATTTAAGAGTTAAATTGAATTGGGGATTAAAATTCATGAAGAACCCTAGTTTTAAAATTAGATTGTGAATTTAATTTTAATTGGATGAATTATCATAAAAGTTATGTTTTAATTTATCATGGACCACATGATTTTTATTTAACAAAAGTTGTTGATTAAAATTGAAATTAATAAAAAAAAAAATAAATAAATAAATATAAAAGGGTTTTAGCAGCGGCAACCGCGGCTGGGTGGCGCAGCCACGGCGGCTGCCGCTGCAGGTGGTCCGGAGGGAGGGGTGGGATGGGGCAGCAGGTCGGGTCAGCGAAGTGCAGCAACAACAGCACCGTGCAGCAGTTGCGCGGCGCTGCTGCTACTGCTGTGTGCCGCTGGCAGCAGCGTACACCCTGCGGTGTACGGCCACCGTGGCTGGCTTCGGCTGGCCACACCACGGTGGCTGGCGCACGTTTTTCAAAAAAAAAAAAAATTTATTTCAAGATAATTATGAATTATTTTGGGATAAAATCAGTTTTATTTTGGATAAGTTAAAATATTTTGAAAATATGATCTTTTAATTTAAAAGATAAAGTTGGTTTTATTTGGATAAAATCTTTTATTTTAGGATAAAATCAAATATTCAAAAGTTGTTATATTTGATATTATCCATATTTAAGTTGTTAAATTGGTAATTATCCTAAATTAAAGTGGTTAATTATGGATAAGAATGATAAGGATATTCTGAGCATATTCCAAAAGGATAATAATTGATTTAAATAATGTGATTATCCCATAATTATTTTGGATATAATTGATTTAAAATATGTGATTGGCAAGTAATTAGGATAGAATTCCTAAATTATTTAGGATAATCATGGAAAATAAATATGATTTATATTCCATAATTTCAAATAAGATTTGATTCTATCTCATACCTAAATTAAAATATATGATATTTTATAATTGGTCATGATTAATATATGATATTATCTAATTACAGTAATTAATTAAAATATGAAATATTTATAGCCATGTTTCCTTTATTATAGACATTCGATGTTGTAGTTTAGGAAAGCATGATGAGTGATTTATTATATGACACTTTATAATATATGATATTATTTATTGCTATATAATGACTAGTATGGCCCATTAGATTGCTAAATACGATCTGCGCATCGTGATGTATTTTTGTAATCTTAGTACGGTCTACGAACCGATAAAGTATTTTGTAATTTTATTTTTTTTTATTTAATTAGTAGATAGAATAGAATAAAATTACAGGTTGCAGTTGATCCAAAAGCCAATGAAGTGAAGGCCCAATGGAGCAAGATGGATGAGATCCATGAAGATCCAAGTGGGAGCATTTTACTTTATTAGTTTTCTTAGGATTAGGGGCCATGCTATGTCTTATTTATGCATTCAGTATTTTATGCATGTTAGGTTTATTTATGTTGCTTGATGATGCGCTAGAGTTCACTATACAATCACAACATAATAAATCTAGATCCCAGAAATATTGATGCAGCTTTCCCAATTAAAAACCCGACGAAAACCTTGATCGTTTGTGATGGTCGGCCTCAGCAGAGCATCATAATATATCTTGGGGAAGTGGGGGTAGGACCGCATATCTACACTTTTAATTGGTTATATTCAACAAGGTTACCTAAAGATCAGTTTAGAACCTTGAAGCTAAGAGTAATAATTAAACATGTGATGGTTAATTATTCAACCAAGAATTACAAAGAGTTGTAATCAGTAAAGAGTTTACTCACCTTGAAAATGTAATGGTTGATGGCAGGGCCTCAGTCCGGTTAATTATTGCACAAATAAAGGATCTTGGAATCATTTTATTCAATAGGGATCATTTAAATATTGAATAAAATGCTTTAAAGTTACCAATTTAATTCACTTATGGTACTTTAAATTTAATAAACATAATTGAATTTTGCGTTTACTTATTAGTAACATGTTGTTCTAATTTTATTATTATATATAATCTCCTCGATTGAAAATAAAGTTGAGAAACGTTCTCAAAAAGGTTTAAAAGATAATCCACAAACCTATATTCCAATTTTGCTAAGATTGTTCTAAAAGGCAAGTTTTAGAAATTCATGTCACATGTCTAAGGTTGGTTTTATTCAAAATGTTTGAGTAAAATAACAACACATCTTCATTTTGATAAATGTTTCAAGGGATATAATGAGATGAGAGGTACAATCCCTCAAAAGACAAGTGTACAAGTCCAATAAAATCTCTTATCTTCAATATGATTGAATATGAGAAAGTGATTGGAAATCTCTATGATCAAAAGTTGATCAAATGATAGTATTCTTCATCTATTTTATATAGAGTTTAATGCTTGATTAAACTCAAATATAAATAATGATAGAATAGACTTAGCAAAATCATGAAAAGTGCTTAAAATAATTGAGCAAAGTATCATTTTGAACCTAAGAGAAATGTTCTAAGTGGTTCAAATGGAAAGGTTTAGGAATATATGAGGATTGCATTAAGATGTTTTAGGCCAAGAAATGCAAACAAGTTGCTACTTCTCAAACCTAGAACTACTTACATGCTAAAAATTGTTATGAACAACAAATGTTTCTAATTAAATGGATCTATTCCAATTGATTAGATACTACCTCATATAGTTGGAAGGTAAAGAATGGAAATGTTCCAATTTAAGAATTATATCATAGAAATTGATTTAGCATATTGCTACTTCTTGGACATATGATGTCTTGTTTAGATCACTCATTGCACAATCTGGTTGAACTAAAGGAAGAATTTAGCTAAAGGAGGAATAAATCTACAAGTTTAGAAGCAAATTTTGCTACTTTACAAGTAGAATCTACAAGTTTGGAAGCAAAAGTTGCAACTTTACAAGTAGAACCTATATTTCACCTTGCCTTGGTATTGACTAGAATTAAATAAATGTTATTCATTCTTGCCATTATCAAAACACCATTCAATGTTAGTAATGACTAAGCATCGAAGATTCAAAACGTGGAATAAATGTTATTCTATGCTTCTTTGAGTCATAATGTGTTTTGAATTGCTAAATAGGTTTAAAGTTCTATATGATAGAAATATTTAAACCATTTCTATGTAAGTTGTCTCTAATATGTCAATTAATTCAAATGAAAATGAAAATTGCATGCGGAAGATCCAAATGGATGGACTTTCAATATCATTAGATTATGAATCTTTTGATATATGTAATTATCATTCTAATTTGAAATTTTGACTAAGTCACCATTTAGAGAAATGATGATGAGAACTCAAGGTCGAATACATATCGATGTAAGAAAACCAAAGGTTCAAGGCTAGAGACGGACAGTGAAACTTCATTTGTGATATGATCACTTGTGCTTAGTTGAAGCACAAGAGTGAAAATTTTGAAATGTTCAAAATGTTCAGTATGAAGTTCAATATCAACTTGACAAGAAAATGATTACATTACAATATGATTGTAATTGTGAAAATTTAAGTCAAGACATGTACTTGGCAACACATTCAAAGTATTGCGATATGATCGTAATAATGAGAATTTAAGCCAAGACCTTGATAAACATCCAAGAGTTGTGAAATCGTTTTACAACAAACTCCGAAAGAAAACCTTGTGAAGTGTTTATGAAGGGAGCTATCAACCTATATGAGATATATTTTGATACTGGATGTAAATTACCTATCTTCCAACCATTGTTCAAGGGATATACTTTTAAGATAAGCTACAAAACTAAACTAAAATTACATAGGTTAAATCAGAATGTAGCAAAGGCTTCATATGTGATATGGATAAGAGAAGTTCTTATATAGTCTTTCTACAAAGTAAGGAATAAAAGTTGTATTAAAACGTTTAAAGCACACTTGATTCCTATATACAGCAAGGGGTACTACTATACAAACCATACTTAGCACAAAATGTTTGTTGCTCAAGTAGGTGCCCTTATGGAAATTGTTCCAAAAGGTCAAGTGGGAGTAGTGTAAATCTCGAAAGAGTTCGAGAAAAGCAACAAACAAACATGGTTCAAAACCATGGTTGGTTCACCCTATGCTAAATATGCCTCCCCAAAAGGCAAGTGGGAGTATAAGAATCTTGAAAAGTTCGAGAGTCTTGAAAGAGTTCAAGAAAAGTGACTTCGAAAATCTTGAAGAAATTCGAGAAGTTATCGAATAAAAGCAACAATATGAGCATGATTCACCTCATGTTACAAATGACAACGCGTGGTCTCATTATGTGTAATGGGATTAATAACCATGTGTCGAAGGTAGTACATTCCTAGTGCACATCCTCTATTGTCGTTTCTCATTGAAAACTAAACAAAGTTGTTGTATGAGTTTCAATTGTTGCATCAAACCCACAATGATGACTAGCATATGTAAAACTTAGCCAAAGAAATATGATTTCATATTAAATAAGAGTTCTAAAATATTCATTTTGGAACATGATGATTATGCAAGTAATAAGGATGATTTGACAAGTTATTACTCCAAGTGGTTAAAACCAGGAAATCTGCAATAGATTCTAAGTCTGTAAGCAAGTGTATGACACTTGAATAATTTGCTTATATTGGGTGAAACCCATTGTAAGCAAAGCAGACAAGAAAGAAAAATGTTTTCTAACTAAAGCAAAAACTTGTTAAAGGATTCAACTAATTCATAGTATGACTATGATTACGATGAAACCTTTACATGTTGCAAAGATCTATTAAAGAGATTTTAGTGATTTCTACCTTATGAGATTTGGTAGATGGATATCTAAACGCCTTCTTGAAATTGTTCATGAAATAAGATTTGTATATGATACAATAAAAATTTGGAGATCCAATAATCCTAGGGATGCATAGAAGATCCATAATGGATTGTAGTTAGCATCAGGGAGTAAATGTTCTTAATTTTGCGAGTTAATCAAATCGTTTGATGTTCTAGTAAAATGAAGGAAAAGGTCTTGAGTGTACAAGACGTTTAGTGGGAGCTATGAAGTCTTCTTGGTCTAGTACAAAGAGCGATTATTTGTTGCTTGAATAGTCAAGTAATGGTTAATGCATTTTGTATGAAAACCTTGGAGAAGAAGATGAATACATTTGGGATTCAAGATCTATATAGATAGGTCTTGAAGGATGTTTGAATTTTGATTAAGAAACTTATATTGATAAGATTCTTATAAAGTTCAACATTATATTGAAAGGAGTTTCAATCCCATATGACATGGCACGTTGCTTAATGATTCAATACCTTGAGAAAGGATTGATGAAATTAAGACTTTGAGTGATGATGCTTATGCAATTCGCAAAGGATGCATCATGCATTCCATGGACCATACTCGTCTATTTGATTCACGTGTTTTTAACAAGTGATGATAGATTTCAATCGAAATCCAATGTAACGTTGGAATACAAATTAGAAATTCCTAAGTTCATTCCTTGCAAAAGGGCGAAGGAAAATTATTAGTGTATGGAGATGAAAATGATTATAAGATTTAGAAATTGCAAAATTCATATTTATGAGAATGTCTCATGAACTCTACTTACTAAACCCCTTCCATGACCAAGGTATGAGAGTCATACTAAGGTTTTTGGATTGAAGCAAGTTATGTAATTTTAGTTGTGTATGTTTTGAGAAAGCATATTACAAAAGTAAATACATTAGCTTGCAGAATTATGTTTATCAATTGAAACAAAGTTTCAATCTTATTTAATCGTGGTTTCAAGATTAAATAAAATGTCCAAAAATAATTATGGATTGATGGGCTCATCAGGTTATCTATTCGATAGAGACCTGGTGTATGAAACCCCACAGGTGAACAAAATCCACATATTATTTAAGTTCCTAGTTCGAAATCATTAAAGTGGACATAAATGATTTCAATGAATGGACTAGCATGTAAGATTGATTGGATAGCTCGGTTTCATGGGCTATAGGAGCATAGTGATGAAGCTCGGTCAATCACATGGATATGCATGAATGATGCAGGATCGAACTATAGACCAACTTTGAAATTCAAGTATAGAATTTCCGGATATATTAGTGGATTCCTTTGACATGAGTGGAACATTGATTTCATTCAATGGATGATATAACTGTGGTACATTCAAACGTCTACCCGTAACTGGAGATTATAAAGGGTGTTTCCTGGTTATTTCAGAAGTTGAGTGGGAGCTTTGGTTGCCACAAGATTGGATAGAGTCTACCTATTAAATTAGGAATGTGTCATGTTTTGGCCTCTTGAAGAGGGAGAATTCAGAAAATGCATGGCCGTGCTCAAATGTGTTACATGGTAACCATTTGTTTTGTAATTCTAACTCAGATTTCAAGAAACGATTTGTAGATTAATATGGATTAGCATAAGATGCAATCATATTATCAAATCGACACAAAATGACTTAAGGAATTTGAATATTGCACACTTGTCTCAGACAAGTGGGAGATTGAAGGAATTGTGTCTTCGATAAGTGCAATTACTAGATATATCAAGGATCACTATTATGGAGATAATAAGTTCATTCTATTGGGGCGTCATCCTCTGTTGCTAGACTATGAGAGATGATCTTTGGGCTAGTCAAATAGCCCAAAGCCCTTTAGAATGGATCCTATATTGGTCACACACAAGGGTATTGGGTTAAGCAAGTAAGAGGCCCATTAATGGGCCTCATGAGCAATTAACTAATCATGAATTGGATTGGGCTAGCATAGTTAGATTGGAATTAGGTTTTGGGCTTTTGACATGGGCTCTTATTTAGAGATGAGATCTATAAATAAGAACCATGCCTAGGGTTTGCAGTAGGTAGTCATAATTCACACACAGTGAATTTTGACATGAAGGCAACCAATCCCAAAACCCTAATCCTCTCTCTAACTCGTGGCTATCTCTCTCCTCCCCTCGTCCGTACAGCCGGCCACCCTAGGTGGCGCGTGTGGTGTTCGTGGTGGTTCATGGTGGTTCGTTGCTCGCTCTTCTCCATAGAAGGTCAATTGAAGTGTTCAATTGCAACTAACTAGCATTAGTGGAGGTCTTAACTTGTGCCCGTGGACCAATTAGAGGAATCACGCTTGGGGTTCTTTATCTCCCTTTTTTGTTCTTGCTCGATCGCACGTGGAATCACGCTTCAAAGGTACGATTATTTGTGCTTTATGTGTTATGCATTAGATCCTTGGATTAGGTACTATATGAATATGATTCATGTTATTTCCGCTGCGTAGTACCTATAAAACCCTACAATTTGGTACTATATACAACCATTATATGTTGTCATAAATGTCCGTGGTAGGCTTTAGTTCACAAAATCGGTGCAAGTTGTGAATGGGTAACTTAACCGCTTTAATGAAAATTGGATGGTTTCACCCACCCAAATGGACTCCCGAAGGGTATTAGGGACCATGGTAACATCTCGGCAATTTTTTTTTCCGGGCGAAAACAGTTCTAAAAATTCCAAAATAGAAGGCTATATCCACGTTTTTGAGAAATTTTGGAGGTTACGGGACCCGGAGGCGAAAAGTCTTGAGACCCAAGAGGATACGTCTCAGGGTGATATGATGCCGTTTGGAATTATATATGACCATTATATTTTGTCATAAATGTCCGTGGTGGACTTGACTTCACAAAATCGGTGCAACTTGCGAATGGGTAACTTGACCGTTTTAAAGAAAATTGAATGGTTCCACCCACCCAATTGGACTCTCAGAGGCCAGAGGGTATTAGGGATCATGGTAAATATCTCGGCAATTTTTATTTCCGGGCGGGAAAAGGTCTAAAAATTCCAAAATTGAAGGCTATTATCCACGCTTTTTGAGAAATTTTGGAGGTCACGGGGCCCGGTGGCGAAAAGTCTTGAGACCCTAGGGGTTACGTCTCAGGGTCATATAATGCCGTTTGTAACTATATATGACCAATATATGTTGTCATAAATGTCCGTGGTGGGCTTGAGTTCACGAAATCGGTGCAAGTTGCGAATGGGTAACTTGACCGTTTTAAGGAAAATTAGATGGTTCCACCCACCCAATTGGACTCCCGGAGGGTATTAGGGATCATGGTAAATATCTCGGCAATTTTTATTTCCAAATGAGAAAAGGTCTAAAAATTCCAAAATTGAAGGCTATTATCCACGCTTTCTGAGAATTTTTGGAGGTTACGGTGCCCGGTAACAAAAAGTCTTGAGACCCTAGGAGATACATCTCAGGGTCATACAATGCCGTTTGGAACCATATACGACCATTATATTTTGTCAAAAATGTCCGTGGTAGGCTTTAGTTCACGAAATCGGTGCAAGTTGCGAATGGGTAACTTGACCGTTTTAAGTAAAATTGGATGGTTCCACCCACCCAATTGGACTCTCGAAGGGTATTAGGGACCACCGTAAACATCTCGACACTTTTTTTTCCGGGCGAAAAAAGGTCCAAAAATTCCAAAATTGAGGCTATTATCCACGCTTTTTGAGAATTTTTGGAGGTTACGGGCCCCGGCGGCGAAAAGTCATGAGATACTAGAGGACACATTCTAGTGTCATGTAATGCCGTTTAGAACCATATATGACCATTATATGTTTTCATAAATGTCTGTGGTAGGCTTTAGTTCACGAAATCGGTGCAAGTTGCGAATGGGTAACTTGACCATTTTAAGGAAAATTGGATGATTCCACCCACCCAATTGGACTCCCGGAGGGTGCTAGTGATCATGGTATACATCTCGACAATTTTTATTTCCGAGTTAAAAAAGATTAAAAAATTCCAAAATTAAAGGCTATTATCAACGCTTTTCGAAAATTTTTGGAGGTTACGAGGCTCGGTGGCGAAAAGTCTTGAGACCCTAAAGAATACATCCTAGGGTCATATATTGCTGTTTGGAACCATATATGGCCATTATATGTTGTCATAAATGCCCGTGGTAGGCTTTTGTTCACGAAATCGGTGCAAGTTGCCAATGGGTAACTTGACCTTTTTAAGGCAAATTGGACGGTTTCACCCACCCAATTGGACTCCCGAAGGATATTAGGGACCATGGTAAACATCTCGGAAATTTTTTTTTCCGGGCGAAAAAAGGTCCAAAAATTCCAAAATTGAAGGCTATTATCCACGCTTTTTGAGAATTTTTGAAGGTTATTGTGCCCGGTGGCGAAAAGTCTTGAGATCCTAGAGGATACATTCCAGGGTAATATATTTCCGTTTGGAACCATATATGACCATTATATTTTGTTATAAATGTCCGTGGTAGGCTTGAGTTCACGAAATTGGTGCAAGTTGCGAATGGGTAACATGACCGTTTTAAGGAAAATTGGATGGTTCCACCCACCCAATTGGACTCCCGGGGGGTATTAGGGACCATGGTAAACATCTCGACAATTTTTATTTCTGGGCGAAAAAAAAGTCCAAAAATTCCAAAATTGAAGCCTATTATCCATGTTTTTTGAGAATTTTTGGAGGTTACGGTGCCCGGTGGTCAAAAGTATTGAGACCCTAGGGGATACATCTCAGGGTCATATAATGCAGTTTGGAACCATATATGACCATTATATGTTGTTATAAATGTCCGTGGTAGGCTTGAGTTCACGAAATCGTTGCAAGTTGCGAATGGGTAACTTGACCGTTTTAAGGTAAATTGGATAGTTTCACCCATTTAATTGGACTCACAGAGGGTATTAGGGACCATGGTAAACCTCTCGGCACTGTTTATTTCCTGGCGAAAAAAGGTCCAAAAATTCCGAAATTGAAGGCTATTATCCACGTTTTTTGAGAATTTTTGGAGGTTACGGTGCCCGGTGGTGAAAAGTCTTGAGATCCTAGAGGATACATTCCAGGGTAATATATTTCCGTTTGGAACCATATATGACCATTATATGTTGTCATAAATGTCCGTGGTAGGCTTTAGTTCACGAAATCGGTGCAAGTTGCGAATCGGTAACTTGACCGTTTTAAGGAAAATTGGATGGTTCCACCCACCCAATTGGACTCCCGGGGGGTATTAGGGACCATGGTAAACATCTCGGCAATTTTTATTTCTGGGCGAAAAAGTCCAAAAATTCCAAAATTGAAGCTTATTATCCATGCTTTTTGAGAATTTCTGGAGGTTACGGTGTCCGTTGGTGAAAAGTCTTGAGACCCTAGGGGATACATCTCAGGGTCATATAATGCAGTTTGGAACCATATATGACCATTATATTTTGTTATAAATGTCCGTGGTAGGCTTGAGTTCACGAAATTGGTGCAAGTTGCGAATGGGTAACATGACCGTTTTAAGGTAAATTGGATGGTTTCACCCACCCAATTGGACTCACAGAGGGTATTAGGGACCATGGTAAACCTCTCGGCAATGTTTATTTCCTGGCGAAAAAAGGTCCAAAAATTCCAAAATTGAAGGCTATTATCCACGCTTTTTTAGAAATTTTAGAGGTTATGGGGCCTGGTGGCGAAAAGTCATGAGATCTTAGGGGATACATCCTAGGGTCATATAATGCCGTTTGGAACCATATATGACCATTATATGTTGTCATAAATGTCTGTGGTAGGTTTGAGTTCACGAAATCGGTGCAAGTTGCGTATGAGTAAATTAACCGTTTAAAGACATATTGGATGGTTTCAGCAAATACCTACGTGGCACCTTATATATTCATGTTTTACTATTAGTGGCCAACTAGTTTTGTTCGACATGTCTTTAACCCATCCGATTCGACCTCTTTCCTTATATAAATAGCTTAATACTTATTTTAATTTACCCGTTTTTAATTTAAACTTCATATCAAAATTTCTCGAACCAAACATTTCAAAGCAACCCTTAGCATTAGTTACAAGGGCAATAGGTTGGAAAGTGCTAGTGTGTAACCATTCCAAGCCTTTAACTAATATTGATACCCTTTTAATAAAAATACTAATACAAAAAATGAGACGTCATTAGGAATAATCAGAAAAGAACAAATGACACAAAAACTAAAAAATCAAAAAAAAAAAAAAAAAAAAAAAGGCATAGTACAGTTTTGTAAAGGAAACAAAGGTAATTGGCATGAATAAAGAATTAAAGACCACTCTAAAGTCGTCTTTCTTTCTTTATTTTTTTTCCTTACTTTAATTCTATGATGATTATTAAGAGCAGCCCCTCTTAATTTCTGGAAACCCACGAATTTAGCCTGTGATTTTCATACATCACACCATACACTCTTCACCATGTCCTCACTCCCTAGAAACACCTTCCTGGTTAGTACACCAATCTCCTTACATATCCGTTTGTCTCGAAATTAATTGTCACGTTAATTGTATAATACATACTAGGAGGTTCGGAATTATATGTCACGATGTCACGTTGGTCAATAGTAGAAAGGTATACGAATGTGACAATTGTTTTTGAAACAAAGGAAGTAATTTTATTTATTTATTTATTTTTTTGGTATTGCATGCCGTTTACCAGGTTGTTACATACATTCGGGTGTACCGTACAGGCGTACATCCATGACTATTTGTTCTCATTTTGATGATTAGTTTTCATTTTATCATAAATGAAGAACAAAAACTAACCTTAGGTTAGTCGGGTATACGGTATACTCCCTTTTTAGGCTAATCTAAATTTGAGGATCACTTTTAAGTGGTTAGTTTCCAGTCCCCTTCCAATTGTTGTTGTTGGGATTAAATACACGGTCCTTCGTACCAAGTACAACCCCAATCACCATTGCACCAACAACTAACCAGTAAAGGGAGTAATTAGTAATAGTATTATAAAGCATGTTACACTTTTTTATTCCATTATTGTTTGTTATTGCTAGGCGCACCAAATGAATTTCACATCAGTCTTGCATGATGTCTGATTTAAATGTTGAATTTTCAAACCCTTATCATAAATTTAATCCATAATTATTACTCCGTATTATCTAATGATTTCTTACTAATTAATCATTTGTTTATTAACATTACTAACTATATATATATATTATGTGAAACAGAGGTCCAAAGATATCAATAACACTACTGATATTACTACTAATACCAGTAGCAGTTCTTCATCTTCTTCTCCTGTTAATGGTGGTTTAACAAGAAAACCCAGAAAAAATCATAGCTTGAAATTCAGCAATTGTTCTTTGAATTTGAAAAGGTGGTTTTTTTTCAAAAGACAATTTAAAAGTATGGAGCATACTTCTGCTAAGGATATTGTTGATGAGAAATCCGCCGTTGGTGGTGGTGTTAGTGATGTTTACGGTGAAGATTTCGCCACCGAGGATCAGCTTGTTACACCTTGGACTGTTTCTGTTGCTAGGTATATTTAATTTCCTTGATTTTGATTAATTTCATAATTTTTTTGATCATATATGTTCATTAATAATTTTTCATGTTCAAGTAATCAAGTGTAATAGTTATGTTCTTGTTTATGAAATTGTTGTTATTGAATAATTGATTATAGTTAAATTTTCATTTTTTGGTAATTTTGTGATCATGTTGATGGTCAATTTTGCATGTTCAAGTGTAGTTTAAGTTTAATTTTTAATTAACTTTTGTTACTATGAAATTGATTTTCTGTGATTATTAATTAAGGTAAAAAGTTAACAGAAATTTGTTGTTGTAAGCGGTTGCATGTATGATGTATTTGATGGATTCTTGGCGTTTTCCTTTAAGCAAGAATCTACCTTTGTCATTTTTCAGTGTAAACCCTTGTCCTACAGACATTATTTTATCTTTGATAAATTTGGTTTTTTGTTTGATTAATCCCATTATTCATACTATGTTTAACTTAATTAGAATTCCTCAACTTATAATGACAAGTTTTTGGACCGAAAGTGTTAATGGGTGTTGTAAGCTCAGAACTTTACGATCAATTATTAGTGTTTTTAAGAATTATTATTTTGAGTTAGGAATGGCACTTAAAAGAAATTTTATACAATTTCCGAGTGCATAAGAAGGAACTCTATTTAATTTGTTGTCGGTAAAATGAAATGTTTTAAATTGGTTGAGCTGATTGTGTGATTTGTAGTTCAGAACTTTTAGTTTTAGATGCAACACTTTGATGTGGGTGTTGGCATATTCTTGCCGTTAAGCTGGCAGTTCCCTTGCTTTCTTGCTTAAAGATGCGAAAGTGTGATAGATTTATAATTTTAATCTTATCTGTGGCTTATAAAATAACATTGAAATGGTCATAGAATTTTCTTTCTAAGTTATCATTGTTGTTTGAATCTTTCTTATTTTATAAAACTAATATACTTAGGGCCTGAGCTGAGCTGAGCTGGGCTGGGCTGGGATGGGCTGGGTTTCAACGTAAGAGAACAGGCCCTTAGTACTTAGTACTTCTTCTTTTATTCTTACAATTTGATATTCTATACCCTGATCATAAGCTGATTTGGGTGCTTTCTTAAAAAGTTCAGATCAGATGAGCATTTAGTATACTGTAAATCAAAGTAATTTATTTTTAGCTCTTATCTCTGCACTTATGACTGTAATGTACTTTTTGCATGCCTTTTCGAACGTATTTGATAGTTAAGCTAAAAGCTTAGTTGAAATTTAAAGATGTACTACGTATATTCTTTTAGGGGGATGGGGGTGCAATTCTAGTTTTCACACGACTTACTGGCTTACTGCCAATGTAATGGACAACCTGTATTGCCATGCAAACATGTACTCGATTTGAACATGTACTAGATGTTAGCACGGGTTTAGATATGAAGCGTTTTCTTTCTCTCGTGGTGTAGTGGATATTCATTGTTGAGGGATCCACACTTCAACAAAGAACTGGCTTTCTCAGAAAGAGAGAGAGACGCCCACTACTTGCGTGGTCTTCTACCTCCTGCAGTAATCTCTCAGCAGCTTCAGGTTGTGTTCTGCAATGTTCTTATAATAGATATGACCTACTTTCTGGATTTGTTATGTAAAATTGCATGCACTTATGCCTAGTTGATTTGCAGGAGAAGAAAACAATGCATAACATTCGGCAATATCAAGTTCCTTTGCAAAAGTACATGGCCATGATGGACCTGCAGGTATCATTTTGTTCATTTCGATCATTGGGTAATCTTTGCTTGAAATTTAAGTTTTGGTATGTGAATTGAAAGCAAGTTGAACTGTGGAACTCACATATTGTAATGAACAAATGGTTTTGCGTTCTTATTCAAGACATGATGAAATATGTACATTCACGCAACAAAATGCATTTAGCTAAGTTTATCTCTACGATATCTAATGTAATCTGTATCGTGTTTTCTCCTAACCCCCTCGCATTGCCTGTAGGAAAGAAATGAAAGGCTGTTCTACAAGATTCTCATTGACAATGTTGAAGAATTGCTCCCAATTGTCTATACACCCACTGTTGGTGAGGCCTGTCAGAAATATGGAAGCATCTTCAAGCATCCACAGGGTCTATACATCAGTTTAAAGGAGAAGTATGAATGTTTCTTGCATTGTAAATAACTTTTTGATAGTGCTTTACTGAACTTGAAGTGATTGGCTTTAACAGGGGAAGAATTCTTGAAGTTCTGAGAAATTGGCCTGAGAGAACCATACAAGTTATAGTTGTGACAGATGGTGAACGGATTTTGGGGCTTGGTGACCTTGGTTGTCAGGTCTGAAATGTACCCTAGCTCTAAATAGATCATTATTATTGTGAAAATTGTGTGATTTCATAGCTGTATGGAAATGAACTTGTTTCAGGGGATGGGAATACCTGTGGGAAAATTGGCTCTTTATACAGCACTTGGAGGAGTTCGTCCATCAGCTGTAAGCAATATAGATCCTAAGTGAACCTTTTGTGATTAAAGTTACTAATATGAGAAGCTTCATCCTAGCGCTCTTGTTTCAGTGTCTGCCGATAACCATTGATGTCGGGACTAACAGTGAGAAAATGCTTAATGATGAGTTCTACATTGGTCTAAGACAAAAAAGAGCAACCGGGAAGGTAATAATGATTTCAAATTACTCCAACATATGTGATGAAAATACTGTTACATGTATACTGAGGCAACAGAATAATATTTGTAGGAATATGATGAACTTCTTGAGGAGTTCATGACTGCAGTGAAGCAGAACTATGGAGAAAAAGTTCTTATACAGGTTTGTTACCGTCTGTAGTTTGATTATGACTGCCATTGTTAAATCTCATGTTTTAAACTTTTGTATTTTTTGGTTTTTGAACTTTAGTTTGAGGACTTTGCCAACCACAATGCCTTCAAGCTGCTCTCAAAATACTCAACAAGTCATCTTGTGTTCAATGATGATATTCAGGTATGTAATGAGATCGATAGATGTTTTTGTAATTGTTTAATCCTTTGTCAATTCTAACCTTCTTTGTGTATCCTTCTCTACGTAGGGAACTGCATCTGTTGTTCTAGCAGGAATTGTTGCGGCACTGAAATTAGTTGGTGGCACCTTGGCAGAACAAAAATTTTTATTCCTTGGAGCTGGAGAAGTAAGAATGATTCCTGTTTTCTTTGACTTTGAAGCTCGAGTGTAAAGATAACTAAAAAGTGTGGTTTTGATTGATACAGTTTCTCAATAAATGTGAAGCTGATTCCTGTTGTTTGATATTGTAGGCTGGTACAGGAATTGCTGAACTTATTGCTCTTGAGATGTCCAAACAGGTATGGAAAATAAATAAGTGGAACTAGGCAGGCTTCCCCTTCTTTGTGACATTTGAAAGGATGACATTAACACAACTTTGACCTTTTTTTTACTGCAGACAGAAGCACCTTTGGAAGAAACTCGCAAGAAGATTTGGCTGGTTGACTCTAAGGTTGTGGAGACTTTAACACTGTACCTCGCAAAAAGAAAAGAATAAAATAAAGTTTATCGCCTGTGTTATATCTCTATTTCAAATCTCTATATTCGCTTATATTGAAGTTTTCTTCCAGGGCTTGATTGTCAGCTCAAGAAGTAATTCACTTCAAGAATTCAAGAAGCCATGGGCTCATGAACATGAACCTCTTGGTGATCTCATAAGTTCTGTCAAGGTGAAATTTTTAACTAAATGAAGTTCATTTCATTGGTTTATGTTTGTATCTTGTGATGTCAGTTGATGGTGCTTTTGACTTTAGGCAATTAAGCCGACAGTATTGATTGGATCTTCTGGTGTGGGGAAAACATTTACAAAAGAAGTCATCGAGTCCATGGCCTCTTTTAATGAGGTAAACCATGCATGAAATCTAATGTAGATCTGCAATAGTATAGTTTAGCATGTACTCATTCAGATGACTGCATACTATATTTTCTGTATGAAAGACATACGAGATAGAATATATAACCTTTACTAATTATATCAGAAAATGTGGTCCAGAAACCTCTGATCATGGCTCTCTCTAACCCTACAACGCAATCAGAATGCACTGCTGAAGAAGCTTATACTTGGACTAAGGTAAAAAGTTGTGTAGGGACCCTATATTACTTAAGGGTGTGATTAAAATTCCATAAATTGTCAACATTGTGTTGCCTTTATTGTATCTGAATATCTTTTTTCTTATTTCTTAATAAAAGGGCCGTGCAATTTTCGCTAGTGGCAGTCCCTTTGACCCTGTTGAGTATGAGGGAAAAACTTTTGTTCCTGGCCAGGTAAATAACTTTATCCTTGTACTATCTGAATTATTAGTACTGTAGAACTGGGTGGAATGTGATGTATTGTTTCATTTTCATCTACAGGCCAACAATGCCTACATCTTTCCTGGATTCGGGCTGGGTTTAGTCATGTCTGGTGCAATCCGAGTCCATGATGACATGCTTCTGGCAGCTTGTGAGTCCTCTTTTACTAGTTTCAGTATATTATGTTAAATATACAAAAAACTATAGGATAAAAGCTGTATTACTAGTATTAATCTGCATATCCTGACCTTTTTTGCTCTCTTGTATTCTTTATAAATGTCTGAAAATAAATTACCAATATATTTTCCATGTCCCAAAGTTACATACTAACCCTGCATCAACAAGCATAAATGTTGAAACTACAAATATTCGCATGAGTGCTCGTTTATTCAGTATTTTCCTGATAAAAAAATGGATGTCAGATTTTTATATGAGATAAATTTTAGAAAAGATCTAATTTTACACTCCATTTTTTATTTTTAATTTGTAGCGGAAGCCTTGGCTGGACAAGTGACTCAAGAGAATTATGACAATGGGATGATCTATCCACCGTTCTCCAATATTAGAAAGATATCAGCACATATTGCTGCTAATGTCGCTGCAAAGGCCTATGATCTAGGTGAGAATCTTCCCCTACTTTCTTGTACACAAAGACTTCCTCTTTGGCTAAAGACTGTAATTTTTTGCTTCTCATAATGCATTGTTACATTGATTTATTTGCAGGTTTGGCAACTCGCCTCCCTCGTCCTGAAAACCTTGTCAAGTGTGCAGAGAGTTGTATGTATAGCCCAGTTTACCGCAGCTACCGTTAACTGAGGAAATGATGACAGATACAGCAAGTGTGTTGCCTCTACGGTTTTGTTAAAGGCCTTTTTTTTTTTTTTTTTTTTTTCTCTCCTTCTATGAATCTTTTTCATCGTGTGATTTTGTGAGTAGCTAGGTGTGTATTTACGGGAATAAAATCTTTTAGTAATGGCAGCAACCATACTAATTCTATTGTGTGTTTCATATGTATCTAGCTAGTCTGTAAGCATACATTGGACAGTTTGTTCATATGTTGATGCAAATGTAAGTTTGTGAATAACGTCGATGGAAATGTAAGCTTGTAAGTGTTGATGTAAATGTAAGCTTGTAAGTGTCGATGGAAATGTAAGCTTGTGAATGTTGATGTAAATGTAAGCTTGTAATTGTTGATGGAAATGTAAGCTTGTAATTGTTGATGGAAATGTAAGCTTGTAATTGTTGATGGAAATTTAAGTCTGTGTTTGAAGAAAAGACTTCGTAAACAATTGCTACTGCATATATGCGTGTGAAGTGCGTGTCTCTTCAATCCGTTGAATGAATATCTAAAATTTGAACTCAAAACAATACTTCCTTGTAATCCTATGAATAAACTGGCTAACATACATCGGTACAGGCATCACTTAGCCTTCTTTGATGTTTTTTAGGGGTGATAATGAGCCTAGCTAACTCATGAGCTACTTGAGTTCGGCTCAAAATTTTCATGAGCCAGCTGAATCAAAGATTAATGTACTGGCTGATATATCTAATAGATGCATTAGAAGGACGAATTTTTGCTCGAGTAAAAATGTTTATTCATTAAGACTATAACATTGAATAAACTCTACAAGAAGCATATAATCAGAGAGAATAAACAAACTTTTAATATTTTGTCAAAAAATAAAAAAGGAAAAAAAATCCGACCTGCCGGAATCGAACCAGCGACCTAAAGATTATCTGCATACAACTACAGTCTTCCGCTCTGCCAACTGAGCTAAGGTCGGTATTTATACAACCAGACACTGTATTAATTAATATATGCACACAGTACACTAGGTACATATAAAAGTAATAACATACCGTACATAACTACATATTCACTTATTTAGTTATTTTATAGGGATTAATCGTAGGTGGTCCATATCTACTTCTTTGAATATTACCCAATTGATAACGAGAAAATACTAGTTTCTCGATATGAGATTACCAGAAACATGTATTGTATCTCAAAGGGATAACTTTGTCATTTTTAGTTTTTTTTTTTTTTTTTTTTTTTTTTTTTTTGTTGTTGTCATTTTTAGTTAATAAGTAGGTAATATTATAATTTTGTTTGATAAATAAATTAATTCAAGCTATAACAAGGCAGCTTTAATGGAATCGAAGAACAACTTTCATGGATAAACGCAGAAATTCAATGAAGAAATCTTTTACTACTTAGTTATCATCCATCATAAGTGTAGGTCATTAATTGTTTGTCCCTAGTTGTATGAAAATCGATTCGAACACGAGTGTAAGGTGTAACATCATTCTTCTAACATTTATTAAAATCTCTTATGATCAGACACATTGTCCCAACTCTTAATTATTCCATAATAAAACTATAATTATTCCATAATAAAACTATAATATGTAGCTGGTTGATTACATAATTCTTTCAATACTCAAATTTACATGTTATGGCCTGGGTGTAGTCGTGTAGTGTGAGTTTATCACTTTATCTACGTTACTTGGCCTCCATTATCGAGTGCGGAGTAGTTGTTATCAGATTGTTTCTATTACCATCCTACAAATTGATTCATAGATGGTGATTTATGCGGTTTCAAAGCAGTTTTCAAATTATAGATAACAATTAGACAAACTTTTAACAAATTTGATAGTTTCTCTTATAAAACCTATAAAAGGTTGTATGAAACAATTATACAAAAGAGCACATAAGGAATTGTCTGAATTATATGGTATATACTCCATTTAAGTACAACAATATCATATCATATCATATCATATTATCATACTTCTACTACAGGGAAGTTTATTCAATTCAATATAAAACACAAATATTTGTTAGATTTTGATACGTATTGTAAAAATCGTATAACCTTCCACAATTTCACCCTAAGAGAGTAAGAGGCCTCTAATTCTCTGCCTTTGACATAGTGAGCAACCAGTTAAATTGCAACAAGTAACACCTTTACCATCAAAAGTGCTCTCGTAGCTCAGTTGGTTAGAGCACCCGTTTAGTAAGCGGGAGGTCTTGAGTTCGACTCTCAACGAGAGCATCTCATTTTTGTTACTGTGCTTCATTGATCAGACCATTAGTGCATGACTTGAAATTATGCCTATGATTCATATATGAGTATATGACTGAATAATTCAACTTAAGCCATGTCTATTTTTTTTTCCATAACATAAAAGATTCAGTGAAATTGACAAGTGAAATAGGTTGTTAGTCCTATACAATAATTGTGAACCAAATGCATAAAAAGCTAATATATTCACATCAGCTGAATGGTTCCTGGAATATCTGATCGACCTCTAAAATTACAATATCATAGCAAATAAGCAAAACATATACATGTCTAAACCAATATTCCAACTGACTTAATGCAGTAACATGACCTTGAGAATTTGATGCACAATCTCAGCTGCCTGATTTGAATCAGATTACAAACTGCAATACTTTGTGATGGACATAGTTCTGCAGGCAAGCAGATAACCTTCAAGTAATGACAGAGTTTTGCTGTCAAAAGTGGCTTCATCATATTCGAACAATGGGATTAAGGACATGGCAAGTATCTAAACAGCTGGTTGTTGAGGGAAGCAGCAAAGACTACTTGAGGACTACAGCAGCATTTCTAAGAGCCAAATAGCGCTGCACGTAATCATTAGGAAGTGACCTGATTTGCTTATAAACTTCAGCATTGGCATAACGCATATTGGTCCTGGGATCAGAATAAGGTGCCTGCATGAAATGATAACAAATTTATCAAACACTAGAAAAAATCTATCTATATATGAGCAACCACCTGTTTATTTATTTATTTATTTATTTATCGGGTGGCAGAATTACTGATTAATTATGCATTATATAAAAAGGATGCTCATCTTCATGAAAACAGATGAAGGATACTCGTCTATTAATCTATTATGAAGTATATCACAAGGATTAGCTAAAATCTTGCTAAAGTAGCACCTAGCACTGAAGACCATCAATGTAACATCAGAGGAGTACTACTTCAAAACTTCAATGAAAAGTTTCTCACAACCTCCATTTGGACTAAAGAATTTTTAGTACCTGCTCCAGTCTCCAATTGAGTTCCACTACTCGATTTTGAGTAATAGCCAACAAAAAGAGATGCATTCGGAAATGTGTGCAACGAACTAGCGTGGTGTTGATAAATAAAATGGACGGAAGGTTGATCTGGATAAATAAAGCTCGAAGCTTTCGTACAATCGTCAATGGCTTTAGGCCATTACTCTCCAAGACTCTCTAAACTTAATACTTTCTGCCTACCTTCCTCTAACTTAGGCTATTCTATTTATACTACTTGATTGCTACAAGCTTTGGCCTACTGCCTTGATTGTTAAGCATTTACTACTATTTGTCATCTAGCTAAATTACCACAGTGAAAGATAAAAGGTTGCCTGCAATTTCAGAACTGTTGCTGCTCATGGTAGTGGGTGTGTGTTGCCTTGTGTTGCTTGCTGTTTATGTCTTCTTCTTCTGCTGTAGGTCAGAATGTGTGGAGGGGGTGGTTGGTGCATTGCAATGTGATCTTGAAATTCAGCAAATTTGAAGCTACTAAAACCTTAGCATTCAGTAAGCATAGATTTTCCTTAACTCCTTGAAAGACCAAAACAAAAGGAACCACAGCACTTGAGTTTATGTGATGGAAAGGAATCAAGCTTCAGCCAAACACACTAACATCATTAAAATATGAAAGTTTCTCAAACATTGGCATTAAAATTAGCACCCTATTCCCTTGGTTTTAAAAAGGCTTAAGCTAGGCAGGCTCAGTCACCTACGGAAGGCGCACGCCTCAAAGCGCCTATGGTAAGGTGCGCCTTTGCGCCTCAAGGAAAATGACTAAGATATAAGTTATACTTATATGACATCATTATAAATGTATGACATCATTATAGTCAAGTTGCATCACTTCAACATACTTATATGACATCATTATAGTTAAGTCACATCCCTTCAATATACTTATATGACATCATTATAGTCAAGTCACATAATATTATTACACTTATATGACATCACTATATTTCATGAATTTAAAAATAGAGTTAAAACTCATTCTTAGTACTTTATGGATTTCTTTTTCGGTGTCTTATGGTTTCAAACCTCCTTATATGACCCCAAGAGTCATCCAACACATTCAGTTCATTTTTTGAAAAAGTGTCAAAAACTAACCCGAAATTGTGTATTATAACCTTCAATTTTGGCCAAATTTCCACTTATTTTGACCCGGAAATAAAACTACCGAGATGCTTACCATGGACCCTAATAGACCCCAGGAATATATTTGGGTAGGTGCAACCATCCAATATACCTTTAAATGGTCAATTTACCCGTTCGCAACTTGCACCGATTTCGTAAACTCAAGCCTACCACGACCATTTATGACAATATATAATGGTCATATATGGTTTCGAACGGCATTATATGACCTTCAGATGCATCCCCTAGGATCACAACACTTTTTCGCCACCGGGATCCGTAACCTCCAAAATTCCTCAAAAAGCGTGGATAATAGCTTTCAATTTTGGAATTTTTTTGACCTTTTTTCGCCCGGAAATAAAAATTGCCGAGATATTTACCATGGTCCCTAATACCCTCCGGGAGTCTATTTGGGTGGATAAAACCATCCAATATTCCTTTAAACAGTCAATTTAACTGATTACAACTTCCACTGATTTCATAAAATCAATCTACACCACGGACATTTATAAAAACATATAATGGTCATATATGGTTCCAAACGGCATTATATGACCTTGAGATGTATCCCCTAGGATCTCAACACTTTTCGCCACCGGGCCCCGTAACCTCTAAAATTTCTCAAAAATCGTCGATATTGCCTACAATTTTGGAATTTTTTGACTTTTCTTCGCCCGGAAATAAAAATTGCCAAGATGTTTACCATGGTCCCTAATACCCTCAGGAAGCCTATTTGGGTGGATAAAACCATCCAATATCCTTTTAAACAATCAATTTACCCGATTACAACTTGCAATAATTTCATGAAATCAAGCTACACCATGGACATTTATAACAACATTTAATGGTCATATATGAATTCAAACGGCATTATACGACCTTGAGATATATCTCCTAGGATCTCAACACTTTTCGCCACTAGACCCCGTAATCTCCAAAATTTCTCAAAAAGCGTGGATAATAGTCTTCAATTTTAGAATTTTTTGACCTTACTAGCTGAGATGTTTACCATGGTCCATAATACCCTCCGGGAGCCTATGTAGGAGGATAAAACCATCCAATATGCCTTTAAACAGTCAATTTAACCGATTACAACTTTTAGTGATTTTATAAAATCAAGCTACACCACGGACATTTATGACAACATATAATGGTCATATATGGTTCCAAACGGCATTATATGACCTTGAGATGTATCCCCTAGGATCTCAACACTTTTTGCCTAAACCTCCAAAATGTCCTCAAAAAGCGTGGATAATAGCCTTCAGTTTGGGAATTTTTTAACCTTCTTTCGCCAGAAATAAAAATTGTCGAGATGTTTACCATGGTCCCTAATACCCTCTGGGGGTCTATTTGGGAGGATAAATCCATCCAATATGCCTTTAAACAGTCAATTTACCAGATTACAACTTGCACTGATTTCATAAAATCAAGCTACACCACGGACATTTATGACAACATATAATGGTCATATATGGTTTCAGACGGCATTATATGAGCTTGAGATGTATCCCTTAGGATCTCAACACTTTTCGCCACCGGTCCCCGTAACCTCCAAAATGTCCTCAAAAAGCGTGGATAATAGCCTTCAATTTTGGAATTTTTTGACCTTTTTTTACCCGGAAATGAAAATAGTTGAGATGTTTCCCATGGTCCCTAATACCCTCCGGGAATCTATTTGGGTTGATAAAACCATCCAATATGCCTTTAAACAGTCAATTTACTGATCACAACTTGCACTAATTTCATAAAATCAAGCTACACCACAGACATTTATGACAACATATAATGGTCATATATGGTTTCAGACGGCATTATATGACCTTGAGATGTATCCCCTAAGATCTCAACACTTTTGGCCGCCGGGCCCCTTAACCTCCAAAATTCCTCAAAAAGCGTGGATAATAGCCTTTAATTTTGGAATTTTTTGACCTTTTTTCACCCGAAAATAAAAATTGTCAAAATGTTTACCTGGTCTCTAATACTCTCCGGGAGCCTATTTGGGTGGATAAAACCATCCAACATGTTTTTAAACAGTCAATTAACCCAATTATAACTTGCACTGATTTCACAAAATCAAGCTACACTACGGACATTTAAGACAAGATATATCGTTCATATATGGTTCAAAACGGCATTATATGACCCCGAGATGTATCCCTAATTATCTCATGACTTTCCAATATCAGGTCCCGAAACCTCCAAAATTCCTCAAAAAACATGGATTATTAGCCTTCAATTTTGACAATTTTTGGGTCGGAAATAAAAATCGCCGAGATGATTACCATGGATCCTAATGCCCTCCGGGAGTCCATTTGGGTGGGTTGAATCATCCAATTTGCCTTTAAGCATCCAATTTAACAATTTTCGTACACGCCTCTTGTATTGGCTATAAGCTTTCACGAGGCCTTCACGTAGCCAAAGAATGGTCATATATGGGACGAAACAATATTATATAACCCCTTAATGTATCTCGTAGTGTTCCATAAATTTCCGACAAAAAAGTCCGGACACCTCCTAAATTTCTCCTGATCTCGTGTATTATAGCCTTCATATTTGGCTTCCGTATATCATTTTTTCACCCAGCGAGATTATGCATCCAAATACTTCCATGGGTTCCCAAAAGGCCTTGGGAGTCATATATAGTGCTCGAAACCATCTCATTCATCCTTAATCATCATGCCTGAAAGGCCTTAGGAGTCGTAACTAGTGCCCGGAACCAAGTATGTCTTGTCCTTGGGTGCATATGTCTTGTGCACACCCCACACGGTCCCTTGTACCATCCAACATCCCAACACTTAGGCTTTGTGACTTGTCTTAATCCCATACTTAGCATTTTTTAGCATACGAGATGCATCGCTAACCTCGTTTTCCAAAGTATATAGGTGTTTTTAGGGAATAGGTGGGGGGAGGGACGAATCGAAGCGACATAAAGGACAAGTGGAGGGGGTACTTCGATGAATTGTAATGAATGTAATGGAGTTGCGATAGGAGATACCTGTAGGAGTGATGAAGAAATCAACATGGAGTATGTGTTGAGGATTAGGAGAGTAAAGGTGGAGATTGCACCGAAGAAAATGATACCTAAGAAGGCAGTTGGCCCCGATGGTGTACCGATAGAGGTGTGGAGGTGTTTGGGTAAGATTGGGATTGATTGGTTAACAAACCTTTTCAACAAGATATGGACGGCTACAAGGATCCCGCAAGATTGGAGGAAGAGCACCTTGGTCCCGGTTTATAAAAACAAAGGAGACGCTCAAGATTGTTCAAACTATCGAGGAATTAAGCTGATGAGTCACTATAAAGTTGTGGGAAAGGGTGATTAAACAAAGGTTGAGGGCATGCACAAGCATTTCAGACAACCAATTTGGTTTTATGCCCGAGAGATCTATTATGTAGGCAATCCATTTGATAAGACAAATGATGAAGTTTTATAGGGTAAAGAAGAAGGATCTACATATGGTCTTTATTGATTTAGAGAAGGCATATGACAAGATGCCAAGAGAGGTACTTTGGTGGCAATGTTGAAGAAAGGTATCCCACGAAGGTACGTGGACCTAGTTAAGGATATGTATCGGGATATGTCAACAAATGTAATGACATGTGGAGGGTTGACAAAAGATTTCCCTGTTACTATCGGATTGCATCAAGGGTCTGCATTAAGCCCTTTTCTTATTGCAACGATTTTAGATGAAGTAACTAGACCAGTTCAAGATGAGGTTCCATGGTGTATGTTGTTCGCGGATGATATCATTTTGGTGGATGAGACTAAGGATGGGGTTAATGTCAAATTAGAGCAATGGAGGCAAAGGTTGGAATCTAGAGGGTTTAAGCCTTTAAGGTAAGTCGGAGTAAGACTGAATATTTAGTATGTCGTTTTAGCACTCAAAGGGGGACAACAATGAAGTGGTGAGTTTGGATGGAAAGGATTTGAGCATGAGTGAATGTTTTAAGTATCTTGGGTCGATCATACAGAAAAATGGGGACATTATCAAGACGTGGCCAATAGGATTAAGTCAGGGTAGCTTAAATGGAGAGCGGCCACGGGAGTGTTATGCGACCGAAGCGTTCCCCTACAGTTTTAGGGAAATTCTACCATAAGACCCGTGTTGCTCTATGGTACAAAATGTTGGCCTTTAAAGAAAGAGCATATTAAAAAGATAAAGGTTACAGAAATACGCATGTTAAGGTGGATGTGTAGATACACTTACAGAGATAGAGTCAAAAAAGAGGTTATTCGCAAGAAAGTAGGCGTGGCAGGCATTGCAGATAAAATAAGGGAAAATCGTCTGCGTTAGTTTGGACATGTAAGACGGAGACCCGATGGTGCACCGGTGCGAAGAGTGGAAGAGTGGGACCATGGAGGGATTAAACGACGGAGATGGAGACCAAAAATGACTTGGTTGGAAGGAGTTAGGAAGGATATAGAGTGCTTGGATTTACACGAGGATGAAGCTTTGGATCGTAAGGGATGGAGGAGAAAGATCTATGTTGATGACTACACGGAATAATCAAATTTGGTTCATGTAAGCCGACCCCACTTTTGGGATTAAGGATTTAATTGATTGATTGAGACTACCTTAGCTTTGCATAAATCATTATTTAATTTGTTATGAATCTTTTTAATTGGTATTAAGGACAATCAAAGTAAAAAATAATTTGAAATAAATATATAAATACATGCGCCTTGCAAACAAAAGGCGCGCGCTTTCGCCTCGCGCCTAGGCTGCAAGGACCATTAGCACCTTAGTGCGCCTTGCGCCTTTTAAAATTAAGCCTATTCCTTACCCTTCAATACAATGAAAATACATTTTGACCAAAAATTTATCTTCTAGGCCAATACCACCTATTAGACTATCCAATGTGCCTTCTAATAAACACAATTTGAGTTGAACTTAATTATCAACATCTAAAAACTCAACCACGGTAACACAAATATAGGATGAGGGTCATAATCAATTAACGTTTGGTAAATATGAGAAAACGATGATCATTTACAGTAACCATTTAGCATCGTTTAAAAAAGGACACTCACCTCATATCCTGTAAAATCACAAATTCTCTTTGGTGGATGCATTGAAGGTGGTGACTCGATATTGACATCTGTGAACAAACAACCACAAGGGGGGAAACACAACATAAATTTCATCAGGGACACATCAAAAAGCAATTGAAGCTTGAAGATATAAATGAAAAATACCTTCAAATCCTTTACATGTGAAAATCCATTTGCTTACCATAATGATAATTCAATACCCCTTTAAAATGTTCTTATAGAAAAACACACAGCACATCAAATCCACAAATAAACACATAAGACAAAGCCTTGTAGCAAAACCCAATTCAGAAGCTATACACCATTCAAAAAACACTTAATACATCATCTTTTAGTAGCAAATAAAATGTGGAAAATAATGCAGTAAGAATGAGAAACTCACAATTGGGTTCATCAGGAGGGTAATTGCTGTAATTTTCAGCCTGGAGAATCTGCTTGAGATGCTTCCAATGCCTGCCCCTAGATTGACCCTTAGGGTACTTCTCATACATCTGAACCTTCTTGAACTTCAAGTGGGTTGGCAGCACTAACTCTGCCTCCACCACCTCTCTCTCCATCCCGCGGCTTCAAAATCTCAGCGTATTCACTGTTTTGGCTGATACTTTTACAGTATAAGTGGAAGACAGATTTCCCCCTACAGAACTCTTATCTCAGATCCCATACTGAGGCTTCTATGTTATCAGACCTACAGAAAGAAAAAAGCATGCTAAGAGCCAGACAAACACTGAAAGGCAGCAACCTAAATATTGACTGTTCAACCAACTAAAGTCCTTCACTCTACCTACAAAGCTAAGGTTTGATCAATCAACTCCAACAAAAGTTAATCTTTTTCCTTTTAAACTGATGTAACCATGTGTGCCTTATTAGTAAATTCAGTCAAGGAAAGGACATCTATATTTACGTATCCAACTTAGACAATTTGATATTATAGCTTTACCAAGACTTACATTCACGCAATGGATGTAAATCCTGAACAAGAGATCTACGGATTAGGAAATCCACTAGTTTCAACTCAATTATCCCAAGAACAAAAGTCATATAGTATATGAACTCCACCGGTTCTTAAATCAATTACTCAAGAACAACACTCCTACAAAATAGGAAATCAACCGGTTCCTAGCTCAATTATCCCAAGAACAAGAGTCATACAAACTAAGAAATCCGCTGGCTCAGCGATTCCTAATTCAGTGACCATGAACAAGACTCATACGGAATAAAAAATCTATCATATCCTAACTCAATTACCCAAGAATACGGAATAGGGCTTCACAATTCACAACAAAGAGAGTATGTATATGCGCCCCAAGTAGCAAGTTCACCTGCTTGCTTCAACAACTATAGTCCTCCGCTCTACCAACTGAGCTAAGGTCGCTTATTGATACAATTGCACAAGTTATATCACTAAAGTTCGCCATGTGAGCAACTACATTGTCTACATACCATGTATTCGTTTAGTCTATTACACAACCATGAAACAGATTTTAAAATTCCATGGTCCAGAGCAAAACAAGACCATGAGAAATATCATACAACCACAAAGATGTAGTAGCCAGTACACCAATTTTTGTTTATACTATTACGTAGACCTTTGCAATTAAAGTTTTAGAATAATCATTTCACTATCAGAATATATTCTTGGATACTTTGTTTAAATTAATTACCACACCAAAACATCAGTATACAAGATCCTATTCCTCACTATGAGCATAAAGACCATAACTAATAAACTGGAAAAGCTAATAGCCGCACTAGCATAGAAGCTTCAAAGCTTGAACACATGCTTTCCAGATCCCAACGCATCACAGTCGCATAACATCATAAGAAGTAACATAAAAGACTTGGCACAGAGGAAAATTTTAGAGGTACATGGAAGAAAACAAATTAAATAACACAATAACAGAGAAGCAAGCAGCTGGATCAAACAGATTTTGTGTATGAGATTGGTTCATATTCAAATTGAATGAAAAGTACTGATACAGTCATGAGCTCATGATAGTCATACTTCTTTCTCTTTACCTAATAATTTTGGGAATCTTCAGGCCCAGATTTCTTAAATGTAAGAAGAGAAGCTCACTCAGCTAAAAAATCCCCTGATAGGCTACTAATAAATATCTGATCTAAACCAGAATGAAAAATCCATTCCAAATTCCAAATGCTTCTGGAGCCTAGGCATCTTAGCATCTTACTCGACTAAATGTAACATTTCAGTATACCCTTACGGCCTTACCCATGAAAGCCAAAGACTCAAAGCCACCCTGCTATCATGTTTTCTTCTCTGGATGCTAACAGCTTAGAGCCAAAGACCCAATTAAGAAATTTTTTACGGATGTAGTGTGGAGAAATTTTATATCACATATACTTCACAAAAACGGATAAATGGAAAATACGATGAACTATGATTTAGTCAAGCCAATAAACCAAACAAAATGAAGTTACATATACTTTAAAAAGAAAACCTTGAATCTGGCCTGCCAGATTAGTACCAGTGACCTAAGGATAGTATGTTCGATCACCAACAGTCTTCTACTCTACCAACTAAGCTAAGGTCGAATCTTGTCACTATGGCTAAACATAATTTATCACAAGTCTAAAATCCCTATTGTTATATTAACCAGTATAAAAACTGTAACATATACTGTATTTCAATTTAATTGCCTTTGATAATTTGTTGATTGGAATATATAATCCAATATTACATGAATAAAGCTCCAAATGCTCGGGTATGTTGTTCACCTCTTCTCTAATTAAGACAGTAATATTTAATAAGAGATCTACTACATTCAAATTTTTTATTAGTACCAAATACATGCTCTTCTCTATAAAGATATAATCTTTCAGTAACCTAAATAGGGACATGACCTCCAAAAAAGAAGTAAAACAGCCACAAACAACCAATAAATTGCAGCAGTAGACAATTCAGAGTAGCACAAATAATTATGTGTAATCAAGCAAAATAATTGACCCAGGATAATAAATATGAAACAAAACAAATTGTTTTGTCATATAGATGATCCATGAACAAAAAAATCCGACCTGCCGGATTCGAACCAGCGACCTAAGGATTAATCTGCTGAACAACTACAGTCCTCCGCTCTACCAACTGAGCTAAGGTCGGTTCTCTCTACCCTTATTCATAATTAATTCTAAATAAAATGCACAAAAACTTGTGTTTGAAGACATTGAAGTGAATTTGAACATTATCAATTCAAATTAATCCCAAATTAATGAACTATTAATCCAAGATATAATTAAGAAATTAACCTAGCAATTGCCAGCTAAATTCGAGTAATATAAAATTGAACTCCTCAAATTCCTTTGAATTATTCGCACGTTTTTTCCATAATCATACAATAATCATCATCAGTATCGTAACAAATTAAACATTAATATGATATTAAACTGACATGAATAAAAATGAGAAAAATCAGAAGTTCCATGGAGAGACGATTCAAGAGTTTTGGAATGGAAAATCAAGGAATTGCATATAATTAGGAAAAATCAATCGAATAACAAAAAGAAAAGCTTACCACTGACTTTAGAATGGAATCGAATCTGGATAATTAGGGTTTATTCTCTCTGCTATGGATGAAATTGGGCAGATTTTCGATTTCTGTTTTGAGGAAGCCGTGTAGGGTTGTGTTTATAAAAGCTTAGTAGCTTACAATTTATTTTTGCCAAAATTGACCTTAACTAACACCCTGGACTCTGGTGCATCTAGTATCCTGAACTTTGACTTACAATAGTCATACTATTGACTGTCATACATAAGTTGGTAAAATTCAAACGTAGTAAAAATTATAAAAATTAAATTGAAAATTACATACTGAGACGAATTTAACGTGATTTCACTCGATAATTTTTTTTTTTTCTATACATTGATGTACGATTAAGGTTAAAGTACGTTTCAATTTTTGCACAAGGTAGCACGGTTATATCTTATTTCAGATCAGAAAAATTCAACCCATACCAAATTTTAGAAAATTCAATTTTGAATATCTTATTTCAGGCGAAGAGAAAATCTTTTTTAATTTGAAAAAAGTAACCCAACTCGAATTGCCTTGATTTGAACTTGAATTATATTTAGAATTTGGATGATTAAAACTAATCCAAACTGAAACCAGAGATGGATGACCTAGACCCGACACAACACTAATGAAATCAACTTAAGTTGAATTAAATTGTTTCCACAAATAAGCTATTTTCAATAAACATGATCTGCACTCAAATTAGAAGTTTTCTTATCATAATATGAATTATAATTGAATGGACTTGAGTCACTTGACCCATGCTCGAATCGAATGTCTCCAAACCAGAATATGAACTTTATGGACCCAGCCGAAATGTTACCCACCATAATATCACTTGACCTAAATGACTTGTTTGTTGTCCCTAAGTATGTTAGGTATATCTATTTTTCAATATATAGACAAATAAAGAGAATCTTAATCAATTGGTAGCCCTATGTCTGTTTTTCAAGTTCCTGCTAACATAACTAGTAGCGTGATAAACAATGAACAGGCTTACAGGCATATACATACTAACAATGAACAGGCTTACAAGCATATACTACTCGTACAGGTCCTCAGTATCGATCTGCATTAGAAACACTTCACCACTATGTTGACACTGCACAAGCAGAGTACTGAATACTGATTCTGAAATGCTCAGTAAACGCTAGTATAAAATATGTCCAGTTCACTCCAAAGTCGACGATTCACCTACTGTGACCAGTTGGTTGGAGAAACATTGTTACTGCAACTGATGCATGCAGGAAGTGGAACATATAATGTAACCGTGCTACCTTGTGCAAAAATGTTGGTAAAAAAAATGAACTGCGGAATAATCCAGAAAAAATTCACAAGGAATTTGATAGACAGGGTAAGAACAGGAATTTGGGCATTCACAATCTAAATTTAACTTGCCAACATGGCCAAGTATAAGTCAATAAGTAATCACACAGTCTGATGTGATACCCGACTGTACACAGGACTTGGAGATACAAAGAAAATGTTAATAAACATGAATGCAGAAACAAAAAGGAGAATGGCGTCGCCCGGACTCGAACCGGAGACCTTCAGTGTGTTAGACTGACGTGATAACCAACTACACCACGACACCATTTGATGAGAAACACACAAAAATAATGTGACATTACCATAAAATTTCATTTAACAACAATAACAAGTAGATGCAGAATTGCAGATCCACCTAAACAGATCATATAAATTAAAGATTCACAAGCAGCAACCTCTAAATGAGTATATTCATCAGCTTGTACAGGTTTAAGAAAGAAGCTTAACAAACTCAGCCGAGCATGTATCAAATACCTTCAGTCAAAAACATATTTATTCAGAAAGAACAAGTGACGAAAATTGGCGTCGCCCGGACTCGAACCGGAGACCTTCAGTGTGTTAGACTGACATGATAACCAACTACACCACGACACCATTGCAAGAATGGAATAATAAGTTATATTGTCACCTCCTGAGTTAGATAGTCAAGAGTGTTAAAATTGATATGTCCCTAGCAAATTTCATCTCACAAAGAAATCGTTTTTTTTAAAACTTATTTCACCATTCATGGAATGTCTGCAAAGCCATCAGCCAATAGGTATACAAAGACACTAATCCACAGCACAATGGTGTCAAGAAGTCAACAGCTAGTTCATAGCAGAATTTTTGGCATAAGTTGTGATTCCATTGCAGTAATTGCACATCTTGTGACCAAGTAACTTCTAATCAAACTTGTTTTCTATACCTACTGCAGACTGTATATAAAAATTACGGAGTATAAAACATGAGAAAGAAGCAATGCCTATCACATCTGAAGGCAGAGAATTCTGAAAAGAAAAAGAGAAAACAGGAAAAATATAAAAACAGAAAGAAACACCATCAGCCTATGTAATTTCTGTCACCAGATTTCTCAAGGACAAAGTGCAATCAGAACTCAAAAGGAAACAAAAAAAAGGGAATCACATAGAAAGAAAGAAAAAAAAAAAAAAAAAAAAAAAATCTACGGCCTGCAAGGTCAGATTGAATGACCTACGCATCACTGTGGGCATAAGCAATTGCAGTCTTTCATTCTAATAACTGTACTAAGCTGAAGGCTGGAAAAGAAAATCATGTTCTACATTAATGTTGGTTGACTTGGTTCAGACACCCAACTTGACAGACATGAAAACAATCAAGTCAATCATGCCTGAAATTGAGATTAAAGGGAATAATCGATGCAGGCCTAGTACAGTCGGGCACTCTACAGAGCACCAAGCAAGGCTTGCCTCTTTGCTGTCCTCTAGCTCGAATATACGAGTACTAAAGTTTTTTAGACTGGGCTCTGCTTTCCATTAAAGCTCTACGCAAAATTGCAAATGGCATCTTTCAGAGATCACACAAAGAAGTCTCACCTTTAATGGACCACTATAACAGATTACAGAAACACATGCCTAGGCAGGTAATCACAACAACACAGCATTGCAAGGTCAAAGACATTCAAAAGAAAAAAGGTAATATAATTGCTCTCGTAGCTCAGTTGGTTAGAGCACCCGTTTAGTAAGCGGGAGGTCTTGAGTTCGACTCTCAACGAGAGCATTCGAATTTTATTTTTTATACTTGTTATCAAATAGAGAAGCAATGTTCAAATTTCTCATGAAATTTACTTTTCAAAATTCACAATCAAGCTTCAAGCAAGACAAGAAAGCTAAACAACATAGGAAGCAAAAATATCCGACCTGCCGGAGTTGAACCAGCGACCTAAGGATTATCTGTTTGACAAACTACAGTCCTCCGCTCTACCAACTGAGCTAAGGTCGGTTATTGCACTGTGAATGCTGAAAATCCACTATACAACAGACCCCTTTTTGTTAGGAAGGGGGATGTCAAAATTTCATTACTATTATACAAGTACCATGTTGCATCTGCAAGCTGCTTCTAAATAATAAGAAAAACAAGATATTGCAGAAAGTTTCTAAACCAAAAAAAAAGAAAACCAAGTTTGACTACATAATCACGGCATCAATATCACCGTTAAAAGCATGAAAATTTTTAGATGACAGAACATTCATGCTCGAAATTCATCAGTTTGAAATACTCTTCCTAATGGCTGGATTGCTGGAACATAGTTCAAACTACCAGATTCAAACCAGCTACCAAAGGATAAGGACTATCTGTTTGACCAACTTGAGTCTTCCACTTCACCAAATGGGGCTAAGGTATCCTCTAAAAGTATTTTCCACTATATTCTGATCTTTGTTCGTCTGACTCAGAAAAAATACTCAGCAAATTTGGTTATGACATGCCCAGTAAAAGCAAAATAGAAAGCAACCATTCCCTAAAAGCTAGACAGATAACAGAAACAACTGGAATCCAACCTATCAGATTTAAAACTGCTACCTAAGGTTTATCAATGGGTTAATGACCAACTACGTTCCTCCGGTTTACCAACTGAGCTAAGATCAGTTTATTTAAAATGAAGGCTGCAATTCCATAGACAACATCACATCTTCCTTTACGAGGGGAAATCTATTCTGACGTCTAAATCTTTTTTGTATACATCAACAATAAATTCTAACAAAATTCATGTTAGAAGAGCAATGAAGAAGTGAAAATACAAAACTAAGAGGAAAAGATATCCAACCTACTGTATTAGAGCTAGGAACCTGAGGGCTGAGGGTAATCTTTACACCAATTACAGTATAAAAGTAGGAAGCAGAATCAGCACATATGATCCTACGATTGATCCACGATTCAACGATTGTTAAATTAGTTTCGACATTATAAAAAATAGGAAGCAGAATCAGTACAATATGATCCTACTCCCATATCAGGAACTAAACCATTACAAGAAAATTTACAACAAGATTTATATCCTAGTAGATATCAGATTCAATCAACATAAAATTGGCATTGTCTTAAATTTCACTTTTATTTCTGTTCATCTAATTCATAGTAACAATGAGTCGAGAACTCAAATCATCATCAGAACAAGAGATACGAAAATCTAGCAATGCATTGGCAAGTTTCAAAGATAATCAAATGGTCAAGGTTATTCGAGGCCAGGAAATTCAAAATATCTTCTATGCTACATTCATAAACCTCGAAACTGAGCCAACGAGGAAAAAAGCCATTCTAATGCAACCTTCTGACAATCACTCACAAAATCTCCAAAAACCAACAACAATGCCATGGCACATAATAAGAGTCAACCTACATACTCACAATCATCTTAAGCAAGAGATCACTGCTTATCCGTCACAAATATCAAGACGAAACAAGTAGAAATCAATCTAATAAATGATAATCATTATAATACACAAGACAAAACAAATATCAATTTAAACAAGTAAAACTCAATCTAATAAATGATAATCATTATAAAAACTCGGGCAATCAATACAAACCTAAAAATACTAATAAACTGATCAACTAGAACTAATACTGGCTCCTTGCTACCCTATTTAATTCATAATTTCATAACAATTAGGTCAAATTAGGGTTCTAGTCCAATAAACCCAAAAAATATACAGTAAATCTGCAACCTACTATTATTTACAAGTTACAATGTGTCAGCAAAATTAAAGGTACAATTATATAATCAAAGCCACATATATTCATACAATATATTATAAAATTCCACCAAAATCGTCGGCGATTAATCAGGAAAAAAAAAAAAAAAAAAAACATAGATAATACCGCTGCAAATAATTAAAGAATAAATTAAAAGATTAAAGCAATGAAATAGTTAATATTACCGTAAAATTCAGATAATTGGGGAAGATTATCAGTAGATTTGGCATCGGAAAACCCTAATTGAAAGAAACCGAATCCCCCAAACCAACCTAAGGAAAAGGAGAGAGAAATCTGATTTGTTTTTTTAAAAAAAATTAAAAATAAAAAATAAAAAAGGATGAAAAATCCGACCTGCCGGAATCGAACCAGCGACCTAAAGATTATCTGCAAACACAACTACAGTCTTCCGCTCTGCCAACTGAGCTAAGGTCGGTCTTTGATATCTGTGAATATAAAATAATATTTATATGTATTTAAAAATTATAAAGGTGGGTAAAAATATAGGAAAAAAATCCGACCTGCCGGAATCGAACCAGCGACCTAAAGATTGTCTGCGTACAACTACAGTCTTCCGCTCTGCCAACTGAGCTAAGGTCGGTTTTTGATTATTTTGTACCTACTTTGACTTTTGTTATATATTAAGACTCTACTAATTTTTTTTTTTTTTAAAAGATGTAATTTTCTTTCTGGTGGACATGTTTGGACTTTTAGCATTGTTCATTTATTTTCTTTGACTATCTTTTATGGTTTACAAATACTCCAATTGAAAAGATGGTCATGTGACTCATGTGAGATTATTTTTCTTCAAAATACAAAGAAAGGGCATGTTCTTATTGACTGAACTCAGCTGAACTGAACTGTATATTTTAAAAGGGAAGGAAATTAGGAGCTGAACTGAACTAAATTTCAACGTATGAAAATAGGCCCTAAGTATATCGTTACTACTATGTGAATATCAATTTAACAAACTCCTTCCATTTCAATTTTAGTATGCCACAAAACCCTTTAGAAGGCTAGACTTTACAAACTTTTATAGTAAATTGTCATTAAAATATAAGTGAAATTTAGTCATGTAAAATTTTGTACTTTAGATGAGTTTTTTTTTTTCAATACTTTTCGATATTTTTTATGCTCTTATAAATACAGGAAATGTGAAAAAATTTGAAATAGAAAGTCTACATTCTATAACTTAATGTTGTGGCTTGTGTTCTTCACATTTGGGATCAAATTTTCTCACTTCCGAAGTTCCCAGTAACTTTCTAATATTATTAGTTACACACTTACACCCCGTCCCATGGAAAATTTATTCTATGAATTAGTGAGACTAAAGTAGTAAAGTAGTAAGCTTACGCTATTATCAAGTATTAAGTGAGATGTTTGTTGCAATACATGTAAATGGACCATAGAAATGATTGGCGCAGTACAATAAATGATAATACAGTAAATAAACTAGTGAGAATAACTTCTATGTAAGCATGTGTAGTTGTCAATAGTTTAGTAACAATGACATAATTTTATTACTCTAAGGATGAACCTAGCATCTTCTATTCTTGCTAGATTGTGCATGACTTTCGCAGTATAGAGATAGACCAAATGCCTCAATAGTCAATACCCCAAATCAAGTTCTTCTCATATCAGCTCGATTGGCCAAGATATTACGATTTCTTGTAAGTGCTCACATCAGTATGAGTATCCATGTAGCGCTGGCTCAGGTATGTACTACATCGAACTGGAGGAAACCTGTTGGATGGGAGATAGCAAGTAATGAGAGTGAGAGCAAGTATTTAACAACAAATCTTCAACTTTTGTTATTTATTCTATGAATTAGTGAGACTAAAGTGCAAACACAAGGCCATATAAAAAACTTACTTGGGAGGGTTAGATTCTGATTTGCAGGTTGGCAAACATTCAACAAGACATTCATGACTAGGCTCCACAAAATAGGCAATCTGCAAGCAAGAAAAGTGGCGTAAAAATGTAACACGTAATAAGGCTCACAAGTATTGGGCTATGATATAGCATACAAGGATGTAGTGATACTAATATTTAACAAAAGAACCAAGTCCTAGAAAAGGGGATGGGGAATTGGGAAAAGAGGGCTGTCAAGGGCCTTACAGAGTATCTATGTTGCCCATATCCGATAACCCTGTGCACGGTGGATCTGCAGGTTACAAACATACTGAAGTTAATTAGATGCCAAGATTTAAGTAGCGATTACAAGTAAAGAACAATCCTGCTGGGGTAAAAGAAAAGCAAGTTTTATGGCATGTGGAAAATGTGATTATTGACTGCAGAAAAATGTATTCAAAAGAACAGAATGCTAAGAGTATCCAAATCAGATACAACAAAAACATTCATGACAAGTGTACGAAAACAGATACTCCATAACTGATTACTGTCATGAATAAGTCAAGTAGCCATATATAACTGATTACTCCTGTAGTGATTAGGAAAACTTTTGACGCTCTGATAGTAGATGATGAGATAGACCTTGACGGGAAAGGTAAATGATATAGAAGATAATAATGATATGCGAATGAATTGAATGGGCAGTAAACTTGAAAATGGTGAGGCGCTGGCTGCCCCTAGCCATCATGGACAGCCTTAGTTGGAATTTGAGGGGAAAGAATTAGATTAATGCTCAAAACAATAGGTCGTTAGGTCTCTTTGAAAAAAGATCAAGCTCATTCTCTTGGGGCGTTGTACCTAAATCTAGCGCATGGTTAGTCCATAGTGAATTTAGTATAATCCTAGACCCTAAGGATAGGATAGGAAAAAAATTGTAAGTACAATGAGTATCCACATTAAGGTGTTACTCTTCAAGGAATGTATGGTATATTGTGGTCTTTCAGACACTGAACAAATTGGGAGGCACTTTGTATGGAATAACAAGCAGCAAGAAGAGCCCTGGGTGCTCTCTAAGATAAGAGTTCTAGCAAATGAAGATGGGAGGGTGAATATCATACTTCTGAAGCCATCTTTATACCTGAAGAACCCTTTGAACCACAGCACAGCAATGGTAAAAATGTTCCCTGATAATTCTAATGATAATAACTTCAATACAGCCTAAGACGAGTCAAAAGTAAAGGACCAAAAAATGAAGGCTAGCAAGATTTTCCCAATAATCTTTGGAGTTCCTGGATATGATAGATATTACAAGTCCCCTTTTCCAGCACTGAAATGTGAACATGAAAACCTGAAGTTTAAGGAAACATAGTTCTTACTCTTCAAATGAAATAAAGAATCCTATGTCACTCACTCAGTTTGATTAATTTACTTATAAAGACTACAAACTTCTATTATCTCCATATTTAAGACTTAATTTAATCTTAGACTTGAGAAGCATCATACATCCTTAAAAAAACGTTAAAGTGCTTTGCGACATTTTCTCAAGTTAATCAGACTACACGGTACACATCAAGCATATTGCAGAAATTTCGTGTAAAAAGTAAAGAAAGATTGCACTTTACTTGAAAATACAGTTGCTCCAGCGCTCCAGCATGTCACCAAGATTCACGATAAATGCTCTGAGAGATAAGAAGCAAAATAATTCATAATAATTCATAACACCAAATATTAGGTATATAATAACGTGCCTCTAGACAAATGTTCAGAATTTGGGATAGAAAAATGTGAAACTAGGACATGGGAAAAGCGAGCTTGTGAGACACCCCTGCCTTTAGTCACTTATCCATTTCATTCTGAAGTTACACAGTTGGACATAGCTTACCCTTTTACAGGCGGTACATCTTCCCATATCTGTGGTTTGGCATCCTTATCCTTGCATATCTGCAATAAGAATAAAGGGTAGAAGTCAACATAAAAATCATAATAAGCAAGACATGATGGTGATATCTAACAGGATTTCAGCACCATTCATACTTGCAGGCCATTTACATCATCTGTGGCCAAGAGTGTAATCAGACCATAATCAGAATGTGCACCAGCTCCATAAATTCCTTTTGACGTATCAGTAACTTTATCTAACAAAAATTTAACATGATTATTGGCAAGATTGATTATGATAAATAAGTTATCAGTTACTGAAATTAAATAAACAATTTGATTTCCACCTTCATAGTGCAACAGGCGTAAGATTGCGATAGGTCTCCCTAGCATCTCTGGCTTATCAAAGAAATCAGCTTCCAGACCAAGTGCTAGAGCTATAATCCTCGCAACACTCCTAGCTACCTCCCTGTACATAAAACAAATATACTTAATTGATTATTAAAGATAACCATGTGTATTCTAGCCATTCAGTCATAGTTGGCAATCTTGGTATTAAGAATACATTACACTTAAGAAGACTAATGACACGTAATTTATAATATGTCCAGCCATTGCTTGGCTGAGGTTGTGACAGCTTCAGCACACATAGCAACTTGCTTGTAAATGAAGAGGCAAAATATTCCGTAGAAGGGAATAGAAAGGATGACTCACAGCAAAATAATAGAGATATATTATCTTATACTTACAGTGCTTGGTTATGGTATTTCTCCATAGTTTGCCTCCAACCAGGTAAGAGATCTGGTATAAAGAGAGAAGTCACAATATTAAAACGCATACTTCAACATTCCACGCTGCAAAATTGTAACACCTTTCATTTCAAAGAAACAAGCTCTACACAAGTTTAACAGAGGCATAAAATTACTCAGAGCAACATATTGGTAAACGTAGATACTAATAAAATCAAATAGATTACCTGAAGCTGGCCAAACATTTGGCCCATAAAACGGCTTCTCTGCTTCAGGATCATCCTCAGGCACTTCAACACCAATATAATACCCCTCCTTGTAATCTCCTACAGCTAGTCAGCTAGACCATTAACAATAAGTACAAAATCTAAATAAGTACAAAAGCGACTGTGATATTAGTTAAGCAATCGATTCCTAGTTAACACATTGAGCAATTACTTGCCCATATACCATTATTCAGAAACCTGTGACATTTAGCAAATGCATAATATAGTCTTCAGCCTTTAATAAGTACGAGTATAATACATAATCAGAGACCACATAGAAAGTTCATCAGCTTTCAAATTTCAACGCCCCTATGAGGCTATGACCCACATATAAGATATAACACACAAATTTGAAATCTCCAACGGCTAAATACTAGAAACATTACACAAGCTATATAACAGGCAGTCCAATAAAAATTAAGCAATCATTTTGTGGTACCGCCCCAGTCATTGTGATGGTCAGACCCCGATATGAGTATGAGGTCTAGATATGGCCCCAAGAGTATGAATGTCCAATGTTATGATCTAGACACATAGACAAGGATACTTTCCTTCATCTTACAAGCATAGGTTTCTTCATTCATGCCTAGAATTGAAGTATCCAAGCATAAGCATAACCATTCATAAGTGTCGAGTATCAGACACGGATACTTGAAGCTGAAATGACGCGGTCATCATTACCCACAAACATAGTTCTAGCACATACCCCTTACTCAAAAAGAACAATAAACCAATTGAACCTTACATTTAGCTGATTGCATAATAAAGTACAGTTTTCTACATTTAATCAATATAACATACCAATATAGAATGGCATACTACATATATACAGCAAAGGGTGATCAAATTCTCACCTTGAACTTGATGTTCAGGATCTAAAAGCTCATCAAGAATTGGTGTATATCCTCTATGTTTTTCATTTCTTAGAAGCTTCATTTTCTCATTCATTGGCAATTCAAAAAACTTCTTACTTTGAACAAAAACTTCATCCATAAATTCCTGGCTTATCCCATGATTTATTACATAGAAAAATCCACAATCCAAACATGCCTGCCAACAAATTTAATCAAATTAATCAATAAAACCCAATAACAAGAAAATATCAGTAAAAACACCCAGATTAAAATAAAATTAAAATTTTCCCATCAATTTCCTAAAATTAACAATAAAAACCTCTGTTATAGAAAACCAAGGAATAAAAAGAGAACAAATTTACAAATAAAAGTAAAGGGTTTTATTATATATATTCGAATTGCAAATTGCTTTAATCTAACAGAGCTAACTTGTGATCAAAATAACAAAAAATCAGCATAATAACAAATTGAAAATAAAAACAAAACAGGGAAATATTTAATTTAGAATGATGATCAAGAAAAAACCTGTTTAAGGAGAGATACAGAACGATTAATATCAGGGTCTGAAAGATCGATGCAATTGAGATTATTGACCTTTGTTATGACAGAAGCAGGTTTTTCAGAAGAATTATTATTATTACTACAATTAGGAATTTCCATAACTAGTAATAATAATTTTGGATTCAATACTAAATTTATGAAATTTAATAATGGTAAAAAATAAATATAGAAAATTGTTTAAGCAAGTGACGAAGAAGAAGATTAGATTGAGAGTGAAAGGAGTGGGCGGGGAGATTCAGATAGAGCAATGCCCAGAATGGAGAATCCGTTATGCGCCAAATGTCGCGAGACTACGAGTGATGCTTCCAAAGGTGGCGTATAACGCTTCCAAGGTTTTAACAGTATCGAATTACGCATAAATCGGTGTTATTAATGTTTACGGAGTTATGAGATGTTTAGTTGAAGTTTATTGATTTGATACAGTATCAATTTATTTTAAAAATAATCCGATCAGATTTCTTCATTATATTTGTGATAATCTATATTGAATTGAATATCTTTATTTTCGACCCATAGACAATAATTAGCATGACTAAACTTAAAAATATTCAACTTGACTCGAATTCTTTAAATGTTATTTGAATTGATATGTTTGCAGTGTTTTCTTTAAAGAAAAGAAAAACAGAAAGGTGGTATGGCCTTGCCCTTTAAATATTACTCCGTAATGTGTTTATATGTTTCTTAATCTTTGTGGTTCGATTTGGTCTGGTAAAACTATAATAACCTTATCTAAGAAAAAAAAGTTAAGAAATATCATGCAAAGTCTAATTAAATTCCTCTGTGTATTTTTTTTTTTTTAAAGAATCTTATTAAAATATTTATTACTACGTAATTGATATTTCCTCCATTTCTTTAGAGTTGCAATACTTCTTTAAAATGGAAATGTCACAATAGTTGCAACGCACTATAATTGGAAAGTATTTTATGTCATAAAGTTGTACTATTACCCTTATTATAATCTCATTGCCCACTAAATTATACTCTCAACCATCTCTCTCCTCCCTTTTAAGTGTTTTAAATCACATGAGACCCACTTTCTTATATAACGTGAAAAAGGGTGTGTTGCAACTATTGAAAAACGGAGGAAGTATGTGTTAAAAAAATTTATTAAGTAAAATAGGTATAATAAAATTTGGTTTGGTATATTCCTTTAACAAGAATAAGTAACAACATACATACTGAAATAATTATGGACTTAAGGTAAATAGTACATATTAAACTATTAATTCTTTTATCTAGTTTAAAACTTATTCCATGATTTGAAACTCGTTTACTAAACTTGTTACGAGTTTGGATTGGTATCAGAGCTAAATTGCTAATAAGTCAAGTTAACATGATTTTGATTAACAAAGAGTTATAATTTAATGACAACTTTGAACCTATAAAACTATCCTCAATATCATCTGATCAATCAAATCAATTGTCAAAAGAATTGTAGTACTTATTTATATCTAAGCTTATCTATACTCCCAAAATGGCAACAAATCAATTGCAAAGTAGAAGTGAATTCAAGTCCACTAATAGGTTTTTAGAATTTTCTTCCTTTTCCTTTTCATAAATAATACTTCTAAGCCCTAGCCCTAGTCCAACACTTACTTAAACTCCCTCCACCCTTTATTCTTAGCTAGCCATCATTCCACCACTTGGTACTCCCACTATCTTTTTCAAAACTCCCTTTTCATAATAGTGAAAAATCTGATTATATAGAAATAATCAACTCAATGCTCTAATTTGATTTGCTCCCGGGCCATTTTCTATGATTTTAATCTCGAATTACTCATCATGACAGTCACGTACTAACTCTGTATTATAATTTTTATATCATTATCTTTATTAATCGATAATACACTTTTCATTATATGATTTAGGGTCCGTTCACTTCAACTTAATTTCAGTTCAGTTCAGTTCAGCTCTAATCATTTCAGTTCAGCTCAATTCAGTAAATGTGAACAGGCCCTTAATCAAACTTCTATGTGCTTCACTTACGTATCAAGTTACACACTTTTGAGAATATCAAATTGTCAATCCAAATCGACCTTGTAAAAAGTAGTCAAACACTTATAGCGACGTATAAAGTTTTTGATTTAAAACTATGAAATTCAACCGAACATTAATGATAAGACTAATCTAGCTTTATTTCACCATAAATTATGTAATAGCTATTTCAAATAATTTGAAGAAATAAAACATCTATGTGAGCATGCTAACTTGCATTAATCGTGGTTGCCATCATAAAATCAATGAAAATCAAAACTTGTCAACAAAATAAGGAAAAAAAAGTTGACTCAAACTTGAAGATACAATAGAGTCATCCTAACTTGCATTAATCGTGGTCGCCATCATAAAATCAATGAAAATCAAAACTTGTCAACAAAATAAGGAAAAAAAAGTTGACTCAAACTTGAAGATACAATAGAGTCATCACTAACATCATTAGTATTTTATTAGAAGGAGACTATTAGTAAAATACATTTCACCCGACACTCGGCTTGACTCTTACCTTGAAAACATTGCAAACCAAGTTGCTCGTATTTTTTTAATGATGACCAGACATTGCAAAGTTGGTAGATAACCAAACCAAAAGCGAGCATAATAGATTCGCAAACGCCGCAAATTATTGACCATTGCATGCACTGAACCGTACCATTATTTATCCTTTCAAACCATATGCATATGCCCACTACTCCACATAAACACAAGATATATATCATTATTAATCTATTACCATATATTTTATTAAGTAATTCATCTTGTATGTGGCTGGTCACATCGTATGCCCACTTATAAATGAACAAAGTAATCCCTTAAAACTGACCAAGTGATCCATGTAATACTGACCTACAGACCTAGTAACTCCTATAACACTAACCGAGTAACCCTATAACACTGACGAATTAACCCCTTTTAACACTGACTAAGTAACCCCTATTACACTAACAAAGTGACTCCTATAATGATTGGCCACACGGTGTGACCAATCACATATAAGACTTTGTGATTTTAATGATGTCGGTACATTTTATAAACAACCTTTCCTTGAATTAAATTTTTGGTATATCCACAAATAGTATAGTTTTGATTTTGCAAAAAACAATAATAATAATAGCATAAGGTTTGTGAATCTCTTTTTGCTTTTGTTTTTTTTTAAGCCGCCGTTATGATAAGGCCATATTAATTAACTCCAAGTTGCATTTCTCCCTCAAGTTGCTTTTCTCCCTCAAGTTGCTTTCATGGAAGGAATCATGACCCTCAACTTCCCTCAATTTTTTTAAAGAGTAAAAGAATGAAAAGACATTAAAAAAAAAAAAAAAAAACTATACATACATTGATACATACCCTTATCTACGGATCGATCTATCACCAGATGACAAGAGCATGTTAGTCCCGGGAATAAAGTCTATATCTTGCGTTCAAGAACTTAAAGTAGAGTAGTTCTCAACGCATAGCTCCTATATCATATTGGAAACAAATAAGAGGATGTTAACGTACGTAATCTTACAACATGATTTAATGGTAAGTAAAGTATTTTTAAGAAATTCAATTGATTTTTTTTTTAGGTATCATTATGTTGAATTATAGATACCATTAGAGCATATGTTGTCTTTATTATACCAATATATTTCAAAATGGTATAACAATGATATATTGAGAATCAAGGTTGGCCTAATGGTTGAAGACTTGGAAGTCCTCCTTCCACCCCTGTAAGAACGGTTCGATTCTCACCCCAAGCAAGTGGAATCCCTAATTTTCCCCCATACTTACAACGGAATTCTCCTTACAAAGGATTTTTACATAATTGTGATTTTATGAACAATGTTGCCGCAATCTTGGCTCCTAATACGTGATTGACTACCATTATTATTATGGAGTATTTGTTTTATTGGTGGAATGGACTACCATTATTAAAATATTGGGCTTGTAATCTTACTCAAATAATCAACAGTAGGCCATCACCCCGAATTTCCACTAACAACTCACGCACTAAATAGGTTACCAAAGACTAATAGTGGCTTGGCCTAGCTAGTTGATGTTGGTGGCCCCAATTCTAAATTGGTCTCCTCCAACGAACTCTCCAAGAAACTACATATACCAAATATTTGAACCAATGTCCTTTTAAGAAATTATTATGCATGTAATTATGTAAAAGATCCATAACATGCATTGGATGGACATAACTCACTAAAGAGATATGGTTGGCGAGTACAGGAGATTAAAGCTAGGTTTATGTATCTTCTCCAGCTCGTCTTGTGTGCAGTTGACCGAGTAACCCTTTTTAACACTGATCGAGTTGTCCTTATAACACTAGCGAACTAAGCCCTATAACACTGATCAAGTAGCCCCCATTATGACTAGCAAAATGGTGTACTGGCTAGCCACATCATATAAGAATTTGTGAATCGACTCCACATTATGGCTTGGATTATTATTGTTATTTATTAATTAAAGATTATATAAAATTAAGAAATGCACTAATGGGATAAAAAAAAATATACTTGATCTAATCACGTCTTGGTATAATTTAAAGAGTAACCAAAGTTATTATAATAGATAACTAAACAAGCTAAGTTTACAAAAGTTGTTTAATGTATATGCCAACTAACTTGATCTATATAATTTTTTTTATTTTTTTTTAATCTCTCCACACACAAGAAAAAAGGGACGTAGAATAATGAACAAAACGGGAAAATAAAGAGAAAACCCAATATAACTTGATCAAAATAGGAAATAAAACAATTAATTAGTAGCTTGTGTAGGTTGATCATGATCATGAAGATGAATGACATGGCGGCAAAGAGGGCAAGAGTGATGACAAGAAGATAACCAAGAGAGAATACAATCAGGATGATACACGTGTCGACACGGGAGTTGTTTAGCAACACCTTGATTATTATGAGGAAATTGGAAGCCTTCCATACACACGCAACACACCGAATCAACATCCACACTAACCATTGGCAACTCCATGTACACAGTCTTGTAGACATCATTAGTATTGCTACTACTCGATGGCAACGACAACGACAACGACGATGGTGGTGGTGGTGGTTTGGTGGTCATGGTAGTGGAAGAGCATGCAAGTGCTTCATCAAGGTCAAATTGTAAATCAACGGAATAATTATTTGAGAAAGACATGGTTGCTATATGTTGTACTTAGAAGAAGAGAATAGTATTATGAGGGAGAGAATTATGGTTGTAATATAGTGGGGTTGTACACAAAGATAAATATTGTACGTTGGTTTTATATAAGGATAGGATAGGAGGAAAATTCAAATTGGGTTTAACAACCCACTTTTGTGTACATCATGAAAAAAGACAAAGGGAACTATAGTTTGGAATAAGGCCACATCACACATTTAAAAGTATATAAACGGTGTAAAAAATTAAGTATAGAGAAAAAGATTGTTGAATTTTTTTTAATTATTCATTGGTTTTGTCAAGATTATGATACCTTGAGAAAACAAATAGTTGAACTATTATTCAAGGCTCCTAAAATATAGATTCCCTCAAAAAGATGGAGGTTTTGAATATTTTTTCGTAAGCCATGTTCTCGATCTTTAATTTATTCAAAAGATATTAATAAAAATAATTTCGTTACAGTTTAAATGATAAATCAGTAAAAAAAAAAATAGTAATTTTAAGGAATAGATATAATAGAATATTTATAAAAAAAAAAAAAAATTAATCTGTAATATTAATTTCATTTCAGTAGATTTTTTTTTTTTTTGGTGTTTAGAGAGCCACAAAGGGTGGGGGTGAGAATCGATCCCAAGATCTCCTGGAAGCGGAAAGGAAGCTCTAACCACTTGAGCTATCCTTCACTCTCTCTTAGTATGAACAATTTAATTTCAATAAAAATAATTTTTGTTCAATTATAATTATTTTAGTTCAACAAAATATTTTTAAAAAAATAAGGTTTAAGACTATATTGTACGTTTAATTTATCACGTTATGTGTAAAAGTGACTATGATCTATTAAATGTTGACACGTACAAATAATATTATTTTAATAAATTTTTTGCCATACTTATAACTTTTAACTCTTGACTTACCCCAATCTTCTATTTTAAACCAATTTTCTAATCAATATAAAAAGAAACACAAAAAAAGAAAACGTGAATTGAGTTGTTGGGTCAAAAAGACTAAAAACTAAAACAAAAAGTGGGCTCATGAACAGTCTACTACAAGATCAAAAACGTTGAAGATAAGAGATTTTTATTGACAAAGTAAATGTGTTCATATATAAAACTGCTGAATCACAAGTAATAAAAGGAATAAAATTAAACCGCAACTTAATTTATTAACCGGCACACCCAAATTACAATAAATAAAAAAAAAATATATGATTGTTGAAAATTTTGCATGGTTTTATCAAATTAGGTGATGTGGTCTAAAGAGAAGCATATAGTAGTATAAGTATAACACTAATATAGTGGGAAATTTTGACACTCCACTAGACTAGAAAATTACATGACTTTTTGTAAGAAGTATTTGACGATTGTGATGCTACAATTTGAAAGAAATATATTCTAGAAACTTTTAGTCATGCCAATCAAGTAACATTACTACACATTTGGCCTAACCACTCATAAATGTATAGATAACGATATGGCTCATAAATGTATAGATAATGATATAACCCTTGTGGAAAGAAAATTTTGTTCCACAACAATTTAAGGTGAAGAGTGTGGTCGTAGGACACCTCACTTTCGTTGATTAAAGTTCTAATGTATAAGAAATTTCATTTCTAAAAGCTTTCGTAATTTAAGTTGATTGAATACAGAATAAATAAGAAGTTTTATAAGTTCTGCTAAGTGTGGTCGTTTAGTTACGCACGTAGGGAACCTCTTTCTTTCGCTGATTGGAGTTCTAATGTTTAAGAAATTTCATTTCTAGCTAGAAAGCTTTCGTAATTTAAGTTGATTATATATAGGAAGATTAAAGAAGTTTTATAAGAATTTCCTCTACATGAGATTTGTAGCTAGATGTATGGACGGTATACTAGTTAAGACTTATTAATAGTGCAAAGACGGACAACTTTCCTCTAACTTCATTATGTATGGATCAAATTAGGTTATAACAAAGACGGATCATAACCATTTGAAATATGTATGTAGGACATGATTGTAGGTGTCACAAGATAATGTTTAACAAGTAAATTCCTCCATTGTATGGGTAGTAGACGTTTCTGAGAAGTATACATAATTATTATATTGCCAACCAAATAGCTATACATATATCTAAGCTACCTCAATAAATTTATGTGACCCACATTTTCTTACTACTATAACTTATTTCCTTAATTCATATGGTTGAGTTCTTGTGAAGGCATAGTTCTGATTAAAAAAAAATTCCTAATCAAAACTTCTGTTTGAGGTAATTAGGCATTAATTAAATTGATAATGACATAATAGACAATGTTATCACTTTCAATTTCCAAACTATAGGTCTAATATATATAGCAGAATAGCAGCCTCGCTCGTTAAACCTAAGAACAAATTACATAATTCCAAAGAGCCGTTACATCAATACATTCGCACTTCGCATGCTAAGATACTTCAATTCAATTCATGACTTGTATTTTGAAATAATTTTATAGAATGGTCAATAATCAAACTGCATGAACCTCACCTCTGAATACAAATTTGTCATACTTCTTTTGTTTCATAATAATATATACTATTGCTTCATAATCTTTAATTTCTTTTGTTTCATAATATATACTTGCATCATCATAATCTTTGGCCACACTTTCTAATGAGACATTGGTAAAGAAATGAATTCAACAATCTATCAAATGACTCCTTCCGTCCCTAAATTACATTCCTACTTCTAGCATTTATTCCTCACATAATAGAGAGAAGTATGAATGTAATTTAGGGACGGAGAGTAAATGTAAAACTGGCCAGTTGAAATATTTATCAAATTGTTCATCTAAAACCTCTAATATTTTCCCAAAACGAAACAAAAAAAAGTTGCGAGCATGCAATAAAGAGATATACTCATTTTACTTGCTACATAAAATTTGTGCAAGTATTAGAGTTTGGTTTGTTATATTTGTTAATATTGTATATTTGGAAAGTTTATCTTGTTTGGTTATCCTTATGCAGTTGTTTTGTGATAATCAGTCGGCTTTGCATATCGCTAAGAATCCAGTGTTTCATAAACGTACGAAACATATAGAGGTAAACTGTCACTTTGTTCGTGATGAGTTGATCAACGGTAATATTTCTACCTCATATGTTTCGACAGGTAATCAGTTGGCAGATATTCTCACCAGGGCTCTTGGACGGCAACAGTTTGGTTTTCTCTTACGCAAGTTGGGCATTCGTGATTTACATGCTCCAACTTGAGGGGGAGTATTAGAGTTTGGTTTGTTATATTTGTTAATATTGTATATTTGGAAAGTTTATCTTGTTTAGGAGTTTTAGGCAAGTTAGGTATTCTATTGTATATTGATATATATTTGTGATTAATAGAATACAGAAGGCTAAGCCGTTTTCTCCAATACTATTTCCACTTTAACAGCAAGTTTAAGTTGAATTGTACTCATTGAAAGTACTCAAACATAATTAATTACCGAGTATGAAATAACTAAAATTGGGTTAAAACGCATCATTTGTGCTTAAATTTATATGCTTTTGAAAGTCCAGGATAAGATAAAATCAAAGAATGTCGTGCTCAACATAATGCTAATTGTATGTATTGAATTTGATCATAATTAATTTTCAAATTACATCATTACCAATTTGTTAACAATTACAATTTGACTAAAAATAAATAAATCAAAGTAAAAGAAAATCGATGACAAAACAATTACATTAATCCAAAACAAAAGAATAAAAGAATCACATTTAACAAAAAAAAAAAAAAAAAAAAAAATTCCAACCAAAAAAAAAAAAAAAATAAAATAAAAATTACTCAACAACTAGTCTTTTTGTGAGCAAACTTCTGGTCAACAACCACGACTCGACAAAGAGGACAAGAATCACGAACAGAGAGCCACGTGGCAATACAGTCAGCATGGTACACGTGTCCACAAGGGAGTTGTCTACCACCACGATGAGGTGGCTCAAATTCCTCCGTACATACGGAGCAAACGACGTCGTTCGAAGTAACAACAGCCGGAAAAGTCAACGTCACAGTTTCAACTGTCACAACGGCATTACTCAAAGATGACGTCATCGGCGTTGAATTTAACGACGGCATTGTTAGAGCGTCATCAAGATCAAAAACTCCGTCAAATGAAAAAGTTGCCATTTTTTAGAGAGAGAAAAAAATGTAGAGAGAGAAAAAAAAGAGAGAAAATATAAGTAGAGAATGTGAGATATATATGAATGAAAAATAAAAATGTGTATTTATAAGGGTTGCATAAAATGTAGGTGAAGTATTTAAATTAATTACAATGGTCTTATGGGTTATATTCTAATAATAATATGGTCAAATGGGTTGTACTTGTATAATTAAATGGTCAACTACATAATCTTCTTTAGTGTAAGGCAGCTTGGAGGCTTGGGAAGATGATAGGAAACATGTTTAAAAGTTATCGAACTACTTTGGATCCGATGCTTTTGAATCAAACCACGGATGTTATAGATTAGATTAATGAAACTATTCTATATGTATGTATGTGTGGTATGTATAAAATACGTTACTTCAATACGCATATAATTTACATACATACTTCACAATACATGATGTAAATTGTAAACATCGGTAATACAAAACTAAAGCATAGAATAATACGAGTAAAATATTTCTTTCATTGATCATACGAATATAGACATATTATGGATGCAAGGCATACAACTTTAATTTAATTTATGACTTTCTTGACTCCTCTTATATATCAAAAGGTTTTAATTTTCACCTTTAATTTATTAGCTTAGGGTTCTATCGACTTACTAATCTGAGCGATATGTATATCTACAACAATACAACTTTAAGAATATAATTTGAATAATTGAATTGATAGAAACGTGATTCCTCCTGAAAGAGAAAATTCTATGAAGTATAATTAATCCTCATGTTGATCGATTCTGCATGATTCATTCCTACATACTACTCAATGTTGATGGTATGGCATGGCTATTGCTATTTGCTTAAATAAATAATAAGAGTAATTCCTAATAAATAAGTCAAGATTTTCGCTTACCAATAGTACCTTCTAATAATGAATACGGCACACAGAATAATTAATGGTGCCGTGAAATGATGACGGCACTAATAATATGGAGTTGTTGATTAAGGGCCTTTTCACATTTACTTAATTTCAGTTCAGTTCAGTTCAGTTCAGCTCCAATCAGTTCAGTTTAGTTCCAATCAGTTCAGTTCAGCTCTTAATTTCCCTCTCACATAAAATATTCATTTCAGCTCAATTCAGTTCAGTTTAGTTCAGTTCAGTTCCAATTAGTTCAGTTCAGTTCAGTTCAGCTCCAATCAGTTCAGTTCAGTTCAGTTTAGCTCAGTTCAGTAAATATGAACAGGCCCTAAGTAGTACTAGAAAAAATTAAGATAAAACTACGGAGTATATTTAAAAGTGTAGAATAATATAAACTTGTTCAAAAATTTAATAAATTAATGAGAAATAGAGAAAGGAAAGAGTCGGATATGTAATGCATGTTTATGTTATGGAATACACATTCTAATAAAAAGCTTATTGATCACTCTGCATAATCAAACATTTTTAGATATCGTTTATTTATCAAACACTTTTATGTAATCAACTACAAGTAATTCATATGGAGTACAATCAATTTGTTAAATTCAATCATTTAATGCAATCATCTAGGCAACTTCAGCTAATATGATCAAGTTCAACTTTCAACTTTCAGCTTTTCATCAAACATAACCTATAATCTCTTCAATTAATCACATTCATTGTTGTTTTCTTATTAGTTAGCTTCGTTTGAAATAGAATGGGGCACAAAAAAAAAATTAAAAAAAAAATTAAAAAAAAAATTAATTAATTACTCCATGAATTTAGCCAGCGCCCAAAATGATTAATAATTATGGGGAAATGCATGCATGTTCCCAATTTAGCTAGCTTCAAGCCTTCAAATAGATAGGTTGCTTCTTAGGCAATAACCTATTAACCTAAAATAAAAGGCTAAAACGTAGGACTTAGGGCCTGTTCTCTTACGTTGAAATTCAGTTCAGTTCAGTTCAGTTTAGTTCAGCTCCTAATTTCCTTCTCTTATAAAATATTCAGTTCAGTTCAGTTCAGCTCAATTCAGTTCAGTTCAGCTCAGCTCCTAATTTCCTTCTCTTATAAAATATTCATTTCAGTTCAGTTCAGTTCAGCTGAGTTCAGTTCAGTTTAGTTCAGCTGAGTTCAGTTCAGTTCATTTTAGTTCAGTTCAGTTCAGCTGAGTTCAGTTCAGTTCAGTTCAGTTCAGCTGAGTTCAGTCAATGAGAACAGACCCTTACTTGGAGGAAATAAAAATCTTTGAAAGCATAATTTATTCCAAATTTGGCAATAGCACATTAATTTTAATATCTGACATTAAATTTTCTAATATGTAACATGAGAAATTTGACATTAATAATCTAATGTCATGTTAGATATTAGATTATAGCAGACTCATTCATCCAATTTTTTTTGAAAAATTAATCTTTAGTAATAAAATAAATTCTTTTTCTTTATTTGTTTCTTTGTCACTTTTAATTACGGATTGGAGTGTAGTAGATTCTAGCTAGTAAAACGAGAGAAATAGAGAAAAGGAAATAAAATCAATAACAATTTTCCATGTGCTAGTCACTTATTACTAATTGACAGGTAACAGATTCATCTTATTGCAACCAAATTTTGGAATGACCTTATTATGCATGCATGTTTAATTAGATTTGGATGTCTCATCAATCATTGAGTTTCTTGAACTTGAATTTTGAGCTGAAAGAAATTACAGACTAATAAAGCAGCTCACGTGAATTATGATGAGCTAGTTGACAAAAATTATCAAAATTTGATCAAATTCTGATAATTATTCTTTTTTATTTGCTCTTTTTAAATTAGGTTTTTTACTATACTTAACGTCAATAAAATAACAATTTGGGTTAGCCAGTTGATATTTAACTAGTAGTCCCCCATCATCTGTACATAAAATTAACTTCACGTATTAAAACTTATTTTTATTGATTCACTAATGGAGTACAATTATTGGTACATATATTAATTTCACATTTAATTTATTTTTACTTTATTTTGTATTCTTTCGTTTATACTAATTACGAGGTAGAACTTATCTATAAGACGACTAGCTAATTGAAAAAAAGTAACTATTCTCTGGTTTTTTTACATGTTAATTATAAAACCGATTTTACTTAACACTAGTACAGAACAACAGATTATTATTCGCATATTAGAATTTTCTCGGTTTTATCATCGTGATTGTGAATAGTACTTAATTGGTTGGCCTTTATTAATTTAACCTAAATTGAATTTATGAGCTAACTAAGGGCTTGTTCTCTTCAACTTATTTTCAATTCAGTTCAGTTCACTTCCTAATTTCCTTCTCTCATAAATTATTCAGTCCAGTTCAGTTCAATTCAGCTCATTTCAGTAACTGAGAACATGCTCTAAGCTTATCTACTTAACATTTTTTTTTTCAAAATAAATGAAAGAAGTGGCAAAAAATTAGTTTAAACACTGAACCGTTTATAATATGCCAAATAATAATAAAGTCTACAGGAAATATATATATATATATATATATATATATATATATATATATATATATATATATATATATATATATATATATATATATATATATATATATATATATATATATATATATATATATCTATGCAAAGTACAAAATATTCAAACCAAAGATAAATGTGGTTTACTACCTTCGTTTCTTAATAGAAGAATTAAAATGAATTTATATGTCTCACAAATAACACCCTTTATGTCTCACAATGGGGTGTTATTTTTCATTCCATGAATCATGCATGTGTTCAAAATAACACCATTTTGTCATACACAGAAATTCCTTAATAAATTACTCCCATTCAACTTGAAAGAAATGGACGTGTATTACTCCGTATTATTTTACTCCAATTTGATCCATAGTCTCTCTTCTAGGAAAGAAATTCAGCTTTTTACAAGTATATCCACTTGAATTACTTTATTATCCATTATTATTGTTCTTGATACAGAAATATATATATATATTCACGTGTTTTGACGTCGGGTTTATGTAATGTATAGTGCTGGGCACGTGCCGTGCCGGGCCTGCCGTGGGCCGTGCCTAGGCGGGCCTGGTACAGTGTCGTGCCGGGCCTGGCACGGCCCACGGTGGAGGCGGGCCGTGCCGTGCCGGGCCTGCCTTCAAGCATCCCTGTCCACGGCACGGCACGGCCCACCGTGCCGGTCGTGCCGTGCCGGGCCGCCCGTCGTGCCGGCCACCGTGCCGGCCCACGGTGGAGGCGGGCCGTGCCGGCCCACGGGCCACGGCTTACCCTTTTTTCTTTTTTTTTTTTAAAAAAAAAAATTAAAAAAAACTTTAAAAAAACTTGAATTTTTTTTATGAAAGAAAAAATTGAATTGAATAATTATACAATTTAATATTTGAATATAATAATTATTAAATTTTTTATGGAGTTAAGTTATATTAAATATTGTTTAAATTATATTAATATTTATTGTTCATTCATAATTTACTATATATCATATTATTCATATAACTATATAAGTATTAGACAAAAATTAAATAACAATATAACATATTCCATAAAATTAAAAGTTGAAAAAATTCATTCATAAAAATTTATTAAGTAAAAGATAATATGAAGTACAAGTGTACAACTAACAATAATTGATGAATAACTTATTTTGTTATTTTATTATACGGCTAATGTTAATAGAGTACATAGCCAACATAGGATATACTAACATTTTCACTAATTAATAGAGTACATAGGAAATACTAGAATTTTCGCTAATTAATATTAATTCTCGAGTTGTTGGTAATCTTCAATCAAGGTCTTCATTATCTTCTTCGTCTTCATCTTCGGCTTCATGTTCACTAGCTAATGCGGAGGAGCTAGTTGAACCAGAACGATCGGAACCATCGATGTTGTCGTTGGCCGTAAAAGTACGATCTTGGATGCGTTCTTGGGCATCCATCCAATCCTTCAAGCAAACACACATTTCTAGTGTTTCGGGCTTCAAACTTGTTCTTCTATCGTCTAGAACCCTTCCCGAAGCACTAAAAGCTCGTTCCGAGGCAACGGAGGAGGCTTGGATGCTGAAAATATCACGTGCCATTGCCGCCAAAATTGGATGCTTTGTGCTTTGGGATTTCCACCAATCTAGGATGTCCATCCCCAACCTCGAATCTTCGTCCAAGCCTTTCATGAAGTCGTAGTTTAAGTACATTTGCAACTCCGAAACATCGCTTTGTGTTCGCCTTGATGATGATCCACTACCTGAAAACTTAGATAACATGTTAGCAGCTTGGGCCGCCAAACTTTTGCCCGTTTTACTTACGCTTTTGGATGTTTGAGAAGGGGCAAAATGAGTGACGGTTCCATATTTAGATTCATAAACTCTATATAACTCAAAAAATTTATCTTTCACATGATTTTTATATTGTTCGACACCATCACCGAGTTGCATGCATTCATAGTAAATATCAATTAGCATAAATGTGCCATCATACTTTGATCTAGGATCTAAAATAGAAGCAAACATATAAACCATAGGAAGCTTAGTGTAATATTTACGCCATTTAGCCTCCATTTGTGGAACATAATCATTGTAATCTTGTTGTGATCGATGTTCATAAAGAAGTTGAGCAAATAAACATGCATTTTGAAGGAAAGAATGAATGCAAGGAACATAAACAGAAGAAAAACAGTGAGTCATACTATATAATAATTGTAAAAATTGCATATATTTTTCACAATTATCCCAATCGGAGTCTGCTATCATGAATTGTGGATACTTATTATTGTAAAACAATGAAAATGGAACTCTATACGAAAGTGCCTGACTCAACATGTCATAGGTGGAGTTCCACCTAGTTGGACAATCCGTTTTAATTCTAATAGGCTTTATCTTATTTTGCTTAAGATATCGCCTCCATTCCTGATACCTACTGCTAGAAGACATAATAGACAAAACAGCATTTCGAATTTTGGAATAGTATGGACCAATTGCTTCTTGTCCATCCTTAACACACAAGTTTAAAACATGACAAATGCATCTAATATGTAATGCATCTCCATCCATTATGACATTATGCAAGTTTGGTTTAATTAGATTAGCACTAGCTGTCATGGATGTTGCATTATCAAACGTCATGGACATGATTTTGTCCCTAAGACAATATTCATCAAGAGCACTCATAATACAATTAGAAATATTAAAGGCCGTATGGGGGTATTCAAGCAATTTGAAATAAATAATACGTTTTTGCAATAACCATTCACTATCAACCCAATGACAAGTAACACACAAATAATGTAAACCATAACCACCATCCCATGCATCAGAAGTTATAGAAACTCTTGAAGTAAGAGTTTTAAGTTCTTCAATTAATTTCATTTTGTATTCTAAGTAAGTTTTCATGGCAGCTGTTTTAACGGTTTTTCGGGAGATTTTTTTGTGTTGGGGTTGTAGTGCTCGTTTAATGTAATTGTTAAACGGATCACTTTCAGCAAAAAGAAAAGGTTGTTCGGCTTGGACTATCATTCTCCCAAGTTCATCCCTATCTCTCTCATAATTGTAAGTGAAGCCATAAGGATGGAATTGAGAAATTTTTGGTTGAGTTGGGTCAGTACTTGGGGCACCACATTTTTCACTGTGTCGGTTTAGGTGCCCCGTACCGCCTTTGGCTGGAGCCGAATAAATATTACCACAAGTTTTACACTTGGCTTTTTCACCATCTCTACTTAACAAGAAATATTGCCAACATTTACTCTTTCGGTTTTTCAAAAGGGTCATTTCTTCTTCGGTGTACCATTCAATGAATGGGTTATCAGATGGGGGAATAGTATTTTGGACGGATGGGTCACTAGAGCCGGCAGGTTGTGTGTTGCTTGCTTGAGTTGTTTGATAGTTAAATTCAAAAGGCATATCATGTGCGGAGGCATAATAAGGTGGAGATTGGGTGCTTTGCCATGGTTGGAATGTCCCTTGTTGATCTAATCCGGTGGGAAAACCGGTAGAAAACCCGGGGTGGGTGGTGGCCATTGTAGGGATTTGCATAGTAGGGATTTGCATTGTAGGGGGGGGCATAGAAGAGCCTTCCAATGGTCGTTTAGATTTGGCTTTTTTAGAGGAGGATTGGTTCGGGTTTGATGCCATGATTAATTAAGATTATTAACTAATAAATAATAATTAACAACAATATTAACAATTATAACAAATTAACAATTATAAGTTTATAACACTAACAAAGTAACAAATTATAACAATTAACAAGTATAAGTAAGTTTTTTTTCTTAATTATTACTTAATTAGTAAGTTAATAAATTTTCAAAAATAATTATAATAATAGTAGATTATCTAAATCAATGAGATCCCAGGTAGGTTATGGTTAGGATCGACGTTGTCCAGAGCCCAAATCCCGCCTTAGACAGATTTCAACAATCCAAATAACCCACAATTAAAATAGAAATTAGTTTTTATGTAATTAAGTAGTTCCAAGTATACAATAATAATAATAATAATAATAATAATAATAATAATAATAATAATAATAATAATAATAACAACAATAATAATAACAATAACAATAACAAATTAAAATAAAGTTGAGTTAGATCTTACAACGACGCTTCAACGCTTTCCCAAATTTATAATTTCTCGAATTTATAATTTCCCGAAATTATAATTTCCCGAATGTAAATATAACAAAGTATTTTATTTTTTTTTTGGTAGTAGACTAATAATATTAAAAATGTAAAATTTATAAGAGAATAAGAGATTAAGAAATATTAAGAGATTATAATTTATAAATTATAATATATGAGAATAATGAGATTATGAGAATAAGAGAGTAAGAGAATGAGATGAGAAGTTGAGTTGTGGAAAGAATTGGAAGTTTAGGGTGGTATTTATAGGTGAAAATATAGCCGTTTATAGCCGTTTATGGCCGTTTATGGCCGTTGGAGGGAAAACACAACCAGCCTTATAGCCGTTAGCCCGCGGGCCGTGCCTGCGGGCCGTGCCTGCGGGCCGTGCCTGCGGGCCGTGCCTGCGGGCCGTGCCTGCGGGCCGTGCCTGCGGGCTATTGGCCGGGCTCGTGCCGTGCCGGGCTGTTTTTTGGTTTTTTTTAACCGCAGCCCGCACGAGGCACGAGGGGCGTGCCATCGTGCCGGGCCGGGCCTGCCGGCGGGCCGTGCCGTGCCGGGCCATCCTCGTGCCGTGCCCGGGCCGCCCGCGTGCTGACCCGGCCCACGCCCAGCTTTAGTAATGTAATGTAAACGGATAAATTATTCATTATAATTTTTACAAATAATACTTAACCCTATTCTAAGCTTCGTGTAAAAATTATATTGATAAAATCGCTCGTTTACCCTCACTAATCATCTCCTAAAATTGCGTGCCTAAAAGGTGTATTGCAAGTAAAAGTAAACGGAGGAAGTACAAACAATATTATAATATAGTATATTTATTTTTTAAATGTAAGATGCATGAAGGACTCTATTAAACCGGCACCTCTCATATAGGTCTAGCACGTCCAGGTCAGTTCCGTAAGTCAACGAATCAACGCTTAAGAGTAGGGGGTGAGAGGATCCCCTACTTCCAAGCATTTTAAAGTTTGTAGGGCTTGAACTCGTGACGTCAAAGTCACAAGATGAGTTCCCCCACCATTTCCATCAAGCTTTGCTTGATAAACAATAATTTTATAGAACGGGAAGAGTATAATGTAATGAATCAACTTTAACTTTATTATATATATATGGGGAAAAATAATCTCATCATTAATTCGGGATAGCTAGCTAATATATTCCAAACTGTTAATCGTACAACATATTTCATTGACACAATCATCATATAACATAACAGTAGTATAGTAAACTAAAAAAATACGTAATAATAATTTAACTAGTATATATAGAAATTTTATTTTGTATTATACCGTACACAAAGCTCAATATTCATTTTCGAGGTAAAAAAAACACTGAAATTACATCATAATTCATAAAAGAAATTATATACTTCACAATATAACCACAATCAAATTAATTGATGTCAACTATCAAGGACAATGGTCCGGCAAAGAGGGCAAGAATTAGTAATAGATAGCCAAGGAGCAATACAAGTACCATGGAACACGTGTCCGCAAGGCATTCGCTTAGCGGACCGTCGTTGAAAATCTTCCATGCACACTGAGCACATAGCGTCTCTCTCGGTAGTAGCCGTCGGCAAATCAGCCACCCGTATCACAGGGGAAGAATGCTCCGGTGCGACGACGACGTCGTGATGACTAGGGGAGATGCTCAATGGTATAGGTTGTATAGTTACTTAGTTAGGGCTTCATCAAGGTCAAAAATTTGATGAAGTGTGGAGCATGTATTAAGGGTATTACTAGTCATTTTCTTTTATGAGGGTTTAAGGATACAAGGAAATAGGCAAATAGCTAATTACTTAATTAGCTAATTAAGGATATGTATATATATAGATTTATATAAAAGGGGAAGGTCCACGTTACAGTGTGCCTAGGATTTATTAATAATACTTCTAATTTAAGAATTCAAAAATGACATATATATTTAGAAAATTATGAAATGGTCAGATTATTACTCAAATATATGTCAATATGTGAATTATTATGGGTAGTTTTGAATTTAATTAATAAATAAATTAAATTGACAAAGTCTTTTTAGGGGATTGAGGGGCATTTTCAAACAAGTTGTATGTAGTTTTGTTAGACGATCATGCATTATGTCATGCAAATGGCCATATTGAGGGAATGCATTTGATTTCTTGTCACCTGCATTAATTCGTAAGTTAAAAGATATGTCGAACAATCGTTTATATTTTATAAAAAAAAAAAAAAAAAAAAAAAAAAAAAAAAAAAAAAAAAATTAAAAAATTAAAATACTAGGCAAATAAAGCCCACAAAAGATATGTAAGTCGATCAGATCATCTTAATGTGTCATGTATATAGTTCGAAGTAATATAATTGTATTAATATATAATGAAAATGCTTTAGTATTATTAGTGTTATTAATTTATTACTCCTACTAGGATTATATATAGAAGATGCGTAGAAAGCAACATATACTAGTATAATATTTGTGCATGTGTAATGTGTTCTAATTTTATCTATTGTTATGAGTGTAGAATACAAGCAAACAAGAGATTTTCACAACTAAACCAATTAATATGTTTAATGTGTCAAGCTATCACTGAATATTTATTATACAATTTAGTACAAGGTATTAAAAATTGACTTATTTTTGCTTTATATTCATAAGTAATCTGTGCTCAAAGTTTCAAATTTCTAGACAGATACTTGTTTTCAAATATCATTAAAATGAACATCAACATAGCTAGATAGAGGAAATGGTATGAGTTGATTAAGCTCGTGAAATCCATTTTAATCAGTCATTACGTGTTTATACTTCCTATTATCCTATATATTTATCTTTTTGTAAAATAAAATTAGTTGAAATAGGAAGAATGTCAAAAATAAGAAGCACGCAGACAAAACTATGCCTTGAATAAGTTAATACTTCCTTCGTTAATCTTTTATTGCATCATAAAGACTTTTATACTATTCACACATGCATGATGGCCTTTGACCATCATTTGTGATTTATTTGTAAAGAAAAATATAGTCATATGGAATTGAATCCACTCAAATTCGTCTTGAAATTTACATTTCAAATATTAAATTTTAATATTGTTTACAATAGTGTAATAAAAGATTTTAATAGACAAAGTAATATATTGACAAATGTAAAAATCATTTATGGTGCAATAAAAATGAAAGGAGAAAATATATATCTATCCATTGTACAAAATTTAATTATGACTTAGAAAATAAGTAAATAAATACTCGATGTAAAGATAAGTTGGTCCCAATATAGGTGGAGGGAGGGTGGCCGGTGCCGGTGGGTACAGCCGTCAGCCATATCGGCCCGCCTGCCATATGGGGCCAGCCGGTCAGGCCAACTACCCTTCAACCTCAAAATTACTTCCATTGAGAGCATAGTATATCATAGTGCATGGATAAATCAACTATATCACTAAAGTGCATGTATATCATAGTCTCATGGATAAATCAGCTAAAAATGAAATGTCATTTCACAATCATCAATTTGATCCATTTTATGTCAATTCCATCTCGCTCATATATTTATGAAACACCGCATGTTATGAGCACTAAATCATGCATGTATGTATGATGAGTTCACAATATATTACTTGGAATATTTTACATTTAGTTTGCTTTCTTATAATTTGACACCCCACCTTATTATGTTTATATTGATGAAAAAGAGGAAGATTAGATTAAAAGGATTCTAATTTTTAAACAAGAATGATTAATGAGAAAACAAAACTAAAAAATTTATGCTAATTATTTAGATTTGAGAATTAGAAGTTAACACAATCAAGTGTGTTTAGTTTCAATTCTCTATTTCTTGGTAAGTTTAGTAAGCCAATCTTATGCCGAAGTACTTTTTTTTGACGGGGAGCAAAACATCAATTAAATAGCCAAAGCATCCATAAGTACATAAGGGGAAACATCGGGAGGAACACAATGATCCCAATGTTGCTCGACATTGAAAGGAAGAAACTTTGCTAGATTATGAGCTGCTATGTTGCCATGACGTGGCTCCATTACGCCGGAGTACTTGGTAAGTTTATCCTAATTTGAAATTTAACAATTTAGACGTAGTTATATTTTTACAAGTTAATCCACCTTACCACTCATAACAAGTTAAATTGACTGATTAAACTAACTTTGGGGCCAACTAACACCGTATTCCAACGTCATTTGTGATTCAACAAATCCACCTACTATTTTTAGAAGTCAATCTATCTCGATTATTTTATTTAACAACTAAATATAATCCAACTCTATTAATAATCTTTTTATGGTCCACGACTCCACTTACAACACATGTTAAGTGACAAGATCCTTTTAAGTAATTGAACATGGAAGGAAATTGGATAGTGATTTTAGACATAAAAAAATTGTTTTTTTTTTTTTTTTTTTTTTTTTTTTTGACAAAGGAAAAAATTGTTTTACAATTCTCCTCTTTCTCAATTTAGTCATTGAATAATTCTAGATGATTTTCTAGAATCAAGAGGGTTTACTTGAATTGTGTAATACGAAATACAAAGTCTTCTAGTCATCTAGGCAGTAATCGAGACATTATATATTTTCTAATTAAGGGTCTATTTCAATTTACTAAACTAATTGGAGCTTAACTGAACTGAACTGAAATTAAGTTGAACATAACAGACCTTAACTAATTAAAAACATATTTTTAAGTCATTTTCTATTCAACTTATTTTCACTAATTTCAATTAAAAAATAATATTTGTAATAAGTATATACAAGTAGTTAAGAAATATAATTTTTGGAATAGAGAGAGAAAAAAAAAAAAAAAAAAACAAAGAGGATCCATGTGATAAGATGATGGCTAATGAGACTCTTGCATGCTTACATGTTATTTTTATTTATTTATTTTTTTTATTACTACTTTATTAAGCTCTGATGTCTTTAGGAGTGTAAAGGACTTGAGGGAAAAATATAGTAAGTGGCTTTCAAATTTACTTCTTCATATTATATGATTATCGTGTACTTCCTCTATTTTTTTTTAGTTGCATAACTCTCTTTTTTAGTTAATATATTATTCTATCTCTTTCCTATCACCTGGGTCCTTTTAATTTTTCTCTCTATATTTGTCTATTTCAAAATTATATAGGAGTCCGTAATAATAAAAGTTATACAATTAAAAAATAGAGTATTTTTTCAATTATAACATATGTTGAAGTAACTTTTATACTATGCACATATTATGTGCAACTCTAACAAAAGTTACCAAATTTGAGACTAGATCATGTCAAGCCCAAAAAATTCCCAGGTTTGGGCTGAATTTTTTAGCTCAAAAGTCCAGCCCTGCCTGATTTATTTAAAAAATAAAACAATAAATAAAAATAAAAAAGGGGGTTAACCTGAAAATTTAATTATTAGATAAAATTTTTGTCCAGCCTCATTTTGGGCTAAAATGGCCTTTAGGCCTGATATACCGAGATTTAGGCTAGGGATGGCAATCCAGTCCGGATCCGACCCTACTTCGCTCTGATCCGAGGTAAAAAAATTCCGCTCCGAGTCCGATAAAATAGTAATTCGAGTTCGACTCCGTTAAAATAATCCGACTCCGAGTCGGAGGAGGGTCGGAGTCGGATCCTACAAAAAATCCGAGAAAAAAATCCGACTTCGACAAATATCCGACTCTAACGAATTATCCGACTCCGACTCTGATAGATCGTGGATTTCGGTGTGGGTCATGGTGGCATTGAGTGTGGGTTGTAAATGCCCAAATAGCCCAATTTCTCAAAGTATATTGAATAACGGAAAAAAAAACTCGGAGTTGGGTAGGATCGGAGTCGGAGTCTCGGAGTTGGATGTCCGAGTCGGATTTAGCCTCCGACTTCCTGTCGGGTCGGAGTCGGATTTAGCATAATCTGCTCCGAGTCCGACCCGTTGCCATCCCTAATTTTGGCATAACTTTTCTGGCCCAAACTTGGGGCCAGCCCAAAAGCTTTGCCCAAATTGGTTCAAACTTTTTGGGCAAAGCCGGCCCGTGATCACCGCTGTACAGTAGCATGCTAGGTACGAAGTATGATTACTGGTAAAAAGATTGTTGGTTATTGTCAATAAATAAACAAAATCGAGAGTGAGGGATAACTCAAGTGGTTAGAGCTCCCTCCCGGTTCCAGGAGATCCTGGGATCGATTCTCACCCCCGCCCTTGTGGCTCTCTAAACACCAATAAATAAATAAATAAATAAATTAACAAAATCAAATTCCAATTGCTTTTACTACTGTAAGCTAAAAAAATAAAAGTAAAAGATTTACAATTTTAAAAAATGCTAAGTACTAAATAATTCAGGTAGTGACAACTGACAAGTGAGAATAAAACTACCAACAGAAACAGTTTCTTGATGATCGAATCTATTTAACAAACAAAATTACTCAATTCGCAGAAAGCCCATTTACTATGGATTTTGAGCTTCCAAGTTTCACTATCTCGAATTTTGACATCAAAATGGAGTTTATATGATATACAACAAAGTCATGCATATATATAGCTTTTCCATATCACTGAAAAAACATTTCGTGTCTATCTAGTTCCAGACACTGAATAAGAAGCCTAGTTCTGTAGTGTGGTTGACTGGTTGCCCATATGTTTAAAGAGTAAACATCGTAATCAGCAGATATATCTGATTAGTTGTTCAGGAAGCCAAAAAAGGCCAGTGCATCACCAGATCTTCTTTTTGACCCAGAAGAGTAGCACCACAACTCCGATTACAATTGCTACAGGCGCCCATTTCCGGATCAGAGCCTACAAATTCACAATGAGATCAATATATAATATTTGAACATACTACTTCCGTTTGACAAATAACTGCCAACATTTTTTATAAAGGGATAACAGTTTTCTCAAATAGGCAGCTAACAAGAAAAAGATGTGATCTGCAGTTAGTCATTAGGTTCAAAATCTGCAGCAGGCCAGCAGTACTTTAAAAGTTACTAATTAGAAGACCTTTAGTGCTGTAAAAACTAACCTGTCGATTTAGGTCTTTTGCCTTATCAGCGTAAATCTGTGATTCAAATGTTAAGCGGCTTGACATTTCGCTGACCTCTGCAGAAGTGAATTAAAAATGATTTAAACAACACAGAGCTAGACATTAGGAGTAGATATACACAGCTTATCTCAGCCAATAGCTAAGGAATTTTTTTAACAAGCACCCCCAGGAAAAATAACAAAGATACCATAGTGATACCAATTATAGTGCTAACTAACAGTAGGAGGTGAACAAAAAAGCTGATTCGCCTCAAAAGAGAAGGAAAAATAATCGGTTACACTAAATAATGGCAAAAGAAACATTTAAAACAATTCACATAGACAACATAGCGACAACTAAGCAAGGTAAAGGAGTGACAAACAGGAACACACACAAGCACACAATGAAGCAGAACAAGAGCGAAAATTAAGCTAGCTAGCTAGCAAGCAAGCAAACAAAGAAGCAAAAAAGTATCAATGGCCTGCCAAATATGGAAAAATGTTATGAACAAACTCACCAAGAATTATTTCTATTATTAAATATGGAAAGCACACACATAGATGCATTTTCAGCTGCCTTCCAACATGCTAGATTATCATCATTCTAATTTGCAAACAAGTCCCACAGGTGTCATCTATGGCCTTATAAAGAAAATCCTAGCTTCAAAAAAAATGTCTATCAATTGAAAATCAATTCAGTTCACCATACAGAGAGGCAGCAAAAAAGAAACCACCCTGAAATGTTCAGCCATGGTCCCCATCCAAAAAGAGCAACAATGTTTACAATTTTTTTCCACATATTCCCAGTTATGAAGCATTAAATATCGAATCCCTTCCCCAGCCTTAAATTTCCCAAATTAATTTCAAATAAGGCAAAAAATGAACAGTTAGAACTTGAGTTGGCATGAATAAGTAGGCATACAGAGCTAAGTTTATTTACATGCATTCTAGATTTTAATTTCAGATTTAAATCCAACAGTTTACACTACAAAAATATTTATACGGACACCTAACTCCTTCATAGGCCTACAGCCAGCAATTAATTCATTTCACATCCTTTGGCATGCAAAACTTGCATTATTTCATATCCAATTCATCAAAAATGCCATCTTCTAATTCGGTTGCCATGTCCCATACCTGTATAACCATTTAAAAACAAATCGATTGTTCATAATATAACCAGAATCTAAGCTAAAGAATCAAAAAGTAATGTCATAAAACGTGTTCTAGTGCCAAGAAAAATAACATCAATTTTACACCCAGATCATTTATTCTTCATTGCAAGGCACAGCTATTTTGAAGACTCCTTGATTATAAGCTTTATACCTTGATACCATGTAGAGAGAGGGAGAGACAGTAAATTTCATACATCTATGCCTATGGACTATAGTTTGAAGTAAAGGAAAAAGAGCAATTCAACAACAGCAACTCTTCCTATCAATTACTAGGACGGCATTCATAGAAGATAGTATCAAGAAAAGTGAAAAAGATACATAGAGATATCTAAGCGTAAAATAAAGTACTTTGTTTTCAAAACAAAGTTGGAAAGGAGGCAAGTGAGCGCTGAGGCAACTAGTCTACAAGCTAAAATTGGAAAAAAGTAAACTTCCATGGAAATAATCAGACTTCAGGCATAATTAATCCATGAGAAAAGCTAAGAGGAGAGGCTCTGCCTTAAATCCAAATAGTTCCTAGAGCAGCTCACCAAGAGAGAGTTCAAAGTAAAATTGCTACATACAGAAGGTCTTGCCTACGGTTTTAAGAAAATTATGTGAAAGAAATAAAACATCAACCCCAAAAAAAAAAAAAAAAAAAAAAAAAAAAAAAAAAAAAAAAAAAAAAAAAAACAGTAATCTGCATACATATTCTAGGACAACTATGCTAGGCACTACTACAAGCCTACAATACCTTCAGTTATAGGTCAACACCACGCAACACTATTCTATTGACTCTTATCCACCCCATCCCAAACACCAGAAGAACTTGATGATTTTACAGATAGTTTATGTGCAAAGAAGAATGATGGTCTAGCATGCCCTTCCTCTCCACAGCTATGAGCTATCTTAGTATCTTATTAAGAAAACAGCCTAACAAGAATATTAGTCTTACTTCAAGCAATGCTATCAACTATTCTATGTTTTATTATTCACTGCAAAATCTCAGCACTCTCCAGTTTCATTGCTCAAAAACAAGAACTAATATACACAATTCACCATGTCACTCGAAAGTCCATTCATGGGTAAGGCATCCTAGGATATTTCCAGTCAAATCTAGGAAACATCTGTCATAAAAGCCTAGCTTATTGCTGCGGTATAATATATTGGAAGCATTGGAAACAGAGTTTCAAGATCTGTTAGCAGAAAAAGGTTCAGGAAAAGAAATTATGTGTTGGGCATGTGTGACTTACGGTCCAATTTTTCTCCAACACCAAGGACTTCTTGCACATTTCGGGTCATGATTTGGTGCACTTCATAGAGTTCGTCATTCAGTTTGGAAATGTTCCTCTGGGTACGGGTATCCTGGTACAACTTCTTTGTTCTCTGTATAAATGTATCTTTAGAAGGAAACAATAAATAATATGAAAAAATATAATTAGTGGCACAGTTTCTCGAAGTCATGAACCAAAAGCAAATGCAAATGCAAACAGGACATTAACATACCAAACTTAATGAACGCATAAGGTCTAGCAGCAGTTTCTATCTGATTCCCATTTACACGCTCAAATTCATTCTTGAGATCTTCCAGGTACTGAAACGCAAGCTTCTTTGGGTAAGCCCGATCACACATTGTCAAATAACAAACAGGGCCCTCAATGATATAGCTGTTACCCAATGTTAAGGTCATACTGAAATCAAAATATCCTAGCACTAGTTTGTCATGGCAGTATCAGACTATCAGCTAAAGAGGGAGAGCACATTGGCAGGATAAACCATCATAATAATGTACAGAGATATATAGTTGCATCTCAACACTTCAAAGGAGAAAAGAAAGCCAAACATTGAACAGTCAATACATACACAACATTTGCTAACAATCAGTAAAGGAAATTCAGCTGGCATGGAATCATTGATAATATGGGAAAAAGCTGCAGATAGCAGGCCTAATGCCACAGAAAAGGTTCTGATAGGGAGAAGTCTCAGACCAAGCTACACAAGCGCACTTGAATATGATCAACGTGTGAATTTTTCTTTTAAAACAAAGACACCTCCATATTTTATTAATTGGAGAAAAAAGCACAAGCATAGAAGCATAGGCAGAACACTCTAATTTTAAAGAAGATGTCAAAAGAGAGAACAGAAGGGAACAAGTCCCTTGTTTGAATAACAGGTTGGGGCTTGAGGAGAGATTCATTGACCCTTGCCTTAAATAACATCATCCCTCCGAAAAAAGAAAAATTTGGAGAAAAAATTGAGCTCCACATTCCCCTTCCCTTTTTCCCCTACCCTTCCTTCTCTTTCCCTTTGCTACATTTTCTCTTTTATCTAGCTATCCAAACAAGTGTGAGTAACTGAGTACACATGAGACAATATTCTCTGCCTACATAGTAATTTTTTATAAGAAACTAACTAAAGCAAGATTAACACATCAACCGACACACCAATACAAACAGCCTACATCTGATGCAAAACTCATTCCTGTTTATCAATTAAAAGCATTCAAACAATTAACAGATACGGAGTAACTTGTTCTCACACAAAAACAAAATGCAAGACCAAATGAACAGAATCCAGACCTCAGCCAATAAGGCCATAGGCCTAACTCAACAACAACAATAGCACAATGTAGCTCCCGCAGGATAGGATTTAGAGAGATCAACATATGCTAACTCACTAAGAGGAATTCTCTATCCCAAATTCACATCTCATCTTGTAACACATAGTCGCACAAATTTCTCATCTTGCCATATCACCAATCTACGTTGATTATTGAAATTCGGTTGATCAGATGACAAAACCAAAAGGGCGCCTTATAAGGGGGCAAAGCATACAAATCCACAGCCTTATCCCATACCAACTTAGACTTGTTAAACAACTGCAATCCGTCAACCCATAATTACTACTCATCATCAAAACACCATCAATAAGACTCATTCTTCCTATAATTCATGATTAGCAAAATACAACAAACAATACCCGAAGCAAACATAAGAGAAATATATGAGCATCCAAAGCTCTCATCTCCCTCCTACCGCCGCCTCCCTCCAATTGTCAAACAATTTACAAGCACCTCATCAACACAAGTAACATCTACTCCATACACAATAACCATAACTGCATATAGTGCAATTCAAATCCAAATGCTCCTCTTCCTATATGAACTACACCATTACACAAAGCGAAAAAGCTAGAGATTACGGAATCCCAAACACTCATACCCCGGACCGCCACCTCTCTCCCATTCCTAACAATTAACAACCAGCAGAACAACACAATTAACATCTACACAACTACATTGCACTCAACTTAACACATTGAATGTAATCAATCAAAAATTGCTGGAAAAAAATGAAGGATACTGAAATATGTAAGGTCCACTCTCAACAGACATTCTAGAAGGATCATTTTGACCTTTCGAAAGATTCTTGAACAAAGCTTTGATTTGCTGCTTGTAATATTCAGCATCTTGCACATCACGCCCATCATCCAATCCTTCTGCTAGTGGTAGACCATCCATTACTCGAGCAATCATCGTTAACTTCACCATTTTTTTCTACTTTTTACGACTGTAAATCAAATCAAATCGCAACAAAAATCAAATCAAATGAATAAGGTTTCGAAATTGAGCAAATTAGGGCTTCAAATTTGGGTAATTTAACCAAAATGATGAACATGTAAATGCGAATTCGAAATGAATTGCAGAATTATTACCTGAATCAAAATCAAATTGATGATCTTCAGATCTCTGAGCTTAGAATTCGTGAAGATCTCGGAGAATTGGAAAAACGTGGTTGATTTTTCCGAAGGAAATGAACATAAATATTTTTTAGGGTTTAAAGTTTTTTTTTAAAAAAAAAAATAAAGAATAAGATAGAAAACAATTTTAATGCAAAAAAAAGCAGTAAAAAGAAAGAGAGCGGGTGAAAGAGGAAAAAAATGGAAAAAAAAAAAGTTTAATTTTACTCTTTTTTTGGTCGGACCATTTGAGTCATTGGGCCTTTGGGCTTATGTGGCTAATCTATTACGAAATAATGGGCCAAGTAAAAAGGCTTTTTGGCCCATTAATATACGTGGAGAACACAAGTCTTCTCGCATAATAAATAGGTTGGGTTAGTGTTGTGGTTCGAGTTAGTGTGGAGAGCATCAAGTCATCAACTGAAATCACACATGACTCTACCTACTTAACTTTAGCATGTAGAACACTTAGTTTTTTAGCACAATTCAAAGATATAAAGTAGCATCTATAATTTGCGTTAATTCTTCGCAACTTTAATATGCTAGCAAGTTAAGGACTGGCAAAGCATGAATTGACATGATCATATAACGAACCTAGCATAAGAAATACTCTCTAATTATAATGGATTAATCATCTTGAAAAAATAAATTAAACATCTTTAACTAGTCGATATGTCGAGTGGTTCCCCTCAAAAAAACTAGTCGATATGTCGAGTGGTTTTTATTAATGTCGTGTTAGTATTAGGAATTTTGGCATGATTTATCACGTAGTTTAAGTTAATGTCAAGGGTTTTCAACACATTTACTAACTCATGTGATACCTCTGAAGGCTCTAATCACAAATGAAGAGTAGTGCACTAAGGTTGAACCCCATGTTTTACGAGTAGTTTACTAAGGTTAAACCCCATATTTTACTCATATATAAATTGTCTCATTTTGTAAAATAGAAAATACAATAAACACCTAAATTCCAAAGTTTGGAAATGGAATTCCCATTGTTTCATAAGTGTATTATGAACCCTCCTATTCTTTCTTAGATACCTTGCGCAGTTTTAGGTCCAATTTGCGAACTTCACTAAGCAAAGCAAATAAGCTTAGGCCCATAGTTTGACAACCCAGGCCTTCCAGAGGGAGGTTTGATAGGTACTTGTATATACATATCAAGGGGCATTTGAGACATTTTGCATGGAATTTACCCCATCTTTCTCCTCCTTTCTCTCACCCCCACGTGTTGGATTTAAGTGTACCACTGGGTGATTAATAGTATCACTAGATGTTCAAAAAGTATCATTAAACATTCAGTGGTACTATATATTCATTCAATGGTACTGTATATTCATTTAATGGTACTAACTACGTATAGAAATAATATCACTACATATTCAATGATATTATATAAGCTTTCAGTGGTACATTTAAAAACTGGTCCCACTTGCCCATCTCTCTCCTCCTTTCTCTCACCCCCATGTGCTTTTAATACTTTTTAATATTTTAAGGTTTGATATGTATTTGCAAATACATATCAAACCTACATTAGTACTTCCTCGACAACCCAGGTTAGGAATAGTCTAATTGGCTAAGGATTTCTTTTGGATTTGTTTATGTTATGTTACTATTAAAAAGCCAATAAATAAATTAATCAATAGCAATAAATATGGTCTTACTTTTCCATTAAGAAAATATAGAGAATAAATATGAACTAGCTAAAAGTTTACATGGAATGTAAAGGATTTGTATATGATCAACAACATATAAAATCATTGAAAAATTATGTTAATTCTTATCGGTAATTTTATTGAAATAGACAAGATTAAAGACAATTTCAGATATATATATTCTTTTTTTTTTTTTTGTATGCATAAATAATTTGTCGTATTGCTTCATGCTTAAAAACACAAAACCTATCGTTCAAAAAAAAAAAACACAAAACCTAAAAATACACATGACCCATAAAATACTTTTCAAATCTAGAATTTCCCAAGAACAATGATCCAACTCTAAAATGATCCCAATGCAAAGGCCAAAGTTATTCCTCATATTTGATTTTCGTGTTCTTAATGGTAGCTAGTACAAAACGATAAAAGAAAGTGCTAAATTATAGGTGTTGAGTCCATTTAAGAACATTTGAGCATATATTATAAATTTAATAAAATATATTATCCTAAGTAAGTGTAACGGTAAGCAATAATCTTGTAGACGTTGTGGCCCAAGCTAGGTAGGATATTCAATCAACGATTCTTACGTACATTTTCGCATATAAACATGCATATGATGCCAATTTCTTAACCACGGATTTTCTTCCTACCAAGGCATGGAGTAGAATAGTGCAAGAATGTGGTATTATGGATGGATTTTAGCCTCGTTAAAAGTTTCTTATGTTTGTTTTCTTTGAAGCTCAAATATATAATATGAACTACGAAATGCAACGACGTATTGAATAATGAATGTAGAAAAAAATTTATCATCTAAGGGCATGTTCTCTTCAGCTTATTTTCAGTTCAGTTCAGCTCCAATCAGTTCATTTTAGTTCATAACTTCTTTCTCTCATAAACAATTCATTTCAGCTCTATTCAATTCAATTCAATAACTTCCTTCTCTCATAAAAAAATCCCATTTGAAATGGATGGTGTGAAATTAATCAGTTCAGAAATTCAATTCAGCTTAGCTCAGTTAGATATCCAGATTAAAATGCTAAGATACTACGTATTATTCAATCTATAGAATGAATTCCTTTTCCCTTTAATTTCGATCTGGGCTATTTATCCCAATTTTCATCTGAACTCTTAAGACATGTGAAAAAACACTTCTTTATACTTCTCATTCGTCAATTTTCTAGCTAACATCTAATCCCTAGCTACCTTTCGTACAAAAGGTTTTGTGTGAGACCGGACTCACGTGAGACCGAGCTCAATAACAAAAGTCCAATAAAAAGGCGCGGGCTAACTAAACCCGATCGCGAGGCCCGCAACACCAAAAACATGATAGTGGACTCACGTGAGTCCGTCTCACCCAAAACTTTACCACCTTTCGTATCATTTGCCTTGTAATATTGTGAAATCAAGTAGTCTTGGAGTTGAGGTATACAGTTTTTGAGGTGAAAATTTCAGTAATACAATCAATTAATTGTGAATCACTGATTTCTTACATGCACATAAAATTTTAGTAAAAATATACGTTGTATTATAAAATTAAGGTACACTTTTATGAAATTTTCTTAACTATCCTAATTTTTTGAATAATAACAATAATTATTGGATAAATATTAAATTGAGAAATAAAAGCTTCAACAATAATACAATATGACAAATATGTTTCTGATGTCCAGAAGTATCAACGACAAAAAAATGTCATTGACAATAAGCAATCTATAGCTTTTCTGCTTTTGCATCACACCCTAATAATACTAATAATCATCAATAATAATTCATCATACATGTATAATCACTATAACGTACATACATCAAACCTAAAGTACGAAACAAAACAATAAAAAATCAAAATAGAAAATGTTGAATTAATTTTATAATAGAAAATAATAAAACAAACGTATGAAATTTCATACAATACTCCAACAAAATGTTGCATAAAAAACTTTTCCATTTAAGGAAATAAAAAAATAATAAAAATGGAAGTTCCTATACTATAATACGTGGCGAATGGAGGGCAACCAACAGACAAACGAATTTTCTTAGAAAGCGTGAGAGACTTTTCTTCATGTGAAAAATTGGCAAGGTCAGCCAACGAACTCATTTATAGTGGTTATGTCTCAACCATGCCATCTGTTAGCAAACCAGAATGTATATTAATTATCACCATACTTGTTTAGATGTTTTTTGTATCTTATTGTTGCGAATTTTCATTCTCTTCCCGTGTTTTCGCTATCACTCAATTAAGATGACTTGAACTAACATACTATATAAGTTGTTTCAATATTATTGCATCACTTGTATTTTGAAAATCGAAAAAGAAGTTTACATTGATGATTCATTTCATCATCTAAATAGAGGTGTCAAAACTACACCCGACCCGATTTGAAATCAACTTGAAAAATATTCGATTCAAATTTGAACTCAAGTGTATACAATAATTTAGCATGACTCGACTTTGAAAATTGACTCACCTGAACCCAATCCGATCATCCGAATTAATACCTCTGTATTTGATATATTTCCTTCGTTTTTGTAGTTGACAATGTTTGACTTTTACACTATTCACATTCTACACTTTGACTCACTTTTGTGATTTATGGATACGATAAAATATAATCGTATGAGATCTTGTTTGAATCGTCTCAATGTATACTTTATAAATAAAATTATTTTGCAATGTTGATAATTAGAGATATTAATCGTTGAAAATATGCATTGATAAACATGATAATAGAAAGGTGTCAATTGAAATGAAATGAATTTTCTTGTAACTAGGGCAGCTAACGCGCGCGATGCGCGCGTCATAGCTAGCCATATCTTTAAGGTTTTTTTTGGTTTGGCTTTTAAATCACAAAATTAGTTATAAGATAAATTTTTCCTTAAAAAAAAACAATAAGAGAAAATATGTAATCAACTATATTTAGGTGGTATAAATGTTCAAGACAACTAACATTTATGAAAGCATAAAAGTACATAAATATTTTAGAGGGTATAGTTGTCTAAACACTATTCATTAAAATAGCATCTACATATTAACGAGGGTATGTATGTAAATACACATTTTGATGGGTATAATTGGCATTACACTATTCATAAGAGTATGTTTCTACTTTTTATAAGGTAGGGAGGTAGGGATATTCAATACGGAGTACTCGTAGTTTGTATAAGTAGCTATTGACTTAACCATTTGAGCTAAAATATAATATTAGTTTAGCTAAGTTTCATTTGCTTATAATTTAATAAATAATTCTAAAAGATGGGAGATTTGTAATTAATAAAATAAAAAAAAAAACCTAATTATGAAAGCGAGGCTCAATGAATAACAAGCTACTCCGTAGTTATAAACCAACATGACACAAACTAGATACAAAAGTGAATTAGCTTGAAATCTTATATATGTAATATGGAAAGGTAATTTGGCAATTAGCTTGTCGTTTGAGACGTTTTTATGAAATGTGTAAACTTTTATATACTTCCTCCGTTACATATTATGGTATGTTTTCATTGACTGAACTCAGCTGAACTGAACTAAGTTGAGCTGAGCCGAATTGAATTGAACTGAACTGAAATGAATATTTTATAAAGGAAATTAGGAGCTGAGCTGAGCTGAACTGAACTAAACTGAAATGAATATTTTATAAGAGAAGGAAATTAGGAGCTGAGCTGAGCTGAACTGAACTGAACTGAAATGAATATTTTATAAGAGAAGGAAATTAGGAGCTGAGCTGAACTGGACTGAATTTCAACGTAAGAGAATAGGGCCTTACTCTGTAGTTGCAACTTTAGAGTATTATTTGTGAGACATAAAAAATTCCAAAGTTGCAACTAATATGTAACGGAGGAAGTATATGAATTCTTCTCTTTTTGTATTTCACTTTCACCTAATTGAAATCACCAACATCATAACTTTAACAAATCTTCGCTATTATAGAATTTAAACAAATTGAATATACATACATACATACTTGTACATTATTTCAACTTAATTGTGTCACTTGTAATAGAAAGTCGGAATCAAAGTTGTACACTAAAAAATCATTAGAAAAAATTTATATTTTTATGCAATGTTTATCTTATAAAAAATTGAAATTAAAATCCGGCCTCATAGTTGTCTAACCCATTAAGTAATGTATAACTCGAAAATCATATGATTATTTCTTAAAATCTCAAAACCAAAAATTGAAAACGGGTAGTAGACCAATCCATATAGATGACTAATCAATTAAACAATGTATAAATCTTGATTAGTATACATTTCTTTCTCCTAATCCTTTTCTTTACTACTCCGTAGTACTTTAATGATTTAATCCAAAACTTTAGGAAAAAAATTTGGACACTTGTCAAATAAACGGGGGCCATATTCATCATAACGTGTAAACATATGAATAGCCCAAATAAGATTTTTGGTAGAACCAAAAACGACGTATCATCGTTTGATGTTGACTTTTGTTTTAGCATGGGGTCCACACCAATGAGCTGTTCTGTTGTGCACTCAATAGAAATTCACTTTAATTACGAAACGAAACGTTTTTTAGTGAACAAAATTGAACCGTCCGATTTGGAGGTACATTGTACAAATGGACGGTAGAGATTGTAGATAATTTAAAGTTTTTTTTGAAGTTTTTTCTTTTTGGCCTAGGTTTAGAGGGTAGGCTAATAAGCAAAAGGTGCCAAGATATAAACTTGACTTGTGAAAAGTAAGGTCAAGTTAAAAAACGTTTTGTGGGCCCTTGATGTTTATGTTACATGACACGTACCCTAGTTATATATTTTGGAATCCAAAGGAAGATTTAAAGAATGAGTGAAAATCTTGGACATCACTCATGTACTAGTCACATTATTGTGGATACCTTGGAGTCTTGGATATATGGGTTGGTATTTTTGGTAATCTTGGTGCAAGTAATTTGTTTTGACACTTAGGGTATGTTCTCTTACGTTGAAATTCAGTTCAGTTCAGCTCAGTTCAGTTCAGTTCAGCTCAGTTCAGTTCAGCTCCTAATTTCCTTCTCTTATAAAATATTCATTTCAGTTCAGTTCAGCTGAGTTCAGTTCAGTTCAGTTCAGCTGAGTTCAGTCAATGAGAACAGACCCTTATCATGGTGCTAATTTCAATTGTTATTTTAGTGAAAAAAAAATATGAGATATGTTGGGGTATTTATTGAGGAAATTTGTTGTGAAATACTGGTATTTTTGTAATTGGATCTTAGTTTGTACAAGGTACAAATGTGTAGTTTTATGATATCAAATTTTCTATAATTTTACTAACATATAACTAGATAAATTAATAGTCAAAATTGTCTTAGCATGCGTGTGTCGGTCAAATTGTAACACGAAAAAATGAGTATTTTCGTTGTTCCATAATTTATAGACATTCTGCTATATACATAATTTCAAAATAAAAAATGGTGGGAGATAATCTTAACTCTTATCAAACAAAGAGAAAATAGTAGATGTGAGTGGCTAGAGATAATGCGGAGTTTTTGTTTTATAATCTCGAGAGCACCGTATATCCAAGGTTAGTTTTTGCTCTCATTTGATATTAAATGAAAAATAATTAATCATCAAAATTAGAACAAAATACTCATGGGTGTACGATACACTCGGGTGTATAAAGTAATCTCTCGGGATAATGTTGTAGTACATGAGAGATATTGATGTGATATAAATTACTGTATATTATTAAAAAAAAAGTATAAGTTTGTGTACGTATATTTAAGGAAAAACTGATAATATAACTTGTGGATTGAATATGGTCTCGGTATAAGATAATAAGTGTGAAACTCATGTGCGACAATCTAATTATTTAAGATGAAATGTGTGTGTGGGTGTAAACTATTAATCAATTTGAGAAAAAATGGTGTAATCAATTTGATAAACTTAAATTGTATAACGAACACCGCGATGGCCAATGTGTTGCATAAAATAACTAAAAGTAAAAATTTAAAATACAATTAAGTTAATTATACTAATCGAGACATGGTGACTGTAATTATCAATAATCCTTCATGATAAACTCATTAGCAATGCAATTAATTTCATTTATTATTCCTTATTTCATTTCTTTAAGTTGGCTATTTTACAACTAGAGTAAAACAAGAAGATTGGTTGAGCTCCTAAGAGGTCCCCAAGACCCAAACTCCCCATACTCAAGGCTCAAACACACTTCTTTATCATCCCTAAGATTTCATACCCCTTAAATACCTGGTTAGAAACGACTATAAATGTGGATACGGATCGGATTTTTCCGCAATTTTCGAATTGAAGTTCAATCACGACAATTGATTGCAATCAATGTCACGTTAGCCATTCCATTTCAAGAGCTTGGACAAGTCTCCCATGGATGTGATGCATGGAGATACCAAGTTTTATACCCCGTTCTTGTATCACGTACAGATCAAGAATATTATTGTTCTATAGTTCATCATGTGATATCCATAGATTTTATCATGCAACCTAACCCGGAAGAACATTTTTTTTTTGTAAATTTTTTATGCACCATGATCTAATAAATTAATAAAGAAATAATTTAAGGTATTAATTTTCAACGTTAGAGACAAAGAAGAGTAATTTGTTTGTATTTTAAGGAATGTATACGAAATTATATTGCTAAAAAAATAAATTAATCTACGAAAGTGTCGTGTAAGTTGTGACGACTGATTGCTGATTGGAGCTCAAAACCACGATCCCAAAAAAATAAAAATAAAAATAAAAATAAATTAAATTATAAATTCCGACATTAAAAGTTTAAAATTAAGAAAAAGAAAGAAAAAGACACGTGGCGTAGACAAGCCAAAAAGCAGCTGAAGTAACAAGTACGACTTTTCACTATTCCCCAAAATCTAATCATCCCAAATTAATTTCAAGTCATTTTCCATTTTTATTCAAAAATTATAAACAATAAAAATAAAAAAATCCCAATTTTCTCTCTCCTCCACGTGCTATTTCCTGATTGGTCAATCCCCCACCTCCCCTTTTCTTTTCTTCATTTTTATTCTCCCCTCTTTCCTTCTCCCTTTCCTCTCTTCTCTTCTCCCAACTTTCTCTCTCCTCTTTTTAGTTTTCTCTCTCTACTTTCTCTCTCCTCCTCCGCCATCAATGGAATCCTCCTCCTCCGACGAGAGCTCCATGTTCTCCGGCGAAGAAACGTTGACGTCATCATCATCATCATCCTCCTCGTCGTCGGCGATGAGTAGCGGAAGTTCCGGCGAGATTCCGGAGACAGTGGTTGGAATCTCCGGCGAATCTCCGGCGAGAGATAAGTGTGTTGGGAGACATGATAGGGTTACCTGGGGATATACCTCTGTAATTGGTCGGAGAGCTGAAATGGAGGATGCTCTTGCGGTGGTCCCTGGGTTTGTCTCCAGCACGTGCTCTCACGTGGGTGGTTGTACTGCTCCTGCTTCTAGAACCTCCCTTGAACTCTCTCCTCTTCACTTCTTCGGTGTTTTTGATGGTCATGGTGGTCCCGAGGTATTCTTCCTTCTTCCTCTTCTTTCCAATTACTACGTCCGAAATCGTTGCAAATAATATATAACGGACGTATTATTATTATTATTATGAAATTTGACGTGTTGGATGTCGAATTACTGTTATTAACGGCTTGTTTGGTAGGCGGTAATAAATAATCGTAGTGATACGAAGTATGAAACTGTGTAAAATATTTTGGTTATGATGCAAATGTTAATAATATTATGTTATTATTGTGTGAATTTTGGGGTTTGATGTGAAATTCCGATAAAATTATTGTCGGACTTTGGTATGTCATTGCAAATGTTGGATGATATAGTTGGAATTTGAGCGTTCTAGAATAGATCAGGCCATCAGGGTGTATAATTAGTAATGTTTTCGGAGGGATTGAATCCCGTCTACATCACTGCTCTTTGTAGCTCGTTCTAAACCTTAAGAATTCTAGATAAAGAATAGGCTGTGGGTGTTCTATGAAAATGATTATCAATTTTGGTGTATTTTTATGTGTATGAATAGAGAAATACGTGAAGAAATCAATTAGTTTGATCTTTTTAAGCGGGAAGAAGAAATTTTTGCGAGTGTCAAGTTGGTGCAATGATTGAATTATTGTGAAAATCTAGGAATTGCCTCCAATAATCACATTTGGAACATGGCAATGATACTAAGTTGAACTTTTACTTAATTGATTCATGTGGTTAACTTTGATATTTACTATATGGAGTACCAATCATGATGCTTCTTCCTTGCGCGTTATGGGAATAGGATTTAAATGGCCTTAACCTTAACCTTATGTAGAAATGGAACTGCGGATAACTATGTTGCTGTGATGAAGTAGATGACAGTTGCTGAGTAATTGGTCTAATCAATCGCAGAAATCTGCCCATAAATGATATCACTGGATCAAAGAAAGAACAATCTTGGTTGATCCTTGTGATTGATATTGTTAAATACATATATACTTCGTAATTATTAGCTTGAACCAATTGATGTTGGGATTGGTGTGTATCGTAAAAGATTCTTTACCTGAATAATCAGAGAAGATTTTTAAATTGCTGTTTTGTGGTCATAATTATAGTAGCTGGTAAACTATTGGAATATAATTTTTTTTGCATCCTGTTATTGGTCTATGAACACGATGACAAGGAATATGCAAGTGTTGAGCTTTCTTTAGGTCAAATTAAATTGAACTGACGGCGCCTTTATCCCACAGCAGCCACGTGTCATTGTTCCAGTCCTAAGGCGTTGGCTATTGGTTCCTTGGACTTGCCTTTTCTTTTCTTTTCCTCCTTTGAGTATCTTATTACTATATATTACTCCATAATATCTTGTTTACAGAACCTCTGTAGTTTCCAATCCTGTGGTAAACCTGGATCTTGTTTTAGCTGAAGCAGGATAATCTTGTTCCTCTTTCCTGGTGTATATATATATATATTTTTTTTTGTTTGAAAGGTGTTTAGTTTATTTTCATGCTTAAAAGCTTCATTATTTGGTAGTTTCTTGGGTTGTACGCGTGCTCATTCGTGGTAGACCTGAAAGTTTGAATACCACTTATAAAATAGGCAAGTCATCTTTTAAAAATAAAGATTTATGGTAAGCTAGTGTTTTCAATGGTAAAATAACAGGAACCAGCGAGGATATAGTAAACGACAAATCTAGACTTACTAATTTTGTGTATTCTATCTTTAGATCTTTTCTTATTTCTCAAAAGTTGACTGAGCTGATCTCTTTCTGCTTCTAGTTGGTTGCTAATTAGCTTAAGATTAAACAAATGCTAAAAGTACATGACCAGAAATTTGGTATTGTTTAAGCTAATTAACATACGTGGCAGGCAATAAGGAGGTCAATGAAACTTCATTAGAATATAATAATATAGATAATCTTTTTCTAGATGTGAATGGATCTAAATCTCTCCATTAAGAGAGCCACCTTGATTGCTTTTTAGCTCCCAACTGCTACATGTTTATGATGGTTTTGACCAACCCAACACGATGTTCCAGCTAATATGAATATTAGGAAGGTTCCTATAAAAATTTAATATATCCATTTTATTAACCATTAATATATTTTATAATCGGGACTTCTATATATCTATACAATTTGGTTGAAAGGGTGAAGAAGGAAAATCTAGAGTACTCCATTTGTGCTCATACTTTGTGAATCTATGTATATAGAAGTCTTTGTTAGAGAACAATATCCTTATTCTCAGATCACAGCTAAAATATGTCCTTCACTGTTTTGTATAGTCGGATGTATGAAATATATAATTGATTACATATTAGATTTTACTTAAAGTTGATTTAAAATAAATAAAATTATTAAATGGATCTCACAAGATTCCACTTGACTACAATATTAATCCGATGAAACAATGGCAAAGTGAATGTTTGATTGCTATTATAGTGAGTGCACATAAGTTTGTCAATCATGTCACACTTGAGACCCTCTGTGTGTAGTTTAGGCCACACAGGTCACATATACTCCGCAGAATTATCCACATTGCATCTCCTCCTCTCCCCCCCTCCCCCCCAACCTTCTTTTGCAGCACCTCTCCTATGGGAAAATTAATGTGCATAAGTGTGTTTCCATGTGTTGATGTGAAATTTTTTTCCTCCCTTTGTTGGCAGGTTGCTGACTTCTGTGCCAAGCAGATGCATGAGGTTATAGCAGAGGAGTTAAAAGGAGAAGGAGTTGATGGATTTGAGTGGCAGAAGAAGTGGAAACAAGTATTTTCCAGTGGCTTCAGGAGAGCCGACGACAAGGTTGTCTCAGAAGCTAAAGCCTCAGAGATGGTTGGATCCACGGCTGTTGTAGCAGTTGTTTCTGGTTGTCAGATCATTTTGTCCAATTGTGGGGATTCAAGGGCTGTTCTTTGTAGAAGGACACAGACCATTCCTTTGACTGTTGATCACAAGGTGAGACAAGTTGTTGACACCTAATTTCTCTTATGTGTCTGATATATGCAAATGATTTCTTAGTTTAGGGTGCTAGTAGCACCATAGGATTAGCATTGCACTGTAAGATGTTGTCTATTCCTACAGTTAGTTGCATTTGTGGGTGCAGACTTCGCTACATGAATTGCCATTTGTTAATTTCGTCTGCTAGAGAAAAGTCAGCTGTTTTTGATAGGCATTCCACATTTTAGGTGAGTGCTCTTGTAAACCTGTCCTCATGTTCACAATGCATGCATATCTTATAAAATCTTGTGCTTAGTGCTAAAAATTGCATGCTCATCATTGCCTGCTCTTGGTGACTGGTAGTACCTGTATAATAATTATTTAATTAACTGTCCAATTTCACAATTTCCTATGATTCTCACTAAAACGTGTCTGTGTGTTTACAGCCAGATAGAGCTGATGAATTATCGAGAATTGAAGGAGAGGGTGGGAGAGTCATAAACTGGCATGGTGCTAGGGTGCTTGGAGTCCTTGCTATGTCTCGAGCTATAGGTCCTTTTCTTCACTAACTCTTACGATATTCCTTCACATGACCTGTTTTACTGTACATATCTCTTGCCAGCCACTGCAGAACTCTTTTTTTTTTTTTTTTTAATTGGCACAACAGACTGGAGTGAAAAATAGAAAAGATTTGAAAATAAAATAAAGGCTGCACCTGTCATCTATTGCTGTCTGCAATACCGGAAAATCTTTGTTGATCTCATTTCTGTGTTTGTTGATAGAGAGCAATCCTTAATTCTTGTGAAGGACCAAGCTTGGTATATTTTGGCCCTGATTTGCATTCTCGTAACTTCTTGTGGAATTTCAACAAGTCACTATGGCTCTTGTATTGAGAACTAGGAAATGCATTGTTGTAAGGCAATGCAATACGTCATTGCAAATAAGAATTTTCTTCCAAGGAAAAATGGATAAAAAGGAGTAGGGAAGTAGCTCAATAGGAAGCCTTACTGAGTAGATTTGGCCCTACCTTGCTTATGAATCAATAATTGCTAAGCAAAGGACTAGGCTTTTCAAAGCAGTTGCCCCCTTAGTTTACTTCTTCGACCACAGGCTCATTTCTTTGCTTGCCAGAGTCCCTTGATTAATTTAAGTCTATATCTATTTTTCTGAGGGTGCTTTAGTTGTTGATCGGAGATGGGATTTGAACTTGTACAGCTACCTGTTTGTTACTCTGGAGTTCTGACAAAGTAACAGGATAACAACAAAACCATGTCAAACCAAGTATTTCATAGTATATAAACCTTTATACCAAATTGGTTGTCAGGTGGACATAAAAAAGTTGTAAACCATCGTAGAGCTTCAAGTATGACGATGTGCATCTACTCTGTACTATGTATACATAGACTATTTGTAATTCAACTCATTTCTTGTTCATTGATCTTTTCTTCAAAGATATCTAAGAAACCTGGTCTCAAATACAAACTCTCGTTCACTTAATACAGGGTTTTGAACAGCAGATTGCATTTAATTTGTATATTAGCTACTTGGCTTTGAATATGGATTCTAATGTGTTGCATTACTTCTGTTTCAGGTGACAGGTATATGAGCCCTTACATAATTCCAGTGCCCGAGATCACTTTCATGACAAGAAGTGACGAAGATGAGTGTTTAATATTGGCAAGTGATGGGCTTTGGGATGTCATGTCAAATGATGAGGTAGGTGAGGTTGCCCGCCGCCTCCTTAGGAGAATGCGAAGGTCCACAGTATCCAGTGATATTTGTCCTGCACAAGTGGTTGCTGACAATCTTAGGCAGCTTGCTATTGGGAGAAACAGTTCTGATAACATCTCAATCATAGTCGTTGATCTGAAATCGAGGAGAAGAAATCAAGCAAAGAAACAAATATAGCAGGGTATTGAATATTGATTTTCTTCATTTCTTTGAGGCCTGTTGAGAAAATATAAAGCTCCAACGAAGCTTTCTAGATATTTTTAGGTTGCCTTCATCAGCTATTATTTTCTACTGTACAAAGCTGACACTGCTGGTGAAATCGCGCTCCTGACTTTCAAAATTGTATTACTGCAAATTATTGGATCAACCCTCTATTTTAGTTGGTTTGATCCAAACTTTCCGAAAGTGGAAATGACAAAAATATGAAATAGGAAAATTTAAACAAACTATTGATGTTCTGCAATGATGCTATCATTTTTTCTGGTTTCAATGAAAGGCTGAAGACATCAAGATGCTGCTGCGGCTTCAAGCTCTTATCATGTAAATATCAGCTGCAGCCAATTGTCGTTCATACTCAATAACCTAACCGGATCTGAATGCCTCCCTTCTGTGTATTAATTTGCAAAATTTTCATAGTTATAATCATGTACTCCGTATGTACTACTAATGTAGTGAATGTCATGTAATGCTATCATGCTCTGGACTATGGAGGTATAAATCTCTTTCCTAACACCATAACACTTTTTTTTTTTCTTTTTTTGGTGACATTAGCTGGTTTCCTGTTCTCAATTACTGTGTGTATTATCTTCCCTTTTGGATTTCCAATTTCCTGTTGAAATGGGGTGTAGCAAAGTTAGAAAAGTAATTTTACTAAGTGCTTAGGAAACTAATCGTTCTCCTTTTAGCTAAACCTTCGTCTTCGGTGTTCATGGACTTCCTCTTTCATCTTGACCTCCAAAAACTTCAAATAAACTAGTTAGGGTTGAATGTGTTTGGGAAAGAGGGGAAAAGTAGTATGAAAGTAGTTGAGAATAATACGAGGATGTATGAGATTTGGGATTAAGAACTTCACGATCAATTCAATTTTTCTGAGTTTTTTAGTCTGTTGAGGTGTAATCGTGACCCCTATATAGAGGTGTAGGACTCTAAGGTTATGGACTTATGGTTTAAGCGACGTCACGCTAGCGGGCACACATAACAATCATGCGTGCCCGACTTGCCTTGTTAAAAAATGTGTATTTAACTTCCATAACTTTTAATTCAGAACTCGGAATGAGGCAAATAAGATAACGTTGGAAGCTTTGAAGTCTACTTTCCAAATCAATTGGAGTTAGGTCAAAAGCTTTTGTGGATTTTAAGATATGACCGATTTATTAAAGGGTGTCGGTTTTGGGTCCAGTTTATTGTTTGGATCATAGTTATTTAATTATAAGTCAGAATTGGGCTTATAGAATAGTTAGAAAGCTCTTTGAAAGTGCTAGCCACCTATATACACCGTGCACAAATTTATGATGTTTGGTTAATTTCTTAGCTCGGCTTGTAAGGTCCATTAGACCTAAGCATTGGATTTAACGTGTTTCGGTCCGTTATTAATCAAGATTAATTATGTGCGAGCATACTTTAGGCCTAATTAATAAGCAGATTGAAGTCTAAAAAGTTACTTTATATGACATTTGATTTCCGCCTCAACACTTCAACTTTGATCTAGCTTGAAGAATGGGTTTTTGTATCATCATTGCACTTCCTTTTGGGACAAGAGGCCGACTTTAGGTGCCCACAAGTACATAATCTAGTCTAGACAAGGCTGGTCTACATTAACTTCTGAGAAGATTTGTAAAATGCCATCCCTCTATGCATCCTTAGCAGACTTACATAGCCTAAAAAGGTGTTGTATCCCTTCCACCCTAAAAATGCAAAGGCCACAACAAATACCAATATCCAAATCCCGTCTTCCCTAATTACCTTTTGCTGTAATTCCATTTCGCAAGACTTTCCATAATCCAGACATAAATAATTTCCACTTCGGGAGAATGTTCCAAGACCTATTAGTAGACATATCCAGATTAATTTGTTTTTAAAAAGCATACCCCGTCTTGACCCGTAATTGAGAAATCCCTAACTTCAAAACAATCGCGAAGTTTGGCTTGATTCTAGCCATTGTACAAATGCTTCTTTAATCCTTCAATTCTTTAATCGCGAAGTCTGGCTTGATTCTAGCCATTTGCCCGACCATATCAATAGGGACCCCTAAATGTGTCCTAAACTAGTCAACCTACCCTATTCCCAAGGGGTCTTAAAACTTCGTTGTTATGAAATAGGCGTATTAGGATTGTCCGTTAAATACAATTTTTCATGATTTAGCTATTAGCCTAACACAATGTAGAATATTTCCAGAATATTCGTAATCACCTGACAACTCTGATTTATGTTTTGAAAAACCATAAAGGTTCATCTCTAAAAAAATAAAAAATAAGTGAGTAAGCATAGGTATGTTGGTGAATTAATATGGAATTAGGAGATGTTTTAGACCGCTGAACTTGTATGTGAGAAAAGTTTAAGCCAATGATATCAAAGGAATGAGGGGCCAATTATTTTCCAATGTGATCGTAATTTAACTTTTGCCTAATTGGACTCGAATATTCTTGAGACTTTTGACAAACCTATCTATAAAAAATATCAACTCGTGATCATTTTTTAAAAAATTGAAATGAACAATAAGATCCTAGCACAAACCTAATTATCAGTGCAAGTAGAGCATAAAAACAACAAAAAAAGGTGGCAACCTGTGAATCCCGTGATAGGGTTTGGGAATGGTATAACAGGAGCAAAGGAAGAGAGATATGGGAATTGGAGTTTTCTAAACCTTAAGAACCGATAAAAGGCTACACTATTGTAAAGATTTGACTTCCCTAAAAATTTACTCCGTAACTTTTATTACTGTAAATTTCCAACACAAAGATAAAAGCTTTCTATTGTATTTTTCTTAAAAATCCAGGTTACTGGTCCTAATTAACTTGAAAATTCCAGGTTTAGATCAGACCGAATTGGATCAAAAACCCGAATCAAGGTTTTGTAAAGACCAGACCATGCCGGAATAACCAAGTCCGATCCTCAGTTTTGGATAGTTTCACACCCCTAATTACAAGTATATATTAATTAATTATTATGGTATTTCATTTAGTTCGACACATGAAAATTGATTTTGAGATTTGATTAAAATTTTTGATGTACATTTATTGCTTCTAATCAATGTATATAAAGAGACATTTGTGTTCGCAAAAGTGAAATTGGTATTTTATGCACTTATTAAGGTGGCTATATTTATTTTCAAAATGACAATTAAATTAACTTGTAAGGCCGTAATTAAATAATGGTTATGCCATTTGATCTAAATTAAATCATGTCTTAGAACAATGACATTTTTCAAGCCAAAATGTGTGTCTCATGCATATATTCTTGACTGGTAACCTAGTATAAGGCCAAATTCAATTTTATAAGCACTACTACCCCTCTAATGTTGTAATCCATTGATATAAATCAAATATCAAATTTATCGTTTTTTGCATCATATATTTCTTTCTAGAAAGATCTAAATTACATGTTATCCTATGAATAAGTTATTAACCGACAATAATTGGAGTGTTTACTTAGGGCATGTTCACATTTACTGAATTAAGCTGAACTGAACTGAACTGAACTGATTGGAGCTGAACTGAACTGAACTGAACTGATTGGAGCTGAACTGAACTGAACTGAATTGAGCTGAAATGAATATTTTATGAGAGAGGGAAATTAGGAACTGAACTGAACTGAACTGATTGGAGCTGAACTGAACTGAACTGAAATTAAGTAAATCTGAACAGGCCCTTAGTGAGAGTGGCAACATGAAACATGAATTTTGTGGTGATAAATCAGTTGGAAATTTAAATTTTGCTTTAATGACTCTAATTAATTGATATTTATCACATAAGATACTCAATAAATATAATGTACAGAAACTGAAAAAAACCATTTAATAAAATGGTTTATTGACAAACAGAATCTGAACCGATCCATCATATTAATGAGTTTTGTACATATTCCCAACTCTGATATCTTGATACAACTATATATAACCCTCAAATGTGCATGCTCTTTTTCAGTCTAAGCTCACTCATTTTCTCTTTGATCATTTTGCTGCCTTAATTGTGAGATCGATTGAAATCAAGATGAATAATAAGGATCTTTTGCGCCAACAACTAGTAGAGAAGAGACAATTCTTGATTGCCGAGGTTCAATTCTTAACTTTTTATTCATTTGAGTTTTGAATTTCTTCTATATTATGAATTGTTGTGTGTTTTTGTTTGTGTACTTGCATCACGAAATTAAGTGGCTCCTCAAGATCAAAATTGACAATGGCTATGATAAAAATTTAATTCTACATGCATGGACTAGATGGCTTATAATTAAAATTTCAATAAGTTGCTTAATTTATTTGAGATAAATAATACCTATACATACATGATTCACTTAATTAAAATAATATGAAAGACACTAATTCATTACATATGAAAAAAGGAAAAATTGCCCGCAATAATCCGACTTTTGCCCGTCCGCTGAAAATAATCCCACCTTTACCCCTAATCCGCTTCCAATGGTCCCAGGTGACCAGTTACCTGTTGAAAAGGTAATTTATTTTTTTGGTTTGAAATACACTTGTCACTACATAATTTGTCAAAAAAATTTAATAAAAAAATGACAAAAAACCCCTCCACCCCAGCCACACCAACCCCAGCCACACCCGTCCTAGCCACCCCTAAGCCACCACCATCCCCACCTGATCGTAACCCACCACCAAGCCCACCTGAACGCAACCCACCAAATCGAAAAGCCACTCCCAACCGACGCCGACCGGAACCCTAGCCTAACCAACCCCAAAACTCCTTCGAAACCCACCAACCCCATGCCCATTCGAAACCCCACAAACCCAGGTTGGAATCAGGTCGGGGACATGTGAAAATGGTTCGACAATTCGTGGATAAGGGTAAGGGAGGCACCGTGATGGGGGAGGGGGGTAGGGGCAAGGACGCTCGACGCGGCTGGAATTCGGGAAAGGGGAAGGTCGACGCGGCCAAAGGGGGCAGGGGATGTCGGAATATCTGAAATTGGGGGTGGTTGCGAGGCCGGAATAGGGTGATAAAGGGGGCAGGGGAAGTCAAAAAAGTCTGGATTGGTGGCTAGGAAGATCGGCGCGCCGGGAGCGGTGGCTGGGAAGGTCGGCGCGCCGGGAATGGTGGTTGGGAAGGTCGCCGCGCCGAGAACGGTGGCTGGGAAGGTGGTTTTCCCGGTGGAAGGTTTTAATATTAATTACGTAGTATTTTTTTTTACTTTTTTTTTATTATTATTTTTTAATTTTATTATTTAGACTAATCGGGTGTCGACACGTGTCAAGTAACTTGCTAAAGCAAGTTAAGTGACCGGTTGAGACCAATAAAAAAGATCGAGGCCGGGGTAAAGGTGGGATTATTAAAAAATAATCCAAAGGTGGGATTATTTTCAGCGGACGGGCAAAAGGTCGGATTATTGCAGGCAATTTTTCCAAAAAAAAAGAGAAGTCAACAATGGGTGCATGTATATGTAGATAACACAATTGAAAAACCTTAAAAACCATTGAAATGAGTGTCGTAGGTCCTCAACAAAGAAATTTAGGTAATTAATTAATCACTTAAGGATAAACTATGTTGTTGTCACAAAAAAAAAAAAAAAGAAATAAAAAAGATAAACTTGTTATAAAATAAAGAAAAGAAAGAATAGTAAAATACAAGAGGAAGATGGAAGTGTTAATCATAATGACTTCATGATAAAACTAGCTAGTTTTTTTTTTTTTTTTTTTTGCTTGTGAGATAAATTATTTTCTTAATTTTATAGTTATTTTTTTTTTATTTTTTAATTGTTAAGGATAGATGAAAGATGAAAATCTCGACCCACTAATATATGACGAGTTTAAAGTTTGATAAAAAAAAAATAGTGAAGTGAAATTGGGAGATAAAGATAAAAAGACAGAAAATAAAATGTCTAGAAGGAAAGGGATCGAAAGGAAAAGGAAAAGATGAAAAAGAGGGAGAGCGAGCATCAAATATGTTTTCTATGAATAATATAAATTCAAATATGTTGTGACAATGTAATTTATTTAATCGGGGTTAAGCCTTCAATTTTTTAAGGGGAAAAATTAGAAAAAATAATCCCAACTTTGTCTAATTTACGTAGAATAATCCCAACTTTCATTAATACTGGAATAATCCGAACTTTGGGGGGCCTTCTTTTTCTTCAGTCCCAAATACCGGTTACCGGTTGAATGGGTTAATTTTTTTTTTCCTGTTAAAGTGACACGTGTCACTATTTAATTGATTAAAAATTAATTAAAAAAACAAATTAAAAAAACGAAAATTAAAAAATAAAAACCCCACCAGCCAAACCCCAACCACCCAGCCCAACCACCTCCCTAACGACCGGAATTCCCCCACCACTGGAGTCCCCGTCCCCGAAACTCCCACGCCACCAGCCAAACCCAAAAACCACCCCCACGACGACACCTTTCCCCCACCACTAGAGTCCCCGTCCCCGAAAGTCCCACGCCCCAACTCTCGAAAACCCCAAAACCACCAGCCCCAATCTCGAAAATCCCTCCAAAGCCACCAGCCCCACTCGAAAATCCCCATAAACCACCTACCCACATCGGAAATTGGCTGCGATTTCGTGGCTGTGGTTTCATGGCTGCGGTTTCGTGGCTACGGTTCCGTGGTTGCGATTTCGTGGCTGCGATTCCGTGGTGGCTACGATTTCGTGGCTGCGATTGTGGGGTTACGGTGGTTGGGGATTTCGGTGGTTGCGTCGGGTTTCGGGGAGAGGGGAAAACGGCGACTCGTCGTGGGGTGGGGGAGACGCGGCGGGCTGGGCTGTGATGGTGGAGGTTAGGGTGTAAGGTGGGGTGGCGGGCCGGGCTGTGGTGGTGGAGGTTAGGGTGGATCGGTTGGGGAAGGGGGAGCTGGGTGGTTTTCTTTTTAATTTTTTTTTTATAATATTTGGACCAATCAAGATTTGACACGTGTCAAGTGACCTGATATAATAGGTCATTGACTTTTGTTGACCGGTTTGGGATTGAAGAAAAAGAAAACCCCCCAAAGTTCGGATTATTCCAGTATTAACGAAAGTTGGGATTATTCTACATAAATTAGACAAAGTTGGGATTATTTTTTCTAATTTTTCTTTTTTTAAGGGTCTTTCCACTTTTCCCTATTATTAGTTAGCTAACAATACCACTTTTTATTTTTCAACTCACTCATGATCTAATAAATCATATAATGAAAAATGAATTGAAATAATGCTTTTATATAGAATTTTAATTTATGGCTTTATAAACAAAACTAGACCCTCTTAAATTTAATACAAGTCTATGTGCTTGACCATAAGATATTAAGTAGCTAGCTCTTACATGCAGGGGATTGTGGATGAGTTCTTTTTACAAGTGGAGTCGCTAGAAGATACGCAGCCTAATTTTGTCGAGAATATCATTACGGCATACTTTCCTTCATCAGCAGCCTACATGAATGATTTGGAACAACTCTTGTAATTATAAACCTTTTCTTATTTATGCTTTCTCGTCTTTCTTTTAATTTTTGCAAATATATATTGCCAATTATTTCATATACTTCATCCCTTTATATGTATTGGTTGTTGCATTTTTAATGGGTATATTTATCAAATTTTAATGTAGAATTATTAATATATATATATATATATATATATATATATATATATATATATATATATATTACTATTTTACAGAAACTCCAAACCATTAGATCTTGTAAATGTGGAACGGTTAATTCTAAAACTGAAAGGAGGCAGTGCTAGGTAAGTGACAACTTATAAATTATATTTACAAACTTGTGTTTTGTTATACATAGCCCTAAGGGCTATACATAAAAAACAACAATTTCATGTTATTAATACTATTTTCTTGTTTCAATGGAATCTAATTTATTAAACATTAATGACAGCTTATAATTCTCTTATATTTTCTAGAAAACAAAGAATAACTGATAAATAAATTCACCCAAATTAAATATGTAATTAATTCTTTTTTAATTAGCATTGCAATTTCAATTATAAATCCCAATGAATGATACCCATATGAATTTGCTAATTTGGGATAACAAGTGGTATGTTTGGAGTTGAAATTGGGACAAAATTGGGACGAGGTGGAGTTTTTTATTAGCTTCTGCTAAAATTAAAAGACACCAACATGATTTTTTTTTTTTAATTTTATTTTTTTTTTATTTTTTTTTTTTACAATAGCATACACCAACATGATTACATATATGATATCTCACATGATATTGGGATGATATTTTTTGGGTTTATTAATTTGGGTTGATTGCTTTCAAAAAAAAAAAAAATTGGTGTTGATTTTTTTTGGGGGGTTTATTGGTATTGTAATATATATGCAGATGTTAATTAGCTCTAGATGCACAACTTTTGTTTGAGATGTTCTAATTTATATATGCAGTAGTTATATTTTGTTTGTAAAACGCTAATTAATATGTAGTTCATTTTTGTTTTTAGATAGATTGTATTTTACCTATTCTTTTTTACATATTCGTAATTTTTGTAAACATACTCAATAATTTTTTTTCTTTACGGTACTATGAAAGATTGACAGCTGATCTTAATTAGAAAAGCTGTGTATAAAAATTTTGGACTACATAAAGATGGGCCTTGAAAATGAGAAATAAAGATTTTTATGTAATACTTATAAGTAATAAAAAACGATTTGCAGGAAAGTTTATTGTGGGTTTTATCATTTTTTTTCCCTTTGAATATGATATTAGTTCTACTACGTAACAAAAAAAAAAAAAAAAAAATAGTTATAATGGGCTAATAAATGTAGTTTGATGAAAAATTATCCTATCAGCAATACTACATTAATTAAATAAGCTGTTTAAGCCAATAATAAATTAGATTTTATTGAAACAAGGAAAAGGGCATTAATAACATGAAATTGTTGTTTTTTATGCATAGCCCTAAGGGCTATGTATAACAAAACCCAACAAACTTATGCATTTTTATTGCTGCCTTTAACTTTTATTTACCATAATTCCTAAATATTTGGTCCCATTATTACGGTTCATAAATGTTACAAATTCACAAAGTAATTAGTCATTTTCTAGATCATGTAGAGACAGACTTGTTATAAATAATGAAGCTTATCCAAGTGTAATACTCCCTCCGTCCCCAAATAATAGTCCCTTATGGCCTATTTTTAGTCCCAAATTGATAGTCTCATTTGCTTTTTTTAAATACCATTAATATCAATTTTTTTTATCAAAATTCTCTCTAATTAAAACAATATTTGTGCAAATTTATCTTTCCTATATAAATTTTGTTTTTCAATGTACTTTTATTACTTTCTCTCTCTACTATTTTATATATCCAATGTAAATTTATCTTTCCAATGTAATTTTACTACTTTTATTTAAGTTCCTTAATTCCCGTGAATTTTGCCCATAAGGGACTATCAAAAGGGGACGGAGGGAGTATATTATTTAGAGACTTGAGCAAATTATGCTTCTGTTGTTTGTAATCATTATAAGATACATTACTTTGTTATATACAGTATGGGAATGGCAAGGTTCAACGCGATCATTGAAGAGATGTTCGCCATTTTCAGGGAAGAAAGATATGACAGGTTATAGTCTAATTTAATCTTACTTTTAAGTTTATCAAAATAATGAAGAAGGATTATAATTCTTTTCCATACATTTTATTTATTAGGTTATATGCCGCATTTTTGAGAATTAAGGAGGGGCATGAGGCTCTAAAGATGCAAATCGAACCTTATGCTGAGGTTATTTTCGAGGATGTCCCAATTTTTCACGGTGAGAAACGAATTCGTTTCTCATGGTGGCATTTTTGTGAATAAATCAACAACTTTTTCAACTTTATTCAACTGTGGAGCCCACAATATTGAAAAAGTTGTTGATTTATTCACCAAAATGCCCCCATGAAAAACAAATTTCGTTTCTCGCCATGAGAAACAGGGTATTTCCCGTTATTTTCAACATCCTTCACAAAATTTTAACTTATTTGTATTATTGTTGACTGACTACACACTTATAAACTTATCTTTATGTGTGTTTAGATATTACGTTTGCTGAGAGAATAATAAACTTCAGCAGCCAATCATGCAGAAGTCGAAAGCGTTGACATCAATGATGATATATATGCGACTGAGGCTCGCATATATGAGAAGCATCCTAACTAGAGAAGTTTTAATAATGAAAGAACATTTGCATTGTAATGTTGTTGTTGTTTTTTTTAGGAAAAAAATGTTGTTGTTGTTTTTTTTTTTTTTTTTTTTTTAATTTAACTTAAGAACTATCCAATCTGTAAGAAGTTAATTTTCGTTGTTTTCTGTGGGGATGTTGAATGGCTCTAAATTTATGAACTTAGTTATGAAATCCTTCATATTGAATAACATGTAATACCTTAATATATATTGGATTTTCAAAAATGGTTTTTAATTGCATTTTGATACAGTTTTTCTTGCATGCAATAATAAGGCCAGGGTAATTTGAGGAAAATACAAGTGTATCTCCTAATTGTTAATCAAGTATCAAATACACATTGAATGTACGTGCAACTAATGTAAATTGTCTCTTTATCTTTTGGTTCTAGAAATTTTTGATAAAATATATATCTAAAAATAGTTTAATCAATATTATGATTCATAAAATTCAATAGATGATGAATGTACGTCAAATCTTGATATCCTCATATGTTTTGTTATAATAGAGATTAATTGGGGCGCCTCGATAATGTGATTGTACCTTGTGCGTTTCTATTAATTAGTTACGAAAAATGTATGCAGCAAAAAGACTTCAAGAGGATACATTAGTAGAAGAAGGCATCTTCTAAGTTTTAAGTCAGCATAAAACCAAACCTAACACATCTATTGTGATGTTACATGAGTTTCTAATAGTTTTAGACCCATCAAAACTCAAGAATAATACATCGAGAAATTTAGTAATACAAATATATACTATAAAACATGATTCCTTTGGTGAAGATAATAAATATATAATACTACCCTAATCCAATTAGTTTCCATAATACCTTAATTCAGGCTTTGAAGACTAGCAAGGTTGAAGAAAGCGCCACGCTTGTGCTTGAGTTGGGTGTAAGTCCCACGCTCCACCACCTTTCCATCCTCGACGAAGGCGATGGAGTCAAGGTTTTTAATAGTGTTAAGCCGATGAGCAACCACGAGGGTGGTTCGGCCTATCATGACTCGGTCCAAGGCTTCCTGGACTAACTTCTCAGATTGCATGTCTAAAGCACTAGTAGCTTCATCAAGTAACAAAATAATCGGGTTTCGAAGTATTGCTCTTGCTATAGTAATTCTTTGCTTTTGACCTCCAGACAATTGCACCCCTCTCTCTCCACATTCGGTTTGGTATCCTTCGTTTAAGGAGCTGTGTGCAAATCAATGAATTAGTCCATTTTATCATTTAGCTAAATCAAGATTAATAGGAAATAAATCAAGGATAATAAAATATATATCAAGAAAGCCTTATGAAAGGAAAAAAAAATTAAATCAAAAGGCAAAATAAAACATGCATGATTTGATAAATGAAGAATGTGTTCATACTAATCTTTGTTAGAGAGTTTGGTTGGATAATAGTCTGAGTTATATATGCATTATGCTTTTGGCCTGGTTTAGTTAAGGTTCATAACTAAAATGAAATAAGTCAAGAAAGGATTATGTAGGAATTAAATAAAAAATGATAAATGTTGATTTTGCTCACACTAAATTATAGTAGGGAGTTGGATTGGATTGGATTAGTAGTCTGAGTCATATATGAGTATAAGTTATCTAGATCAATTTTGATTAGGTCGGATTAGTAATCCAAGTCTTATTTGATTACCAGTTTACGTTACGCACATTATATTGGCGCATAATGGCTATGTGTTTCACAACCTACACTAGTAGTACCAACACCACTTTTCCCCACCCCTTTTAATAAAGAAAAGGATAATTTTTTTTTTTATAAAAAAGGACTAAAAACTAAAGCACATAATTTAGGGTTCATTTGGCATTGATGTGGTTTTTTGTTTTTTAAAAGTACATTATACATGTTACATAATGAATAAAAAATTATTTAGACTTATAAAAATCATGATAATTTTGAAAACTGACAATAAAAAAGTGGAAACACCTTTTTCTTGTTTCCTATTTTTGGTTTTTAGTTTTCAAAAAAACAAAAAACTGAAAACCAAAAATGATGCCAAACTAACCTGACTTACCAAATAAACTCATGGGCATTAGCAGCTTTAGAGGCTTCAACAACTTCATTCTCAGTGGCATCAACCTTACCAAGAACAATATTATCTCGAATAGATCCTGAATATATTATAGGGTCTTGGCTAACAAGGGCCATATGTTTTCGATACCATACCACATCAAACTCTCTTATATCCACCCCATCTACTTTTATTGCTCCTCTATCAACATCATAAAATCTTTGTATTAAGGCTATCACTGTTGACTTCCCACACCCACTCTTTCCCACGAGCCCTACGCTTGTGCCCGCCTTCACTTCTAGGCTGAATTGTCGTAGGATCGCGCTCTCGGATCGTGTTGGGTATGCAAAGTCCACCTTACGTAGCTCTATTCTTCCTATGATCTTTTCTAGTTTTGTTGCCTGTAAATTACACAACAAGATTTGAAATTGGTGCATAGAAAGAACATATGTGCATTGAATCAAAAATACTAATTAGTTTACACATTGTCCCGATCTCTAATGTACATATGACGTGATGTACAAAGATAACCATTTCAAGAGGGAAATTGATTTTGGCACACCCCTATGTGAGAAGAGCATAGAAAACTGTGCTCTCACATAGAGGTGTGCCAAAATAAATTTAGGGTGTGCCAAAATCATTTCCCTTACAAGAGTTGTGTAGCATTGAAATTACATATATTCAGCTTGTTTATTTAAAATCACCCATATCTCATTCTCCCTTGTTTGATTTGTTTGAGAGAATACATATTATCCTATATAAAAGGAATAGGGATAAAATAGGGGCTTATCCTTTATTTATCTAACAACACAAAGTCGATCTTATATGTGACTAGTCATACCGTGTCGCCAACTATTATAAGGGCTATTTCGTTAGTGTAATAGGGTTCACACGGTGTGGCCAACCACACACAAGACGTGTTGATATAACAAAGGGGTCATGTATAAGAATTATATTGATGATAAAAATTTATAGGTATGTGAAAGACAATGCTACCCTTGTTTTACTACTTATTGCAATTTATTTTTTAAGGGGACTACTTATTGCAATTTAATTCCCAACTCATATTAAATAAGGGATAATATCATTCTTATCCCTATCCCACCTATTAATTCCCTATCCTTATCGATCCCACCTATTAATTTTCTATCCTTATCCTATCTTATTATCCTCGTTGTCCCTATTCCTCTTGCCAAATGCCACGGACCACAGTACATATTCTTCAGTAGGCTGTTTCACATTAATTTATTGTGGACTACTAATATTAGAGACACTATGTTTATTTTATTAATAAAAAAAAAGGTTACTATATTAAATTAAATTATTATTATTATTATTATTATTATTATTATTATTAACCCTTTGAGCTAATCCGGATTCGAAAATCAATTCTGGGTGGTTAGGTTCCAGTCCCCTCCCAATTGTTGTTGCGTATGCTATAATGAAAGTCATTGTGTTATTATAATGCTCACAAGAGATTATTTTTGTTTTTTAAATGGTCAATAACATAATAATAAAGAATAACATAATAATAAAGGTCACCATGTATGTTAAAACTAGGGTCACTAGGTTCAATATAAAAGGCGGCCACATATGTACTTTAATCCACCTTAATATTTAAGGTCACACAAGTTTTAATAATAGATCACTATGTTAAATTTAGGGTGACTAGATTCAAAATAACGCTAAGTATGCGCATATAAATCTCAAGTCCACAATGATGTTATTGTGAACCAGGTCCACACAAGTTTGCTAAAAAAGATGTCACACAAGAAATAGAATTGCAGTTGCTAACCTGAGAGATTGATGATGACTCAAAAATCTGGGAATTTCGATCAAGAATTCGAAAAACCGAAGCAACAGCAGCAGAACCCTTAGCAAGATCAGAAGTCATACTCCCAGCTTCAGCAATAACCTTACCAGTACTCACTAACACAAAGAATGTCTTAAAAACATCTCCTGCAGAAATCTCTTTCTTTTCAACCAATTTTCCACCATACCAAAAATCCAATGCCCAACACATAAATGTTAGTCCTTGAGCCGAACCCATACCGGCCCCGGCTAACCATGACTTCCTCCTCCCCTGCCTCCTAGGCTCATTTTGTGCCTCGTCGAATAACTCAAGTACTTTTCCTACACACCCATAAGAGGTCACTATCCTGTGGTTATAAACTGCCTCAACCGCGATTTGTGTGCTTTGGTTTTGTGCCTTTACAAAGTTGTTTGTTATGCTAGAGAGTAGCACTTTTCTTGTGTAGAAGCAGAGGATTGTGATGGGTTGAACTGCGATCATTACAAGCGCGAGCTTCCATGCTGTGATTAGTCCCATTATCATGGCAATTGTTACAGCCGAAATGGTCTGAACTATAAGGGAAACTCTATCAGCTACTAAGGATTTCACCATTGTAGCCTCATTGCTTAGCCTTGAACATAATGCTCCACTCGAGTTCTCCTCATCATCGAACCAAGCAGGCTCAAAACTCAGAATTTTTTCAAGCATTTTGAGGCGGATTCTCTTGGTAAGGCGCTCACCCATGTATGCAAAACTCGAGTGTTGAGCAAGGTTGAATATGATGGAAGAAATTGAAAGAAGTGAGAAAATTAAGGCATAGTTTCTGATTCTAGACTTCATTTCCTCATGATTTGTCACAAAAAAGGCAGAGATCATTGACCCTATTGTTAGTGCATAAGTAGGTTGCACTGCACCAAAGGCGATTGCAGAGAGACTTCCAACTAGTCCTTGTTTCCACTCAGGCAAGTTCAAGGAAAGAAGCCGCGAAAAGGATGGTGAAAGATGGGATTTTGTTGAGGAGTCTTGGTGTTCAAAATCAGGTAATGGTGTAGTGAAAACAGCAGGACTTGATCGCGCTGTGCTCAACCTTCCTGCACTCCTAGGAACAGAAGAAGTAGCACTTGGTTCATAACTTTGGTCTATGTCATTGCAACTTAGTTGTTTCTGCATTTTTGCTAGCTTTGCATAATGACCATTAGTTTTGTTGATAAGGTCTTTGTGTGATCCTGTTTCCATGATTTTGCCGTTGTTGATTACTGCTATCATATCTGCATTTTTCACTGTGGTGAGCTTGTGTGCAACTACCTGGTCATCAAATCAAATTAATTAACATGTATGCTTATGTTTAGATAATAATCTGTAACATATATTTGTCCTAAAAACTTAATTATTGTAAAAAGTGATGAAGTTTATGTACCAGAGTAGTTCTGCCAAGAGAAGCTTGATCGAGGGCGCTTTGAACTAGAGTTTCAGATTCTGAATCTAGTGCACTTGTAGCTTCATCCAAGAGAAGAATCACAGGGTTCTTTATAATTGCCCTAGCAATCGCGATTCTTTGCTTTTGACCTCCGGATATAAGTGCTCCTCTTTCACCAATCTATAATTGTGATACATGATTAATGCCACAAAAAGCAAGAATTCAACATTAACAACTAAAAAAAAAAAGCATATAATGAGGTCTAAAATAAAGACAGGGCCGTCTCAAACATTTTAAAAGATAAGAAAAGGCGTACTTATTAAAATGTTATACCACAACATTATTATGGTATACATACAAAAATTAAGAATTTATACATTCGATAACTTGTATGTGTACCTTAGTTTCGTAGCCTTCAGGAAGTTGTCTAATGAAGTTGTGCGCATTTGCAGCTTGAGCAGCACCAATAACTTCATCCATAGTAGCATCAAGCTTACCAAACATGATATTGTCCTTAATCGACGTACCAAACAAAGCATGATCTTGACTAACAAGTCCCATTTGACTCCTAATCCATTTCAAATTCAACCTTCTTATATCAATGCCATCAATCCTTACAACTCCCTCATTGGCATCATAGAATCTCTGAAGTAGCGCGATAGCAGTGGATTTACCACTCCCACTTGCTCCAACAAGGGCAACAGTCTTCCCTGCTTCGACTTTGAGGTCAAAATCTTTTAGGATGATGGTATCAGGGCGAGAAGGGTAGGTGAAGTTAACGCGTTCAAATTGTACCTCCCCTTGAATTTTGTCTAGAATTAGGCCTTGCTTAGCCTCACCATCGATCAATGGAGTCCGGTCTATCCTTTCGAATATTCTTGATGCTGCTACTGAGGCTTCTGTGAAGTGTTTCATTTCAGGTAGTGCACTTCCAAGTGCTCTGCATCAATTAGTATTCATGCATATGAAATGCAAGCAACACATTAGTTTAATGTTCAAGCATTTGCAACAACAACAAAAAACAAAATTAAGTAGGGATTTATAGATTATTGTCTTCTTAAAGTTATGCTAAATACTACTCCCTCCGTCCCTTAATACAAAGCTTCTTTCTAGCATTTATTACTCACATAATAAAGAGAAATAGGCTTTTAATTTAGGGACGGAGTGAGTATATTTGAAAAATTAAAGATTATTAATTATATTAGACAAGGTAAATTCTCCCATAATTCGTCTAAATTAAAATTAGTTGTCTAGCTTATAAATTATAATGTCAAACCTTACATGAGTAAGAGTTAAATAGTACATGGATTTACCAAACCTTCAAATTATATATGGACCATACATAGCATCTCCTTGTCTGTCATTTTAAGTTATCAATTAAAAAAAATCTAATTAATAATAAATCAGTACTACGTACAAACATTAGACATGTAACAATTTTTTTTAGAACATGCTAATATATAGGTAAAATTTGTATAAACCACCTTTTTTGTCCAACTTTTTTGAAAAAACCACCTTTTAAGTTTTTTTTTTTAACTAAACCACCTTTTAAGTACCTAAATTTTTTATTGCACCACCCCTATTTCAAATCTAACATATTGTATCTCAACCATCCACTTCCAAATCATCAACCATAGCAAATCTTTCCCTTCCATCTCAACCATCCACTTCAATTACCTCAATTTAGGTTTTGAGAATAAACAAATACTACAATTTAATTTTTGTAGCAAAATTAAGTTTGGTTATTTAGAGTTTTACTCAATTTAGTCATGCATATATATAAAGGGGAGGGTCAAATGTTTTTGGAGGTGAAAAAAATACATGATTTAGGAGCGAAAGTCACAAGTTGTGGGCCCCTTTGACGTTTTAGTTAATTTTTTCGTCATAATTTGAAATAGGGGTGGTGCAATTAAAAATTTAGATACTTAAAAGGTGGTTTAATTAAAAAAAAAACATAAAAGGTGGTTTTTTCAAAAAAATTGAACATAAAAGGTGGTTTTTACCAATTTTACCTAATATATATGATTGTTAAAGTATCAACTCAACCATAAGTTTAATTAAGTTGATAGTTGAGGTCTAAAAATATGTTTTATACTCTATCTGTCTATTACGACCCCTCATACAAGAGCCCAATGAATGAGATTCAAACACGTGACCTTTGTGTCATGCTGACTCTTTATACATGTTAAAGGACCAACTCATCAACCAAAAACTTAAGCTAATTAGGGGTCCATGAATATGTTTGATCGATGCTCTACCAATGACTATATATTAATTAATTCTAGAAGGGAGATATATAAATAGAAAAGGAAATCATTACGAGTAATTGAATATAAGTTAATCAGATCTTGTACTTGTTTACGAAATGATTAAGATGATAAAAAATGACAACCTTTAAGCAAGAAGCATCGAAGCAACAATAGATCCAACGCATTATTAGGCATCAATATAACATGATTCACATCAAGATCAGAGGACAACAATGCACTATGTATAATATATAGAAGAAGAGAAGACTTGGTATAAGTATATAGAAATAAAAAAAGTTGAAGCAACAACAAGAGAGATAAATATTAATAGACGACAAGAATATTCTAGCTGCAAGAACGTTGTATTTGATACTATACATCTTCGTCTTTCATGTGACACTCAATTTTCTATGATGCATGAAATAGAAGATGCATTCATTAATTTATTGGTACTTATTTTATGAAGTCTTTATTTATCCTTGAATATAATTTTCGAGTTCATCGTCTAATTAGATACATCATACATGCATTGTATATCTATATCACATCTTAATTTGTATAGTTAAATTTTAATTATGCTCAATACCCTTATGCATCATAGCTTAGTACCATTACCATACCATAATTTCATCAATATATAGTTTTCCAAAATTAGGTAAATGGCCTAGTTAACACAAGCAAAAGACTGCCAATCATAAATACTCCATATCTGTTACATATTAGTTGCAACTTTGGGATACTATTAGCGAGACATAAAAAATTCCATAGTTGCAACTAATATGTCACGAGGGTAGTAAATTGTTTGTTAAAAAAAAAATCACAAATCATTTGCACATCAACTAGTTAGCAATTTAGCATGCACATCTTAGCTTGCACATATATAAATTAACATGCTAAAAACAATATATAAATAACACAAGAAAAGTTTAGTGTACTAAACTAAGAACAATACTTACACTCCTCCCATGATAAATGTAACACCAGCAGCATAAACTCTACCACCAGTTTCTCCATGGTACATAACCAATCGACTTCCATACCAAGCTATAAATGCCCATATCGCGAAAGCAAGTCCTGTGCTTCCAACAGCCAGCCCTTTCGCGAACCCTTGCTTAATCCCTAGCTTCATAGTTCGGTCCAAGATGAGACCATATTTCTCTAGAATAGTCTTCTCAGCAGTGAAAGAATACACAGTTTTGATAGAGCTTAAGGCCTCTCCTATGATGCTGTTGGCCTTGCTGTATTCTTGATACGACTTTTTCGATAAAATTAGAAGGTATTTACCATAGATTACTCCTGGAATTAGTAAGAGTATGACTGTTGGAAAGGCTACTATTGCTAGCCTCCATGAGAAGTAAGCAGAGAATGCAATTCCTGATAAGAATGATGATGAGTGCATCAAGAATATTGGTACCTGAAACCCTCAAAAAAGCACCAAATGTTAGATTTAATTTTATAGCAAATTATAAGGTCAAATTCACCATCTAACTATCTAGCTAAAATGAAATTGAGGGCTATATTTTATTTTTGTATTTTTCTTTCTTAATACAATTCAAAGTTACTAATTTTCAATAAATACTATGTATATGAAGGTTACTTTATGAATTGATTGAGCCATAGCAAAAAAAAAAAAAAAAAAATCCATTCCAAAAAAAAAAAAAAAAAAAAAAGAACACGCTAGCAATCAAATGTAGCAATGGATATATTTTTGTAAAAAAAATGGAAAAAAAAAAAGAAGAAAAAAATATTGGAAGGAAAAAGAAATTGTGCACAGCTCCAAAGCACTATGGAAAAGGAGAGCATCTAAAAAAGGAAAATATTGATTCAAAATGTAGCCATGAAATTAAAACACTATGTCCAGAACAAATACACTCTGTGTTACATCACTTTAAGTACTTATGTCGGAGTTAGACTGGGGTGATTAAACTTTCAATAATAAAATTATTGGCTTCAACTAGCTAAACCATTTCTTAAAAAAAAATTCCATGAATTTGTTCCAAATAAAAGTGCCATTTGTTCAACCATGTGATTATGCCAAAAGTCCAAGCTTATTAGACAAAATGATCTATGTTTGACAAAGTTAAGAAAAAAATTAAAGGTTTACTTAAGAATAATTTCAAAATTTGTTCAAACATATATATTAGCTAGTATACCAAAAATCCGAGCTACGGAGTAATTAGTTAAGTGATCTATGTTTGTCAAAGTTAAGAACAAAAGGTTTACATAAGTAAAACCATGATATATGTTCAATCATACCTTCTCACTCAAAACCTCTTGAATGAGTGAAGTATCTTTGGATATACTATTCACAACCTCAGATGTAGTAGCTTCTTGTGAATCAAAGAAGCCAACCTCTTGCCTTAACACAGCTTCCAGATACTTATATCGAATCCTCAACACTTGCCGCTCACTAGTTTTGCTCCAACAAAAACCCTCTACAAGAGTCATTTTTCATATGAATAAATTAGAACATAACAAAATCTAGGTATACAATATATGTTAATGTAATAAATTTGCTAGGGTTTATTGTATGCTTACTTTAGTAGTTAAATGTGTTACTTACCCATGAAAGCTAGTACAAAGACTACTAGTCCCAAGTAAACAAAGTATAAGCTGCACTGAGATAACAAAAGAATTATTAGTATAGGGCAGTGTAACAAATAAATTAAACTATGTACTATCATTAATAAATTACATGTTTAATTTGATCAAGATCTAAACCATTGGAATTATTCTAGAGATCCTACATATGTATTTTTTTTTTTTTTTAACTATGTTTATTATAATTAACTATACTAACCTTTTCAACATCGGACATGAAGGTCTTAGCATTATTATTCTCTTGGTTTTGGCCAAAGCCAAGACTATTCATAAGCCTACTAGCAAACACTAAGAGGCAATTTGTGGACATTCCATCACCTATAGCTCCAATGGCACCCGATATCATTAAGAGATAATCGATCCAATCTGCATACCGAAAGATTATTATTGTTCCATTCGATTTTCTTTCCTTCATCCCATGATTTTCTTGTTTTTCCTTCTCCATGTATATTCTTCGAAGTATTATATGTACACCTTATTTATTTTGATTTTTTTGGGAGAAGTTGTATAGTACAAGGTTGCTAGCTACTAGCTAGTTCATCAAAATACAAATTTGCAAGTGCAACTACAAATAATGTTGGCTATAACCCCTTTAAAAGGAGAAAAAAGAGAAGGGGAGTGGGTAGCTAGATAAGCTATGAATTTGTTAAAAAGAAGGGAATTATATACAACTTATATATAGGTGGGCTTCCTAGGAAAACAACCTGTATTAAAACTATATACTCAAGCAATGAGCATTATGTGGGGTTTCCAAGCAACAAGTATATCAATCATGACTCTAAGCATTGTGGCTACATGGTTGATTGTTTTTGGGACGTAGACCTATCAATTGGGTCAGTTAGGTTGGGTAATTAGGTTCGGTACATGCTCAAAAATAAAAAAAATTATATTTAGCATCCTATCTTTTCAGACGGATTATAGTTGACAAGTCTATTTTGGATGCTAAAAAAATCTACTTATTGAATAATAATTTATTTAAAAAAAAAAACTAATTTACTTTATCACCCTTACAACAAGGGCAAAAATAACAAAATAAGTACAGAAAAAATTTAAGCATGTTTGCCCAAAAAGGTGATGCTGCCTTTGTATAAAAAATGTCCATTTGTGGTTGGTTATGTTACTCTTTATATTAGTTTAATGTTTTAGGGGCTTTAATTAGCTAGGGAGATGTATAATGACATTACTTTGATCACATGTCGTTTATTGCCATTACTTTAATTTAGTGTTAATTAATTAATTAATTATTATATATTTAATAAGTAATTAATAGTAGTAATGTAGTATTATTATATTGTAAGCCCGCATCCCTTAGCTTTGGCAATTTGGCATGCCATGCAAACTTCATAATATAATTATCACTAATAAATTAATAAATAATCTAATAATCTAATCTTCCTTGGATCCTAGTTAATCATCAAAAGAATTACTATGTTCACTAATATTATTTTCGTTAATTAATCTAGCTTTCTAGCACTGCTTCTCATGGAAGCTGATGCTCTTTGTTTGTGTTAACAGCTAAAATGATATATCATTAATTATGAATTCAAGAATTTCAAGTAGCCCTACAATTCCACAAGAGACCAATTCAAATATTAAATTTTTGAAGAGTAACTCACTCGGATTATAAATTATAAGTTTTCTAACATTACCTTGCTTTCAAGTTTCTTCGTATGACACTTAATCAGAATTTTTTACTCACATAGTCGCACTTGTACCTAACATAGACCTTGATTTGTGCATCAATTTAATTCAATAATTAGATAAACATATACGTATATCAAACTTAATCCAACCAATTAGAGCTCATAAAAAATACAAAAACCTTTTTCACAACATCATACCATTTGGATTACTACCAAATACCAAAAACAAATCATTAATAATTTGAGTTATCATAGACGTTTTTCTTATGTTGAAAAAAGCACCAGTTTAATACTACTTAGTTCAATTCAATTTCATCAATAGAACTAAAAGATTAATTTATTGGTAGCTTTCAAAATCACTACAAATAATTAAAATGTCATTGTATTTGTACCTAATTATTTTGTCATTTTATCCACATTTGAATATACTCACTATTACTATAATATTATCCAACAAGGTCGAGATCCTAATGCATGGCCTATTCCACTTTAATTTGCATACAATTAAATTAAAGTTGGGGTATCTTCTAAATTAATATATTATATATAATTCATGTTTATCATGATTAAGATAAATCTGATTTATTGATCTTGCTTTAGCTAGAAATTGAACTGTATTACTTTTATCATGACTTACTCCGCATAATACTTTAATTAATAAGCTAATGACATCGATCTTCATGCAAAATGACAAGGGAAGATCATTAGAAGACCATTTAAAAAAATGAATACAATTTCAATTTCTCGTGTTGGGTTTTTATGTATCTTTAGAATCTTTTATCACGATTTCCATTAATCTATAAGAAATAGTATAATTATGTAAAATCTTACTGGATTCATTTTAATATATACATATGAAAAGTTAGGTTACGGGCCTGTTCATATTTACTTAATTTCAGTTCACTTCAGCTCCAATCAGTTCAGTTCAGCTTCAATCAGTTTAGTTCAGTTCAGCTCCTAATTTCCCTTTTTCATAAAATATTCATTTAAGCTCAATTCAGTTCAGTTCAGTTCATTTCAATTTGGCTCCAATCAGTTCAGTTCAGCTCCAATCACTTCAGATCAGTTCAGTAAATGTGAACAGGCCCTAAGTGAATAGGAAGTATATAAAACGGAGAGTAGTAGTAGACTAGTAGTCTAAAGTAGTCAAAACTGTTTGCGCGAGTACAATGATTATTGACATAATTTAAGGTCCAATGGGGTAGCAAAAAGCGTACTTAGTGGCATAAAGTGAAATAAGCATCATTAAGGGCATCAAATTAATAATTTATTAATTTAAAGCTAACTAGTAATTACCATGAATTCATGATATCTTATTTTATTACTCCAGCAATGTCGCGTCTTAATACTCTAACATGCTTATGTAGGCACTTTGATAGCGAATTATATACTCCCTCCGTCTCTATGTTTTTGCCCCATAGTAGATAATTGGGTTAAATCATAAAAATTTGACTGTAAATTTTCATTAATTTATAAGAGATAATATAGTCAAATGAAGTCTTATTGGATTTCTCTCGTTGTATATTTTATTAGTATCAACTTTTTATAATTTTTATGTAAACAAGACGTGTCTTGAAGACCGTAATTAAAATGTCAAATAAGACAAAAAAATAGAGACAGAGGAAGTAATACAAGATTTGATCCATAATCCTTAATATATATCACCATAAATTAATAAGGTAAAGTTTTACTACGGATCAGTTTTGCTAGTCGATCAATATCCATTTATATTTATTTAATTATTTTTCTCAAATCTTTTTAAAAAATTAAATATTAGGAGACATTCCTCAGAAGAAAAGCACCTAGGGCACTCTGTTAGTCAACGTGTATTTGAATGATAATTTTCTTTTTAATTAATTTGTTTTTTTTTTTTTTTTTGACAACATTTAATTATTTTGTAAGGCTTATAGATTAGTTACTCCGCCGACCACATTAGCCATGTGCTAAGTAAGTTTATTCATTTTTATTAGTAATAAAAAAGTAAGTTTATTCATTATATATGGTTATATTGAGGATATTATATTTTAAGAAATTATATGATAATATTTAGTTGTTATATCTTGTGCCTAGAATATAATCTTTTGAGATCTTTGTGATATTTCCTAATTTTATCATATTAGGGAAACCTTGTATTATATATTGGCTATGGCCGTATCAATGGAAATCAAGCAATTGAGTTTGTTCAATTTAATATATTCTCTCTAACTTAGCATGGTATCAAGAGCAGGTTGAATTTTTTTTCCAACAATGGTCGGAGACAACACGTCTCCGTTATTGTCACTTCATTCTCTCGAAATTTCACCCATTACACCGTTTTCCCTTAGGTTGCAAGGTCACCCTAAGAATTTTTTAACTTCTACCCAACTCAAAGTTACCAATTTCCATGATAAATCTGATAGAATTTGCAACAACAACTGTCATGTGGAGGTCAATTGTGATTTTCATGCAACACCAAATGATTGCTGCAAGGACTCTGCTTGTTGTGCTTTCCATGTGCGTACTAATGCAGTTTTGGGGTCGAAGGTTTCGGCCGAAAGCTATTTCAATCTTGGTCATGAGGGCTACAATAGCCAGGGGGGCAGTGTATAGTGCAAACTAATGTAGTTTCGAGTGCTCATATTAATGCAATTACGGGATTGTTTGGTAATGTTAATGTTCCCGACAATCGTTTGAATGGAAAATTTGATGTTACTTCTTGGATCATTGACACAGGGGCAACTCACCATGTAACCGGAAACAAATCTTGGTTGTTCGATATGCATAGTTTTGAGTGTCCCGTTGGTCTTCCCAATGGTGACACCGTATTGGCTTCTTTGATTGGTTATGTCCGTTTGTCGGACAAGCTCGTCCTAACCAGGGTTCTTTATGTTCCTAATTTGAGTTGCAATTTGCTTTCTGTGTCACAAATTACCGATAATCTTAATTGTATTGTCCAATTTAATTCTCATATGTGTGTTGTACAGGATCAAGCGAAGGAGTTGATTGGAACGGGAGCTAGGAGAGACGGACTATACTATTTTAGCAATTCAGATTCGGTGAATCATGTGGATGTGGGCAATGCAATGTCGACTTTGGAGTTGTGGCATCGTCGAATGGGTCATCCCTCTGAAAAAGTGGTTAAGTTACTTCCTCATGTTAGTAGCAATAAACATCTTCTTTCTAAAGGGTGTGAGGTATGTATGCGTGCTAAACATCCTAGAGATAAATTTCCTTTGAGTGATGGTAGAGCTTCTAGGATTTTTGAAAAAATACATTGTGATTTGTGGGGTCCATATCGACATGTCTCTTCGTGTGGAGCTCGTTATTTTTTTACTATTGTTGATGATTATTCCCGAGCTGTTTGGATTTACTTGCTGGTTGATAAAACTGAGGTTTTTCGAATGTTCTTAGCTTTTGTTGTAATGGTTGATAGACAATTTTCTCAAACCATTAAGGTAGTGCAAAGTGATAACGGCACTGAATTTTATTGCTTGCATGATTATTTCAGTGCTACCGGTATTATTTTTCAAACCTCTTGTGTGGGGACTCCACAACAAAATGGGAGGGTTGAGAGAAAACATAAACACATTCTTGAAGTTGGGAGAGATTTGAGGTTTCAAGCTAATTTGCCTATTTATTTTTGGGGGGAATGTGTTCTTTTTGTGGGATATCCCTTTGGGAAGAAAGGATGGAGAGTGTATGACCTTGAGTCGAAAGTTTTTTTTTTGTGTCTCGGGATGTCAAGTTTGTGGAAGATGTGTTTCCGTTTGCTACTCCAGAAGATGTAAATATTGAGTCACAAGTGTATGAGTCGAATTATGACATTCATGATGATTTTGAGGAGTTTGATTTGCGGGGTGATAATGTTGGCAATGATGATGGTTTGGGCACAACTATGGGGGATAGTAGTCCGGTTCAGCAGCCCACCATCGAGGACCCTGCGGCTGCTGGCACTGCAGGGCAGCCACACAACCACGCCACTGGTCTGTCCGATGGGAAGCCAGCGGGCGATGGCCTGCCTGCCAGTACAGCAGCACAGCAGTAGCAAACGGCTTTGCTGCCTGCAAGTACAGCAACTCAGCAGCGGCAGCAGCAGCAGACCTTGCTGCCTGCCAGTACAGCAGCCCAGCAGCAGCAGCAGAACTTGCTGGCTGGGACTGCCGAGAAGGACAGGAGCTCCACTGCTCGTCGGCAGCAGCTGGCTGGGACTGCCGAGGAGGGCAGCAGCTCAGCAGCTCATGATACGGCTCTCTTGGGTCGTGGTTTCCGGGAAAAAATTCCCAATGTTCGTCATCGTGACTATGTGACTCACTCAATTTTTGCTAAAAGTCCGTCTCCGTCCACTCCGTCTCCAATCCCTCCTTCAGGTACGCCTTACCCTCTAGCACACTATATAAATTGTGACATGTTTTCTGTGAATTATCGCAAATTTCTTGCAGCAGTTGTTTTGGGAAAGGATCCAAAATCCTTTAAAGAAGCGATGAAATCCGAAGGTTGGCGACACTCTATGAAAGAAGAAATAAGGGCATTGGAAGATAATGAGACTTGGACTTTGGAGCATCTTCCTCCCGGCAAGAAAGCTCTAGGTTGTCAATGGGTGTATAAGACGAAATTTTTGTCTAATGGTGATATTGAACGTCTCAAGTCTCGTTTGGTTGTTTTTGGTAATCATCAACGTGAAGGCATTGATTATGGTGAGACCTTTGCTCCGGTTGCAAAAATGACTACTATTCGTGCTTTTCTTGCTATAGCAGTTTCAAAAAATTGGGAGATTCAGCAGATGGATGTTCATAATGCTTTCCTCCATGGTGATCTAGAAGAAGAAGTGTACATGAAATTACCCCCTGGTTTTGAGAGCTCGGATTCGAATTTGGTGTGTCGTTTGAGAAAGTCCTTGTATGGGTTGAAACAAGCTCCGAGATGTTGGTTTGCAAAACTCACTACGGCTCTAAAAGGGTACGGTTTTATTCAATCTTACTCTGATTATTCTCTTTTCACATACACTAAAGGCAATGTTCAGATTAATGTCTTAGTTTATGTTGATGATCTTATTATTTCTGGGAATGATTCCGCTGCATTAAATGTTTTCAAAGCTTATCTTGGTGATTGTTTCAAGATGAAGGATCTCGGTCCTTTGAAATATTTTTTGGGCATTGAAGTTGCTCGTAGTAAATCAGGTTTGTTTTTGTGTCAACGAAAATACACCTTGGATATTGTTTCTGAAGCAGGGCTATTGGGTGCAAAACCAAGTGGTTTTCCGATTGAGCAGAACCACAAGCTAAGTCTTGCTAGTGGTGAGTTACTTGAACATCCTGAGTCTTATCGTAGACTGGTAGGGCGGTTGATTTATCTCTCGGTGACTAGACCGGATTTGGCATATTCGGTTCATATTCTTTCACAGTTTATGCACGAGCCTCAGATTGAGCATTGGGAAGCAGCTCTCAGGGTAGTTCGTTATTTAAAAGGTACCCCAGGACAGAGTATTTTGTTGAGTGCAGATAGTGACTTGACTTTGCAGGGATGGTGTGATTCAGATTGGGCAGCGTGTCCTCTTACTCGTCGTTCGTTAAGAGGTTGGCTTGTGTTTCTTGGTAAATCCCCAATTTCTTGGAAGACCAAGAAACAGCACACAGTTGCCACATCCTCTTCTGAGGCTGAGTATCGTTGCATGTCTTCAACCACACAAGAGTTGAAATGGTTGAAGGCCTTGCTTTTGAGTTTGGGTGTTGAACACCCTAAGGCGATCAAGTTGTTTTGTGATAATCAATCTGCTTTATATATAGCTCGAAATCCAGTTTTTCATGAACGTACGAAGCACATTGAGATTGATTGTCACATTGTTCGTGATGCCATTACAGAGGGATTAATTGATCCTTCCTATGTTTCCACTAAGGAGCAACTTGCAGACATTTTCACTAAGGCGCTTGGGAAGTCTTAGTTTGATCATCTTCTTTCCAAGTTGGGCATTTACAATCCCCATGCTCCAACTTGAGGGGGGGTATTGAGGATATTATATTTTAGGAAATTATATGATAATATTTAGTTGCTATATCTTGTGCCTAGAATATAATCTTTTGAGATCTTTGTGATATTTCCTAATTTTATCAGATTAGGGAAACCTTGTATTATATATTGGCTATGGCCGTATCAACGGAAATCAAGCAATTGAGTTTGTTCAATTTAATATATTCTCTCTAACTTAGCAGGTTAAATGCCTAAGTTTTACGTGGGATATGACCGACGATAAAAGTTGATATTCTAGGAAGCATATTATTCGCAATCTAGAAAGTTCTTGGGCAAAGTTAAAATATCAAACTCACTTGATGGTTTTACATTTTATATAATCCGGAATTTTGAAATTCTTAAATTAAATACATACACTTGGATGCAAGCCGTGCAATAATTTATTCTCAATATATACATTTTTTTTTAATTTGGCTATTTGAGATAGTGCATACAGCATACTCAATTTGTACTGTCTCAATTTGAGATAGTTCTATTTATAAAAAAAAAATAAAAAAAATACTTCGTATTATTTTATTTTATTTTTTGAGAGAACTTCGTATTATAGTACATTACTTTATACTCATAATACTCATCTCCATCACTTCATCCCACCATCTCTTCATCAATCAGTTAAAATATGGTTATCATAAGATATTTTATTTATTTTTTTAATATATAACCGAACCAAGAACTATTCTAGAAAAATTGACAATTATTGTACATTAATAAAAAAAAGAAGATAATTTCGATTTTTAACCTACCCGGCTACATACACTCTAGCTATCTAGTGATATGCAATTTTAAAAATAAATTTACATCATTAAACTCATGTGTTAATTAGATTTTTCAATTATATATGCTTAACATTTCTTAAACTAAGTTCCATTTGTTTGTTTGCTTGCCACTAACTGTTGTTGGTACATAAAAAGCTGTTTACGAGGGGAAAGTAAAGTCGCACAACTTTTTTTTTTTTTTTTTTAACGTCCTTTATAAATGAATGCTTCATTATTATATTAGTATATCAATACTCACGAATTAAAGTGATGATGTCACGTATCATATAATACCTCTTAAAAAACAACGTTACGTCACATTTACATTAATCAATCACATTAAAAAAATTGTACAAAGAAGATTATTCGGAGATCTATTTCAAGTTCAAACCCTACCTGGCCTGGCCTTATGTTTTATAGCTAGTTATGCTTTGTTTAAATTTGTCTAAATTAATAGCTAGCTCATTAGTTAATTCTTGTACATATAGTACGGTGAAGGTAAAAAGAGACTACAAAAACAATATGTATGAAATTATAACAAATTTTCTTTTATACAATGCAAATTTAAATGATTTAGTACTTTAATATCTATATGCCATGCTCCATATAAGCTTGATTGTTTTCTTCCAATGATGTACATGATATTCGGCTCTATGTTTTGAGTATCGCATCTAAATTCAGTGAACAAAAGAGTAAAATATATGGCTTTGGTACTTTTCTCTCAATGTAATAAATTACTAATCAATTTACAACCTCAAATAACCTTTTTTGTATATAAAAATTCAGTGAAGTTTAGTTTGCATATATAATTTTAAAAGGTAATGATGAAATGCTCTTTTTTTCCAATCTGATTTTTGATTCTTTTCCTTGGACATATTATGGTAAAAGCTACAATGATCATGCACCAATCGCTTAAAGCAATTAGCTAGTTTTTTTTCCCTAATAGGAAAAGAATATTATGGCTCTAAAATGGTAGTCAGTGAGGCAAGCTTAATTAACACATTTTGGCATTGGAAAATAAAGATGTATGTATCAAAAGAAGAATAAAAGGTATACCACAAGAATAAAACAAAAATATAATGGAGTTAAGTATCATTAAAGAAAATCCAAGCCATCGAACATAATAAAATAAAGCATGCATCAATTAAAAAAAAAAAAAAAATCCAAGCCATCACTCGCAAATTTTAAAGTGTATTTGGTGATAGATGCCTTTGCAACTAATAAAAGCAACAATCATAAAATTGTTCCCTTAAAATATTTTCTTCCTAAACAATACGCATTTTTAGTATAAAGATAACTTTGAGCATATATTATATACAATAAGTTTAGTCACTCCAAATTATATACTACGTAACAATCATTTTACGAAATTAATTTGTACCCGATATTTGTTCAAAACGATCCATATAGGAAGAATATATATCTAAAGCCATGCATACGTAAAGGGAAGAAATTAACTAATTTATGTCACGTCCATGATTCAATATAGTCAAAAAGTACATTAAAAGGGGCAGACATGATGAAGTGATGTTATTGCTTTATGAAATAAGTTCATGTAATATGATAATTTAGAACCTACGTTACTCATTGTTTGATAAGTGGAGTAATGCGTCATAACTCAACATCTTCAAAGAGTTGAAAGTTCTCACCATTCAAATTCCACGATGTCAAGTTTAGCCAACAATATGATTCCAATATTAGTTAAAATAACAAAATAATGCTAGTCACTTTCAATAATTTAATCCTATACTTTTGTCTCTGTAAATCAAGTATTTCCTTCATTCTTTTTTAATCTACACGAGTTACATTATTAATATTACGTTTGACAATGTAAAATTCAATCATTAATATTTTGATCAAGTGTAATCGTGTTGTGAGTTTTGCCTAAAATTCACAACACAATTACACTTTATCAAATAAAAATATTTAACAAGATTTGGGGGAGCTCCATAAATATTTAATCTTAATTCTTTACAACGGAAAATGGCTAAAAATCATACTTAGTAGTTGCAAAATTAGTGCATCTTTCCTATCAAGCTTAATTTGGACCCATAAAGGGTCTAAATGACCTCCAAAACCTTAATCAATTAATTTTCATTGGTAAAAAAAAATGACTCGGTAATCAAAATAATTTTCGACACACAACACGGAGCATTTACGTTATTTTTTTGTCAATCCGAGCTTAATTTAAATCCATAAAGGATCAAAATAATAACCCAAAAACTTTATCCAAACAATTTTCGTCACGAAAATCGAGAAAAAATTATTATTTTTATTAATTAAAATAAATTATTAAAATGAACCAATCATATCATGACATGTGTCATAATTAAACCCTAATCACTAATGGAGTTAACGGTCGTTAGTCATTAATGGCACTCGGTGAATTTTTTGAAAACTGGGTGGCATTTGTGAATTTCGAAAACCTTGGTGAATCATCAAAGTGCTCAGCGACATTTGGTGAAATAGCCGTTATCAAAATGATAAACGTGGGCAAAAAATGAGGCTTTTGGGGATTGAACCTTTGATCTCCTACATCCCAAGAGTTTAGATTTTAGAATGCAAGGTAGAAATACCACTAGGCCACGCTTGTATATCTAAGACATTATTTCACAAAATATCAGTTTTAATCTTTTACAAAAAATCAGTGGGTTCAATAAACCCATTTGAACCCTTCCTATATCCTCCCATGGTTGCATCAGTTCCTCTACAGTGGCGAGCTTTACTAAAATTTCAACATCCTTAACTCCCACTTTTATGTTTTGTAAACTTTTAGTGAATGCTGAGCCTATTGTATATCACCTCCTATTCGACCATTGTTAGGATATGGTATGATTGGTATAAAGTTATATACCCTAACAATAGTTACATAGCAGATTTTAGAATCAAATGGATTAAACCGCAATTCAAGGTCCAATTTAAGGTATCTTACACTTTAATATTGCAGAAAAATGCACTAATTTCAAATTTTGAATGCATAAGCAAATTAATATATTATACATAGTACTCATATGTTAGCAATTAAAGATGATAAACATGCTCTTATGGTAATCAAGCAAGTTTTAAATAGAGGCAAAATCAAATGATTCATGGAATAAATCATCAAAGCTACTACTTAAGGACACTAACCTATGAGCACCCCGGTTCCCTCCCTCTTTACAAAAGAAAAAGAGTAAGAAATACAAGAGTGTGATGGCATCAAGCTATCATTAACAATCAAGCGATAAGCTGTAGGACTGACAACATAGGCTCAACCTTCATGAAAAGTTGATAAAAGCTTAAGACAATTGGTTTCGAGGCAGAGCTGAACTGAGAGAAAGATACTCATTGCAATAGCCTCAGTAAGAATATCATAAGCACCCTGCAACAGAAGGCAAGTTGAATCTACTACATCACCAACACAACCCCTTACCCTAGTTATAATCAATCTAACCAGCTACGTTCATTTTAAGTTATAATACATATAAAAAGAGGCTTTACTGAAAAAAGGGCTAGTATCCAAATGATAAAAGGCCTAAATGTTAACTCTAAAACTACTTCTAAAACATGAACATTTACAGTTCCGTGATCTTCTCATTTGCTTGAACATTCAAGATGTTACCCATAGAACGCATTTCGAGCAATTTATATGTTCACAATGTATAATTCTAGAAGTTTCATCATCTGCAAAAAGATACGAAGTAAAAGCAAACATTTAACTTTTTAAAAAAGTGAAAATATATGTTACAATGGTCATACATGGAAATTAACGATAAATGCCCAAAACATAGAATAAATTTGTTAACCGTACCAAAGAATCGAACTTGCAACAATGAATATCATTTGTATCATCATATGAAGTAGATGCGAAAAATCTCTCAGGAAAATTCTGTAAGACCATTTTTTATATTGCAATTAATCTTGTGACCTGTGTGCCACTTAGTGTCATTTAACATATTGAATATCATTTTTATATTGAATTGTCTAAATTCTATAAGACCATTTTGTGCACTATACATGTTCTTTAACATATTTTTGGTGCATCTTTTATCTAGGGGTAAATGCAGATTATTAGGAAAAAAACCGAGTGAGAAATTGTGCCTGTTTAGACTTTGTAACAGAACTATCACAGTTGTAGGACTAACAACATAAGCTCAACATTGATTAAAAGTTTATAAAAGCTTAAGACATCTTAAAAGAAGTTTTAATGAAATAAAGACGAGTATTCAAATGATAAAAGACTTAAATGTTAATTCTAAAATTACTTTTAGAACATAAACATTGCAGCTCATTAATCCTTCTCACTTGCTTCAACAATATCTTCGAGCACATTCCGAGCAATTTATATGTTCACAATGCTGAATTGCAGGGTCGGGGTTTCATCATCTACAAAAATACCCACCCAAATGGTCAAGCCCCTTGCTTCCGCCACATCACCACGCCGCCATGTCACCACCACGCCGGCGACCCCAGTCGGATTCCAGCGGCCACCCGCCAGACCACCACCACCGTGACACCTCCTTCTCCCTCTTCTCCTTGTTTTATTGCTTTGTTTTTTAGTTTGATCTTGGTTTTTGGTTTTTATTGTTCAATATTGGTTTAATTAGTATCAAAACTATAAAGTTTTTAATTTATATTTTAGGATTATCATTATGAGTATTATTTTCAGATTTGGATATGATTAAAGTAAGGATTTCTAAATTATTAAAGACTTGATTTTTAGAGTTCTTTTATAAATTGATTTGGGGGTTTTGAATACCCATTATTTTTTAATATTACCCAAGTATAAAGATATGATTTTGATGAGTTTTTAGTGGTGTTTTAATCAAATAATATTGCTAGAATTTTATTTAAAGAAGTAAAATTGTAATATTTATGAAAGGGTTTAATTACCCGTTGAAGAGGAGATTATTTAGGGGCTTATAAATATTTTTCAGATTATTATAAGTTATTTAAAGTGACTTTAAGTTGCTGGAAATTGTGTATACAAGGGTAATTAATTTAGTATTATTGTCCCTTTATATAGGAGACTTGATTAGGGAATTATTGTAGTGTACTCGACTATTTTATTAGCTTATTTGAGGTACGTTCGCATACTTAGCATAATTATATTGATGTAGTAGCATGCTAGATATGTTTAATTGGTTACAAGTAGTATCATGCTCGATTTGGAATGGAAATTATGATTTGGATGTTGTTGGTGAATGGATTATGAAGCATGATTTATTTGTGATGGGTTATTGAATAGAAAATAATAGTTTGGAATATAATTTATGATCCACATATTTATTTATGGCATGCTAGAGAGCATGTTTAATTAAACTAAATGTTTAATTTAGTCTGGAATATTGAAAAACAATTTTATTATGGTTCATATGATTTTTATTGATGCTATAAGCATGAGGAAAGAGCTATATAAGTGTATATGTATACAAGGAATAAATTGTATGTTGGTGCCTTAGTGCACTTAAGGTGTTTTTAACACCGAAGGACATGATTTGTGGAGCCTTATGCGTTTAAGGTGTCATTGGCACCGAGGTAGAATTAAAAAGGATTCAACATTAAATATTATTTGATTACTAATTATTCAAGAATTAAATTGGCATATTTGATTGTTTGAATAATTATTGTTGCTTGAATGATTATGGTTTGAGAGTCATCACCAAGTTTAATAATATGTAAATAATGTAAAGTGAAAGAGATTACGCACCAAAACTCTTGGAACGTATATATCTTGAGTATGAACATATGGGGGAAGTTATGGGGTTTTATATTTAACCATAATCTCTACTGGAGTATAGGACGCTGTACATTCCTATTATTATTATTATGCGCAGGAATTCCGCCAACTATAAGTGATTTTAATGCTGGCACGGTTAGCTCCCGTGTCAGTAACCTCAATTTATTTGGGGGGAGGTTAGGGGGCAACCCGTTCGATGCTTAGTCAACATTAAATAAATTATGTATTGTCTAGTGAGAACTTTTATTGAATGTTGTATGCTTGAAAAACAGGTACAACGAGGTAAGTTGTGTGTTGATAGGGAATTGTATGCTTGTGTGTTAATTACGCTTATGTACTCAGTTTTGCTGATTGTGTGTTTGTTGGCCTTGTCTTTTATCTTGGCCCTATGATGACCCATTTTTAATGGAGAGTAGTCGAAACAAGTAAAGATAAGCTTTTCAGGTATTGAAGCATGTTCAAGACGGGGCATGAGTGAAGAGTAGAGATAGCAATATTAAGTCGATATCCGCTAACCCGCTCCACCCGCTTAAAATAAATGGACGAAAACCCGAATTAAATGGATGAGAAGCGGGTGACGGATGAAGCGGATGATGGATCAGATCCGATGTGGATGATATTTTTTTCACCCGCTAACCATCCACCCATCCGTTTAACATATATTAAATTTTTAATCAAAGAATTTTACTAATAAAATATAGAATGTGCAAGAAAATTACTTGTCTTTTTTTTGTTGCAAATTAATTTTTCAAACAATATGTTATTATTGTTTCTTTTTTATTAATAAATTAAAAAAATTATTATATAAATAACCGAAAATTAAAGTTTATCTGAGTTTTTTTTTTCATTTTAGTACTCATCCATTTGTCATCCGCTCCACCCGTTTCATCCGCGGATGATGGACGGACGGATATGGATGATGGGTGAAGAGGATGACGGATGGATGTGGATGGAGCAATTAGGATAATGGATGGATGCGGGTGAAGCTCCACCCGATCCAAATCCGATCCATTGCCATCTCTAGTGAAGAGGGAATCATGTTAGTTTCTATTAGTTTATGATGTGTTTGATGCTTTGATTATTTTATATTATGGATACTCATGAGACTAATGCAAAGGTTTTACATATTTATTGGTTTTAATAATGGCCCACAATGGTTCCAAGTTGTAGGTTGATTTTATTTTACTTCGTTTAACTTGGGTTTGACTTTACTTTCGTTTAGTTGACTTTTTAACACTACGTGAAAAAATGACTTTGGCACCGGTTCAAACCCGGCCTAAGGCACCGGTTTGAACCGGTGCCAAAGTGGGGGGTGCCAAAAAGGGGTTTAAAAAGGCACCGGTTCAAACCGGTGCCAAAACTTGAAATTGGCACTGGTTAACCGGTGCCAAAAAGTACCAAAAAAAATTAATTCACCACCTTTGGCACCGGTTAACCGGTGCCAAAAGTGCAAAAAAAAATTAATTTTTTTTTAACTTAAAAATTAAATAAACTATAATTAAATGAGAATACAAAATATAAATAGAACATCACAATCAATATAATCAAATCTGTTCAATATATATATAATAAAAAAAATTCCAGTATAGATTAATAAAAAAAATTACAACATATAAATCAAAATATAAAAATTACAAAATAAATAAACAAAATTACAATATAAAAATCAAAATAAAAATTTACAACTTCACAATAAAAAAAATACAACATCTAAATCAATATACTTGCATCTTGATTCTTCAATTAAAGATCTAAATTCATGGTAAAAGAAAACATTTTAAATTTTTAATTAAAATAAGTTTCAAAAAGTGAAAATATATATTATAGTGATTATACATAGAAATTAATAATAAATGCCTAAAACATAAAATAAATCTGTTAACCATACCAACAAAATCAAGCTTGCAACAATGAATATCATCTGTATCCATCATATGAAGCAGATGCGAAGAATCTCTCAGGTCATTGTCAGTGCCTTTGATTTTGGCCCAAAAATTCATGTGATGATACATACAATAGAGGTGGTAGTTGTACACTCTGTAGATCTTCTCGACAAATATCATGAAACAAATTATATAATTATTTAAAAATATATTAACAAATTACATGAAACTATATATAAAGTACATACATTGTATTGACATATACGTATAATTGAAGTTTGTCAGAGTTGATATATATATGTGATTTAAATATTTCTTTTCTTTTAGTTGTTTTTTTATAGCACTTTCCAGTGATGAAATACGATTGTATCGATTTAAAAAAATCGAGCATTTAAGCTTCTCAAGTTACTCTATTGGATCAATAATTTTTTTTTAACATGTTTACTTTTTATTACTCAACTAGGTTAGACCCGGTATCTTGCACGAAAATTTTTAACTAAAACAAAACCTTGATGATGTCATCAATTTATTAAAGTGCTTACGTGTCAAACTCTCATAAAAAATTTCCCCTCCTAATTTTACATATGATGTCATCAATTTATTTTATTTTATTTTATTTATTTATTTATTTATTTTTCTTTTGCCTTTTCTAGCTTGAAACATATGAAACCTAAATTTGACATCAATATTGTTGTATATACTCCACACTACTTTTGGATATTCATAATATAACAATATTAAATAGAAATATATATTGGTAGCTAATTATACACATATTTTTGAACAAATTAATACACCTTTTTTTTAATAGTAAATACACATATATTTGGCTTCCACTCTAAACTTATAAGCTTAATGATTATACATTTATACAACATTAATATATTTAATTTAACCATCATTTTAGTATATTTTTAATAACATAGTAAATATTACATTATGATGCAACATTAAATAATAACCATTTAAAAAAAAATAGAAAAATTACTAATCAACTACCGTGCAACGCATGGGTACTAATCTAGTACTCCCTCCGTCCCAAAAAGAACGACCCATTTGGGTTGATTACGCGGGAATTAAGGAAGTTAAGTAAAAAGAAGTAAAAGTATATTGGAAAAATAAATTTACATGGAGTTTGTAAAAAAAATAGAGAGAGAAAGTAATAAAATAACATGGAAAATCAAATTTTTATATGGGGAAGCTAATTTTGCACAAATATTGTAGCAAATTGGTGGGTGTTTTAATGCAAATGGGTCATTCTTTTTGGGACAAAGTTTTGGCCAAATAGGTCGTTCTTTTTGGGACGGAGGGAATATTACTTATAAAAAAGCCTATTTGCCAAATATATATTTTAAATTTGACTACATACATTATTTTGAAAGGATACATCAATATATGCTCATTTTTTTTTTTTTTTACTAAATGTTCATTTTATAGAGTGGTGCAACTATCTTAGTTGTACAACAACACAGTTAAGACTTATTGGCCATCAGCATATATATTAGTCCTATGGCTGCAAAAGATGAATGAGCTATAGTGACAAATAAGATTAGTCAAGGTGGTACACAAAAATGTTGCAATCAAAATAAGCAAGTGAATGACATAATTAGAAAGATTAGTCGTCAGTGGTATCTCATAGTGTCTTTTGTGTCTCTCTTTTGATCTTGTATAACCATCGTGACAAAAGAATTGATGTTCTTAATCCTTATACAACAAATACATATTAAAATTGATGAAAATTGTTTATTACAGAAATTTGCTCTAAGAATGTAAGGCTGTTCCACTTTTAAGAAAACAAAAGACCTGTCTTAAGTTCCCTCTGGATGGCCTTGCATTTGTAGAAAACTTACACATAAATACAAGTCGTCGCCTCATTTCCCATTTAGTAATCTCTGTCTCTTTAAAAGACTTCCCATCGTCAAAAGATCCTGTGCATCAAAGTACCAAGTGATAAGCTTTTTGACTGTAAACACGATAATAATGCCCTGATACTGAATTCAAAGACAAGTAGTACTATATTTGACGTGTTTTTTATATTGTATATGACAACTGATGTACATTACAGAGAAAGAAGATAAGAATGTACCGTCTTCAGTAAACAATGAAATTAAGATTGCTAGGCAAACACAAACACTGACGTCTTCTCCTGAAAAAATTTACACCCAATAGTTAGTGTGCTTTCAATTGTCAACTAAATATAACAATTTTAATAGAGTTTAAGCCGGAAGAAAACTGATCGAAACTCCCTAATATGAAATGAATCCAATGGTATACTAAAACAAACATAGAGAAAGACACTTTAGTGCATGATATATCAGTTGGAAACCTCAAGTTATATGAGGATTAGGTTGATGTGCCTATGTGTTGCAAGACTTGCAACTCTCTTCATATCAAAAGGTTAGACATGAAGAGACACATTTGAGTTGAAATAAAGATGACTTAAACAGCGGCACAAGAAATACAAGCAGTGAACAACTATGCATTGTTGAACAAAACATGGAATTTATTTATATGACTCAACAGGCTGAGTAACCCAAAAACTTGCGCAAGTAAGATTGAATTGATGCCACAAAAATTCCTAAGTGAGCATTTTCAAAGGCAATAAGCAAAAAATTAAATTTAGTGTCCATGTTCTGTTATACTGAAATAAATTTCATAATTGAAGCAAATTCACTTACCATCAGGGCAACACACTAAAAGAGATTTTGCTTGGAGTAAAGTTGACCTAGCAAACTTCATTGCTGAAGGAAGATTATTTAACAGCGAAAATCGGTCCAACTTTGAGCTCTGATTAAAGAGGAAAAAGAACAAAAAGAAAACATGTTAGCTAGATGGCATACTGTCAATTCAATAGTTGCTAGATAGCAAACATATTATCCATTTAGAGTCTTTTAATTGATAATTACGGAGAAATTTGCCACTCCAAATTCATACACTTATCACATACATATATCTAAGATGAAACGGAGTCTGCAGTAAGTCTGTAAGTCATTGATCAATACATACCACTATAGGCAGATGCAAATAATTATATGAATGGTCAACATCGAGAAGCTCCTTGCCGCAATTCAGTATACTGTCAACATCTGGTTTAGTCGCAGCTGCCCACATAGATACACAATATAAAGCAGCACGTGAGAAACTGTGTAATGGCATCATATTCGGCCTAGCCAAGCCAACCATCCACTTCTACAACCAACGAAGGGGAAGGGGGGTAAGGTTAGCCAAGCAGGCACAAGTAGACAATACAATTAATGACAGAGAATAAAGGAGGCAGCAACAAGTAATTGAGAGGCATGAAGAGTGGTGCTTGGTAGAAAAAGACAAGATTAATTGAAACTAGCTAGACCTTTTTACAGTCCTTGTATATATAAAGGAATGTAGAGGAATGGGAGAGGCATGAGATTTGTATTGCGGAATGAGAGAGAATGGTAACCTAAGGTTATCAAAGAGAGTGACCTCTGTTGCCATTATCAATCAAAATCAAGCTTTCATCTTTGTTTACTTGCCTTGTTAATTTTAAAATACAAAGCCAGAGAATCAGTCTATTACAGAAACTATGAGAGAATTGACGGATGTCACATAAACAGGGAAACTTGGCACAAAAAATGAATAAACATAATACTTTTTTACTCTATCTATTTCAAGTTATAATATAAGTGTTGTTATGGAGATATGATAACATATTTCATAAAAACAAGTTAGTGATTATACTACAACCATTTTGAACTATGTTTACATTGTGGTTGGTGATGTGCAACACATCAGTAACAAATGAAGGAAAAGAGAAATTATGGTTGGTGATGTGCTACACATCAGCTACAAATGAAATAAAGGTGAAAACTAGTGCAGGTGAATCCAGTTAGTGTGTTGTGTCAATATTCTGATGATACTCTGGAGAACCTTCTTCCTCATAACAGTTTAGTACTTAAATTTAGAGAATAGTATTGCTCTGGCAAGCACTCAATAGATTTCGTGCAGCTTGGCCGTTTGAATGTTATTGGATCATGGATTGCAAATAAAAGCAGAGAAAATCAAGGACAGCAAACTGCTCAGAATGAGCATAGCCAAGACAATTATAGGAATACAGGGAAATGAACAAGAATATCTTAAAAATGACATGGAGAAGCAGCAGACAACAAAATCAGGTCAGGGAAGGCCTAAGACTATAGGAAAGTTAAAGTTATCTTGCTTTTTAGGTAATGTCAGATAGTCAGACTTGAAGGTAAAAAAGAATCAACATCACAAAGAACCAACATAGAAAAACATGAAATCAAACTAACCAAGATGAGTTGTGCTCACAGCGATATTTGTCAATCCCAACCAACATATTGAAGAATCCCTTTTGGTGCAAGGACTTATGCCAACCTGTATATTTTTAAACTCTGAGTGCAATGGCAACTCGTGATGTCCATTGCTCTCTGAAGACTTTTTAGACTTCACCAAAATTTGGGGAGCATCTTGTCCTCGTTGTAATCGATATACTCTGTCCTTTTCGACTATTTCAGAAACTTTCTTGTTACACAAATCAGGCCCGCAATTTATGAGGTCATACACATGATTCCAAAAAAGATCGGGCGTTAAGCCCCTAGCCCAACTTTCTTCATCATCTCCTGCCCCAGGAATATAGTTCCAACTAAACTCAGAGCTTGTACTTTGTGGAAGAAAACCAGTCGAGGAGGATCCAGAAACAAGTATTAGAGGTGTGAAATCCCAAGAATCATGATCAGGGACCTCATTTAACCATATAACAGATTTTTGGGAGATCCATAAGGGGCGTAGAGGTTTTCTTAAGGATGCTGCAAGTGAAGCAATATCAGCACCACTCTCTTCCAACAGTGCAGTAAAATCATCAAGGCGATTTTCAATAGAAGCCTTCTCTGTCTTAGGAACCCATAAAGGTAGATGCAAGGAGCAATCCCAATCATTTGAAATTTCTTTAGCCTTTTCTTCATTTGCATCAGAGAAATGTTTATGTATCATGGTGTTTCTGTACCGTTGAATAGCGCGATTTAATACACATGACCAAACAGGTATCGTCTTTGACATGCTATCAGGAAATCGCTTCCCTTTTCGAGTTGAATCAACAATTGTACATCCACCTTTGTTCCCTACACAATGATAGTAAAAAAAAAAAAAAAATCAACAAATAATTTATTCATCCTAAAACTAAAGCTGAAAAAAAAAACCCCACACAGACACAGAGCATGAACCCATATGGACCAACAAAATTGCATCTCATGTTCTCAAGTAAACTAGTAGGATCATTCGGACTTTTAGTCACCTACTCACCTCCTTTAAGTCTTCTATAAAGCATCGACAAATGACTAAGGATATCAATTGTTATCTTGGTACTAAACAATTTTAGTTCCAAAACAGCAATGCTCAAGAAGTAAAAGGTCTTCAAATCTCATATACCCCCTTATTATTCTACTGCTTACTCCTATGCCCAGCATTTTGATGCATCCCAGAAAACTTCGCATTTTCTTTGCCTGTTTAATCACTTTCTTTATCCAATCACATCCTTTTTCTTACACTCAATTATAAGATTTTCTTAGTATCCGCTTTATTAATTTCCATTCAATCTTAAGTTCTTAACAATTTGATCTTTATGCCACATAGAAGCAAAAATGGGTGATTCAAGGTAGTATTTACCCATTTCATAAATTGGTACTAAGTACTACCAACTTATGTTACTGATGCAAAAGAATATATTCTCTTCCAAGTTCCATCCAAATCCATTGGTATTCGACATCCAAGAATCCAATTACCACTACAATAAACTCAGCTAAACTAGTCCGTAAAAAACACAACAGTCCGACTTGATAATATTTTTTGAAGGAACCTAAAACAATATATTTCATAGCACCTTAAATCTTTTGTTCCAATCAAACTCGAGATTCAAGCAGCTCTATATTTCTGCGACTAATTCAGCAATAAAACACACTACAATTTAACCAAACTAATCAATGAATCATTGAATCCATTATTCAACCAGAATTGTGGTTAAGTTAGTAATCTCCATTAGAGCTTGTCTATAATTCTACATTTTTCCCATTCATTCATAATTCTAAATTAAACGTTTAAAGGATTAAAACCCAGATTAATAAGCAGCAAATAATGATCTTTAGAGTTCTAATGCTATTATTGGTTCAGCCAATTCAACCAAAAAGGCGCAATCTAGACCATAAGAATGAGCATATTTCAATTAATCAAACAATTGATAATATCTGCTACCTCCGTTAATTATTATTTGCAATAAAGGGTATTATTTGTGAAATATAAAATATTTCTTTGTTGCAAATAATACTTAACGGAGGTAGTATATATAATCTCTATACATGGGCAGTGTAACACATACCAGTATAACACCTGAACATACCATTTACAATTTATAGAACATTAACATTCAGGTTGCTTTCGGAGTACAAAATCAAACAATCAATTACTAATTAACATTGAAGTTACTTTCGGAGTACAAAATCAAACAATCGATTATTAATTTTTACTACCTCCGTTTCTTATTATTTGTAATAACGAATATTATATACCGGCGAGGAGGGCGAGGTGAAGATTGAGGCGGGATGTGTTGAAAGAACAATTATTGGAGTGACCATCAGTGGATTTGAAGTAACAAGTGCCACCATTGAATCGAGGCGAATACCATAAACCGCAACGAAGGTTAGCAACAAGAGGAAGATTAGGCCATAGTTGAGAAATCTCTCCGACAAAAATGGAGTCATGGTAGATTGAGAGTAAGGCATTATACAAAGTATTGTCTCTCTTTTTTATGCTTCTTGATGCTTTGTATATGCTCTGTTTCAAGTTTTCCTCTTCTATTTCCATTGATAATAGTATGTACTTTCTTTTGGTAAGCCTTTTAGGTGGGAAGAAATTGGGAGGAAGAAGAATAAAGATACTCCTTCAAAAAAAAAAAAAAAAAACTCTTTTAGCCAGGCAACGAGAGATCAACACTTGACATTCTAATTTTTCGCTAAGGATCTGTTCATATTTACTGAACTGAGCTGAACTGAACTGAACTGATTGGAGCTGAACTGAACTGAACTAATTGGAACTGAACTGAACTGAAACTGAACTGAATTAAGCTGAAATGAATATTTTATGTGAGAGGGAAATTAAGAGCTGAACTGAACTGAACTGAACTGAGCAGATTGGAACTGAACTGATTGGAGCTGAACTGAACCAAACTGAACTGAAATTAAGTAAATATGAACAGGCCCTAAGTGTTGCGCAACTTAGGATATAGTTATATACTAGTATAATTCAATTTGTAGGATAAAAAGTTAGCTTAGAATTCTATTTTCAATCAAATTTGGATAGAATTTTATAATAAAATTGTTAATTTAGAGTTTTATTTTCGATAAAGTACCAATTATTCATATTTACAAATTGAATTATAATTTTATTTCAAAAAATAATTAGATTATAACTCTCATAAATTATTTCCATTGATAATCGTGAACTAATTCTTACTTTCTTTTCCCTTCCCTTCCTTTAACTTTCTTTCGTTTACTAATTTGGAACCAAATAAAGCCAACTTTTTTTTGGTGTTTAGAGAGCCACAAGGGCAGGGGTGATAATCGATTCCAGGATCTCCTAGAAGGGAGGAAAGCTCTAACCACTTGAGTTATCCCTCACTCTCAAATAAAGCCAACTTTTACATGGGAAGATTTATGGGTCCTTATACAGGTTTTCGATATACTCTATCCGCATATTTTTTTAATACAAAGTAAGCAATAATGTTTATGATTTATACCTAAAAGATTACAAAAAATTTAGTGTTGAAAACTTTATCGTCTCATAAATAGATTAATAATTATTGATAATATTTAAAATAAATAGAAACATGTATAGTCAAAATGATGTATAGTACGTAGTATTAGCAATTTTTAAAACCAATAGCAATCTGAAAAAGTACACACATCACACTAGTATCACGATTACAAATTATATCGTCCCTTTAATTTATTTCATACATTATTACTCTTCAGTTTTTGATAGCATGTCCTGTACTCCTAATAGCCCCAGATTTGGCCACAGAAGCTGGATTCATAGCTCTCCTAATCTTGAGTATGTTCCAAGCTGTCCCAGCGCAATGTCCAGCAGTTGCAAGGGCATCATCCGTGGCTTGCCCTGCATTTTCTCCATACCTATTAAGATGATAAAATGATAAAATTTCGTGAAATTAGTTAAACATAACAACAATCAAAGTAAGATTTACTCGCGTAAAATGTGTCTTTTATTTTCTAAAGACAAGTAATTTTCACGTCTCACAATAACAATAATAATACACAAAGTCTTATATGTGACTAGTCACAAGGTGATAAAGTGATCATTAAAAAAACCTGTTGGAAACCATCCTAACCGCAGCCCCGGAGGTGGCTTGGAGAGCTTGTTGCTCAGCAGCTTCCGCAGCACACATTATCTTATCTGTGCAATCAATTTGACAATTACATTAAATAATTGCATTCATGATTCATACATTCATACCTAATATAACAACTACTTTTGCCGCACAACCCTAAATAAACCTAACCTAGCTCATTGATATACAATACTAGTAATTCCTAAACCTATAATAGCACATGAAATTGTGATGTTAAAATAATTAACATACCAACAGCATCAAGAGAAGCTAGGAGAACTTCTCCAGGCATCATAGAGAAAAATGCTCTGCCTTGTTTGGAATTAACCAAGGGCCCCATCACTGATCCAGTGGCTATCCCAACTCCATTTAGCATAGTTTTGCTCATTTGTTGTGTTGCATTTGACAAATTTCTTGCACTAATTATGCAACCATCCAAACACGGTACAAAGTTAATTAAGGATAAACATAGTATTGATGCTACTTCTTTTTAATTAATCACTAGGAAATAATTATAGGACATAATTTACCGCTTTATGCTTTGATTCATGGCATTGTTTTTTGCAGCAGTATTGTTGTTGCTTTTAGTCTTTGCAAGTGTGGTTCTCCCATTGTTGTTCTCTTGGCTAAGAATCATATTCCCTTCACTTTGCACCTAGTAAAATCGCATCGAGCTTTTTCACGTCCCATACATGCTTGATAGTTCCACAATTTAAATTTAAAAATAAAACCTTATTATGATAACATTTGTGTGTTAATGTGTTATCCATTACTTTTTTAAGGTCCAATCCGCCTAATATCATACACAATTTCTACCATTTTCCCCCTCCCCCGGCCCCCTCCCCCCTCTTATTTTTTTAGTCTATGCCATGTTCTTTTTTTTCTTCTTGTTTTCTTAAATGAGGACTTAATTATAATTCAAGTTTCCAATTTGGTTATTACTTTTAAAGTCCCATGACCTTAATATAACATTTTTATCGGCTTTACACCAGTAATTACCCAACTACGACAATAGTTGGTAGCCATTATATTTCAAAGGCCTTACACCAGTAATTAAAAAAAAAAAAAAAAAAATTAATAAAAAGTACACCAATTTTTTAGTTGCTTTCTTAGTTAGCTTACATAACCCAAATGTAACACAAATGGTTGAATGTTAGAAGATCAAACACAATGTAATTGAACTAGTATAATCTAAATGTGACCTAAACACTGTGGTTGGAACAAAAGAACAACAAATTTAAACCATATCTTATGAATTATTATCATACCTGGTTGGTGTAAGCATTGCTACACATAAAAATGCCCTTAACAATTTGGCCAGTTCCTCCAGCAATTGCCCTAGCCAATACTCCATTATAAGCTTCAACCTTAGGAGCAAACTCCTTCCAATCAAGATCATTATTATTCCTCCCTTTCGCCGTAGATGAGCAAGAAAAACAAGAATGTTCTCTAAGGAAACTATCCAAGGACCCTAACAAATTTTTGTCACATCGGTCCGAGAAACTCACCCCATAATTCAAAGGATCACCCCCTTTCATGGGCAACGTGAAGAGATAGTGAAAAGCATCAAGCTTAACCACGGGTTCATCTTTCGTGAGTGGCCATTGTAGGTTATTCGCGACCTTGATGATGGTTGCAAGGGGTATGTTTTGGTCAGAAAGGACGTATATAGACAAATCTCCTCGTCCTAGCTCTATGGTTTGTCCTTCTTCCATCAAGTTGACTACACATCCTGGAATACGGAGCAAAAGCTCGTGCTTGATCGTGTTGGTTTCGATTTTTATTTGGTTAGATGAGCGCGATTTTGATGAAAATGGACTAAAAGACTTCATAGCTAGTTTTGTTAGGGTTCTTGATATGTAGGAAGAGTTAAGGTAGGAGTACTAGCTAAGGTATGTACATGCATATATGTAATATGTATATGTAGTGAAGGCCAAATTAATTAAGGGGAAAAATGGGGTAAGAAAGAAAAATGTGTGTGAATAAGATTAGAAGATCATAAGTATATATTCTATTAGATCAAGTAGAGCATAGCTTTACTAAAAGAGAGGATAAGGGAATTTGATTATAAATAGTGGTACGTACTTTATGTTGCAAAAGCTAGTAATAAGGAATATATTTGCTAAGTTAGGAACACCTTTAGTTAGGTACTTGCTAGTTTTTTTTTTTTTTTTTTTTTTTTTTTTTTTTTTTTTTTTTTTTTTTTTTTTGTAATGGAACTAGTTTGGAATAGTTTGGCTTTCATGCGTTGGGCTAGATGAAACCTACTTATCATTCATATTTGTTTCATACTTGTGTGATGGGGGATTGATTCATTTCCCACAAGACACAAATTGTCATTACTCGTCTCTTGAATTATTGGTACATCAATGGTTAGTTATTACAGAGTAGTTACTTATAAATTGATGGGATCGTGTACTGAAAAATGTGGGTTTTTTTTTTTTTTAGAACATAAAAAGTGTGGTTTATTAGTTGAATTAAGGCACACCATTGCATTGGACATACCACACACATACTTGATCAATATTATAAGTCAAATGACATCCTTAATTAAATAGGAAGAGCATAATTATTTATAAATCTATATTATTAAAAAGTAATCTAGTCCCATCAAAAAAAAAAAAAAAAAAAAAAAAAAAGTAATCTAGACTTGGATTATGTAGATATAATGTTTAGATTAAATTAATTGCTATCAAAATCTAAAGTGTAAATTCGGAATATTTTAGTTAAACGCCACTTTATCTTAAATAGTAACACTTTGATTTAGTTATAGTGTTGAGTCAGTAGGAGGTTAGCCTCTTTTTCCATTTTGTCAAAAAAAAAAAAGAAAATAAAATAAAATAAATAGATATAAATAAAAATAAAAATTGTTGAGCTATCACACTTTGTATCAGTAGAAATAAAGTCACAAGGCAAAAGCCTAATTAAGGATTCGTTTAATATTGCTGTGGTTTTTAGTTTTTTGTGTTTTTATTGTACTAGGGCAGCGAACGCGCGCGATGCGCGCGTCATATCTAGCCGTATCTTGAAGGTTTTTTTGGTTTGGCTTTTAAATCACAAAATTAGTTAAATTAACAATAAGAGAAATTTTTCCTTAAAAAAAAACAATAAGAGAAAATATGTAATCAACTATATTTAGGTGGTATAAATGTTCAAGACAACTAACATTTATGAAAGCATAAAAGTACATAAATATTTTAGAGGGTATAGTTGTCTAAACACTATTCATTAAAATAGCGTCTACATATTAATGAGGGTATGTATGTAAATACACATTTTGAAAGGTATAATTGGCATTACACTATTCATAAGAGTATGTTTCTACTTTTTATAAGGTAGGGATAACATACGCACCCTAATTTAGGGTATTAATGTCATATAATGAATCAAAAACTAATTAAATTTATTAAAATGGTGATAATTTTGAAAACTAAAAACAAAAAGGTGAAACTATTTTATTTTTTTTATTTAAAATTTTTTTTTAAAAAAAGAATTTCCAAACAGGGCCTCAAGCTTTTCACTAATTTCACATTAAAATTCATAAAGACCAAATTGCCCTTCTTTTTTCACGGCATTAGTACAATTTTAGCTACTTCGTATGAACAACACTGTGCTGCTTCTTCACTCTTCAGTAACGCCCCAAAACTACCATCTAAATTTGGAGGAGGTAATTTGTTTTCCCCATTATTAAATCTTCAAATTTTGGGAAGTTTATGTTGTATTTAGGGTTTGTAAATCTGAGTTCTAATTTGTCTATCTGAAATTTAATCAAGTATTTGTTGAATTTTGATTTTATTGGGTTTTTGTTTTGATTGTTATTGTGATTATTGTTTTGGGAACATAAAAAATATGTCTAATTAATCTTGATTATGAGATTATCTTGGTAGTTCTAGAAAATTATGTATGTATTTTAGAACAAATAAAAAAAAAATAAATAAAAAAATAAAAAAAATTGGTTCCACTGTCAAAAAAATGTAGGTGACTTTGATAGAAATTGGCCTTTTGTTATGGAATTTCTTATTGGATGCCTCCATTAGGAACCGTAACTGCATCGCGTAACAATGGTGAACCTTCATGGTGATGGATACCTCCCTTAATACAATGCCTCTTTCTCTTTATTAAGTGAGGAATAAATGCTCAAAAGAGGCATTGTATTAAGGGACGGAGGGAGTATTGACATTGCCGTAGATATTGGAAATCATTGTTAACTGAAAAGTGGCAAACTGGCGATAGAGAACTATACTAGATTGTGTTAACCGTACCATCTAGTTCAAGATATAATAGGACTATAGAAGCAATCTTAATTGCCTTATCTTGCTGGTAAAAACCTAGTTTTGTGTTGTAACTTTGATGTATTTGTATGCTATTCACGAGATACAAGCGGGACTTTGTAAATTTTGGACTTCATGATACTTATCCCACAAGTATAGAGATATGGTATTGTGGCATTTTTTCTTGGAAAAACTATTTGAAAAAACAAGTACTTTTTTGATAGAAATTAAATGCATAGTGCTTCTTTTTTGGCAAAATTAGCTAGTTTGATCAAGCCGTTTCCAGTCCCGTGGGCTTTTTTAGAAGGACAAATAACATGCTACCAGTGCACTCATGTAAATGCTGACACCATTGCAGGAAGGGAGAACTACCTGACTGGGCAAGCAACTTATTGCTGAAAAATGGTCAAAGTGTAAAGATTGAAAAGGTATGGTCGGAGTACCTTTTTTTTTTTTTTTTTTTTTTTGGAATTTCAGAACTTCAGATGGCTGTAACGTTGTAACAGAACATTGGATCTTGATGATTTCAAGATTACTCATATTTCAGATTTTTAAGTGAATTCTGCTTGTATTTGATGGTCTTATAGGGGGTGTACCATAGAACAATATGGAGGATCATCCTCCTGTTAATAGCCCAAGAAGAGTTCTCAGCCTGTCGAGGAAAAGGAAAGGTGTTGGCTCCTCCCTGAGTGTTGATAATAAGGCTTCTGGATTGGGTGTATCTGGTCAGCATGGTCCAAAACCAGCTGAAGTATATGGCTTTGTGGGTTCTATAACAACTATTGTTGCAACAGGTATATTTGATATTCGTGTCATTGTCTCGTGGAGTATTTTGTTTGTGCTTCGATTGGGATTCATGGTATAAATAAATCTGCTGAGATCTGCATGTGTTGTACTTTTTTGTTTTCATTCACTTACAGAACTTTTGTTACATTTGTTGAGAAGCTATATTCTTCATATGGGCATATGTTCCTGAGCACTGGTTGCATTCTATTGGGATCTTCTAGTCTTCTACTATCCTAGCAGGTGAGCTGTGCTCTTCTTATACTTTGACTCTAAATAAACCAACCATTTAATATATAAGAGCAGCCTCTACTGTTTATCAAGCAATGCTTCCCTGGCTTGCAAGTCTACACTTTATAGGGGTGAGGAGGGAAGCGGGCGGGGGCTGGGGAGGAGGGGATTCGTCTTCTTATTGGAAACAGAAACAATTAAACAGAGGCATAACTGGTCACAGAGGAGTTGCAACCTTACAAAAAAATGGTTTTTTGACACTGAAGGATGCAGATCATTGTAAAAATTCCCCTTGTCTTGGTGCATCAAGCCTCAGGCATTGTATAACAAATACTGTGCTGGCCAGCAGGTTAAAAATCTTCTTTCACTGCTTCTTGACTTTGTTGGTTACACTTTAATTATGCTATTGAACTTGCTCCCCATGCATTGGTGCTTGGTCTTTTGGAGTTCTAGACTTCTAGTGCTATCCTTTTTGGGATTTTTGCCCTGATTAACTACTGTTGTTTGTCAACCTATTTGGCAATATGATGATGATTAAGTTTGTTTCGCATTCTAGGTACTGGGCTGTAGCTGTACCAACTTATTGTATGGTCATAATAGTCTTGGGACTGGCATTTTATATAGGCCTTAACTTTATGGCAACTCCTTCTCCAACCTCCTTAAATGTGATTTATGGTAAGCTAATTCTGGAACCTCAATATCTTGAATGTTTTCCTTACACCTGCATTGTTGAGAACTTGAGATCAGACATGACTTTTAGTGCTGTATTGCATGACAGATGAGCACAGCAGAGAGCCACAAATTTTCAACACATCAACTGTTGAAGATGATCAGCCTATTGAACCTATCTCGGATATTGGCATCAACCAAATTAATGAGCTTATGTTTAGAGATTTGAAGTGACAAATGTTTATGTTGACATATGTGGACTAAACGTTGAAAATGTATGGTAAGCGGTTTTGCTTATAGCACATTGCCTTGCTTGTCTGATTAGTTAAATAATTGTAAGGCTAACTCGTAATAACATCAAGGGCTCAGTAACATATATGTATGCTCTTTTCTGCCTCTACAGTCTACACACATAAATGAATATAAGAATTCTTTTTCTAAACCTTTGAAGTAAAGAATTTCCCTCTGCATGAGTTGGATCAGTGATATCTTTAGGATTTTTTGCATGCTTGAGGGATTAATAATATATTACATTTATACTCCTGCTAACTCAGAAGTAGTTTTAAATTGAATTCTAAAATCAAACTAAAATGAGTATAATTTTGGTGGGGGGCTTTCTTTTTTTTTTTTTTTTTTTTTTTTTTTTAATATTTATTTATTTAGGGGGGTGGGGGGGGGGGGGGGTGCAGGGCAGTGGAACATTATCGAGGTTCAAGCTCAGATAATACTGAATCAAGATTAGAAAAATACAAATGTTGTGAGCATGGAGTTGCCTGACTTAGCTCTGCATCTGGTTTGGTGGAATACGCCGGCCTTTTTGGAATCATAATGTGTTCATTTTTGTTATTGAGAATGGCTGAAATTTCCAACATGGATGGTCTATCCTCCTGCTTTTCTTGAACGCATAGTAGAGCAACTTGCATACATCTCATTAGCTTATATTTTGAATTTGAATCGTATAATGATGGATCCGCAAACTCCTTGCATTCATCTTCTTTCCACAATTCATATGCCTATTCAACAACCATATATATTTTCAAAATTAGATTTTTCATATACAGGATTTAAATCTCACTATATAACTTAGCTGGCTGCTTAATTACTTACATATTCCAAGAGGTTGTATCCTTCATTAGCACCATAGAATTGGTTATTTCTCTTACCACTTATGATTTGTAGCAGCAGCACTCCAAAGCTATAAACATCATGTTTTCTTGAGTATACTCCTTGTTTTATGTACTCCGGAGGGACATATCCACTGCCAAAATATGATTAATTTGTTCAGAGTATAACCTGAATAATTGGTGAATAACAAGAATACAAGCATAACCATATACTCACTATGTTCCTACAATCTTGCTTGTATTTGCTTCATATTCATCTGTTTGGAATATTCTTGCCAGGCCAAAGTCTGAAATCTTAGGATTTAAATCTTTGTCAAGTAAAATGTTACTAGCTTTTAGATCTCGATGTATGATCGTTAGCCTTGAGTATTCTTGCAGGTACAAAAGGCCTTGAATAATTCCTTCAATGATGTGAGCACGCTTTCCCCAGTCAAGCTGCAAACTTTTCACAGGATCTGTAATGATTTGAAAGACACAGAAGAATCAATAAGCTGGCAGAACCTTATGTCGATGTTTTCAGCAGTTCACTGACTAGATTTGTTGTCATCGGTGAACTTAGTCAAACAAAAGCTATACCGAAGAGATAATAATCCAAGCTGCTATTTGGAAGGTATTCATAAATAAGCATCTTTTCTTCTCTTTCCACGCAAAATCCCATCACCTTAACTAAGTTTATATGCTGAAGTCCTGCAGTGAGCATAACTTCATTCTTGAACTGCTCAAATCCTTGGCGTGATGCTTTTGAAAGTCTCTTTACTGCAATTTCCTGTCCTGTCTTTAATTTTCCCTGTAATAGAGGATAAGATGTTACTTAGGCTGTATTTTATGGGAAGGATGAGGAGGGAAATTACTTTTTCTCGAAAGAATTTTCCATTCAACCAAACACAGCCTTATTCGCTTATGAGAATCAAATTGACCTGACCTACACTATTGGTTTCAGTTTTTTCTATGTTTTGGTAGGTATTTCCTCTCCCTCTATCCCTGAGACAAAGAGTTAAAAATATACTCTGATAATCTAAGACTCAGATACTGATTACTGAAGCAATGCGTAGTTTGCATACCTTGTAAACTGGTCCATACCCACCCTCTCCAAGCTTTTTGTGAAATGAAAATTTATCTGTGGCAGCATTTATATCCTTGAAATTGAATGCTTTCACGTCTGGTGAATCGTAACTGAAGTTTTGAGTGTCAGTCCTTACAGATCCTGTGAATACCGTACCCCAAACATAAATTTAAAATATAAATATGATTGTTTTGTTATCTTATAATAAAATCTCCTGATTTCCTAAATTCATGCTGCTAAGCCTGTCATGCTTTAACTGTACTTACTGGCGAAATTAAGCAGTCTTTCTCTGAGAAAATAGAAGATTAAACTGAAACAGCAGATACAGGCCACAGGAATCAACACCTTAACTAAAACCAGCCTTTTATTGAGCTGATTCCCACCTGCCATATCAGCTGATAAACATACTCCATGTTATTTTGTGTTTCTACATTTTTAACATATGAAATAAATTATTCAGAATGCTGTACCATACAATTTGAATTACCTGCAGCCTGAGAAAGAACCCAGTTATCATCATTAGCAACTTGAAAGACATTGTACCCACGAAGGCCTTTCTTCTTAGCATATGAAACCTTAGTTTTGATTGCTTCCACATCGTCGAACCCCACCCAGAAAGACCCAAATGAGCAAGTATTCTCGACATAAGTAGAGTTGTACAAGCTCTTAGCTGCATAACTCTTCACAAAGCTCTTGATCCATCGATAGCCCAGTGACCCATCTGAATTGATCCCTGGACCTGAAGCCGGAGCTCCAATCTGGTTATCCTTTGGATTTAGAAGGGTCCATACCCAGCCATGGTAAGGCATCCCTATCAAAATCTTGTTTGCTGGTAGACCTTTGCTGATCCATTGGTTAAGCCCATACTCAGTATTAGCATGGGGATTATAAGGGTCAAACAATGCAGCATGAGGGTGGGCAAATTTGTCCTTTTGGGGTACAAAATAATCAAATGAAAGCATATGAACCCAATCAAAGTTCCTTTGGATTGCGTCCACAGGGAAATCAACGACGAAAGAGCCATTCTTTTGATCATGATCAAAAGTAGAAATTGTAGGCAAGTAATGGATGCCCTTGCTTAAGATTAATCTTTTTTCATGAGGAGAACGATTTACAGCAGACCGCCACTCATCGAAGAGTTTTGCCATGTTTATGGAGTCAGAGGTGGTGTTGGGCAGAAAACAACAGATGTCTAACCCATTGAAACCATAAGTTAAGGCTGTTTGAATGGAGGAGTTGATAAAAGCTTTCCTAGAGGAAGAATTGGAGATCATAGATAAGAAAGTGTGTTTGATCTTGTGATCTCCTATGGAAAGAAGTGTTTGGATTGAAGGGTTTTTTCGTTTAACGGTGGAGGTGAACGAAGCGAAGTATTGGAGGTCGGATGGAGGGATGGAGACGTGGTAAGTGGTGGAGTTTAAGCCGGCGAAGCCACAATAGAGGTGGGTGAAGAGAGAAGAATCAATGTCAGGAGCCGGATTCGCACTCACTGTTAACCAGTAACCTGACCTGATCCATGATGTTTTAATTCCATCAGCTGCCTCGCCATAGTAGACTATAGTATAAATCAGTTGTACTAGAAATAGCAAGAATTTCATGAGATTGATAACTGTATATTCCATTGAAGCTTTACACAAGCTTAATAGTCTAGTCCACCATTCTTTAAAAGAGACAGGTTTAAGGACTTTGAAGTTAGTTGCCTACTTGCGTGTATTATTTTCCAATGTAATACTTGGAACAGGTGTATCCGTGTATAACATTGTGGGTAGTTATGAAAATTGCGCCATTACTATTTTTAGTTGAAAATTGCGCCATTACTATTTTTAGTTGAAAATCTTAAATAAATTGATCTGCATAGAAAGTAGAGTAGAAACTTCTAAGAAATCAATTTTTCAAGGCAAGACTAGTTTTTTAATTAAGCACGATTTATTTTTAGGTCTTGAACCCAAAATGCAAAGGAGCCTATTGGAAAACAGAACTTGAACATGCAAGTTCTCTAAGAAAATTACAATCCCTTTTATAATATTAAATCTCATTCTCTTTAAAACAATAAAAAAATATGGCTAATTAACTTCATTTTATGTTATAAAATTTCAAGTATGTCTCATGAAACCTAAATTTTCTTATGAATCAGGTTAGACACTTTGAGAATTTTTTTACACTCATACGGTCGCACCTCATTACCACTTTTTTTACTCGTAATGTTTTTTTTTTTTTTTTTTTTTTTACATATTAAATGTCTGTTCTCTTCAACATAATTTTAATTCAGTTTAGTTCCTAATTTCCTTCTTTTATAAATTATTCAGTTCAGCTCAGCTCCAATGTATTCAGTTTAGCTCAATAAATCAAAATTGGTCCTAACTCTTTTTTTTTTTTTTTGCATTTTTTTTCACCCTTGTCCATGCACAAATTTTTTTTTTTTTTTTTTTTTTTTTTGACAGAAGTCAATGCACAATTAATATATCTAATTATTAACATTGCAAAATCATAAAATTGAATATTAATAAAATTTACGTTGAAACGATTCAAACAGATTCCACATAGAGTCGGTTCATATTTACTTAATTTCAGTTCAGTTCAGTTCAACTTCACCCAGTTCAGTTCAGATCCGTAGATACTCCCTCCGTGTTTTTTTAAGTGATACATTTTCCATTTCCGGCCGTGTTTTTTTAAGTGATACATTTCCTTTTTTGGCAAAACAATACATTAAAATATTATGTCTCTCTCATCTCATGGTCCCCACCCAAACCCACTACTACTTTTTTCATTATATCTTTCCTCTCACATATATTACTTTTCAATAAACTATTAACCCCACTATCTTTCTTTAACAATTTTTTAATACTCCACTATCCCACTTACCTCTTATTTTATTTAAGTCAATTAAATTGCCTAAAACTATATGGCGGTCAATATGTATCACTTACAAAAATACGGAGGTAGTACGTTTTATCAACCTCATAAAGTTATAGAAAAGTAATGAAGGAAGTACATTCTCACTCTCATTTTATATTTCAACAAACCCCACTTACAGTTTTACTAGGTATTTTAACAAATTCTACTCAACGGCGTAAAATCACATGTAAAAATGTTGCATAAAAAATACGTCATACATTCAATTAGTGACGCTAATAACTGTATGTTTTTTGGTAAAAGATTGAATAAAAGTGTAAACTTGTGCACTTGTCTGCTGCATCAATGGCGTCGCCTTCACCATCAACAATCTCACCATTGTTAGTGCAACTCTGAGCTGCTTCTACTATAACGACGCCCTAATTACCGCCAAATCGCCTTCCACTCCTTCTTAGAGGTAATTTGTTTTTCCCCAAATTTAAACTTCCAGATTTCGCGCCGATTATGTTAGGGTTTTAGGGTTATGTAATCTGAATTCTATTTTGTTTATGTGCTTTTTAATTAAGTTTCTGTTGAATTGTGATTCTTTTTTGGTTTTTGTTTTGATTGGTATTGTTATTGTTGTTGATTTGGTAAATTGCTATCATAATTTCTGTCCAATTAATAGTGATTTTCTTTTTAGTTGTTACCGATTAAACCTATTTCAGAATGAACCAGAAATTAGGTTGTACAGAAGCCAAAAAAAAACAAAAAAAAAAACAAAAAAAAAAAAACAAAACCTTGCTCACTCTTACATGTAAGTGACTTTGATAAAATTGGCCTTTTGTTATGGAATATGGACTAGCATGTCAGGTGCTATTAGGGGCTGTAATCGTGTCGCGTAATAATGGTGAAAGATCTTGAATTTACAAATAGAAATGATCTCCTCATTGTTGCTATTGGGAGGTGCTGCAAAGGCTGAAATATATGGTGAAATGTGACCAGTAAGTGATTAGCAATTTGGGTCAACAGCTCAATTCTAGAAGCTCTGTTGTCCTCAATGTGGTATCAACTGCCAGATCAGCCTGCAGCACTTTATCGAGTTGTGGGGGGTTGTAAACTTTGTTACAAGTTTAATCAAGCATCAAGATTGGATTATTGTGTGCACAACAATTATTTGCTAAGTTACTGACAGTGCTACGGATTTTAAATATCATTGTTAACTGAAAACGACAAACTGGCAATAGAGAACGACACTTTGAAGTTTGAAGGAATTCAGATGGTAGCTAATTTAAAATGTTTTAGTGCGTGATGGAATAGAAACAATCTTGTTACCTTACCTAGCTGGTTAAAGTCTGTTTGTGTTGTAACTTTTATGTATTTGTATGCTACTAGTTTTGCTTTAATAGATGCAAGCTGGGACTTTGTAAAATATTGAACTCCATGATCCTTAACCTGCAAGTCCACATATATGGTTTTTTTTTTTATAATCATATTATGGAATTGTTTCTTGGAAAAAGTATACTCTGTACAAACATACTTTATTTGATAAAAAGGAATGCATGATCCTTTTTTTTTATTTTTATTTTTTTATTTTTTAATTTCTTATCTGGTAATCTTAGTTAGTTTGACCAAGCCCTTTCATGTCTAGTGGAATTGTCATTTGAGGGAAGTGACGTGTTTCTATTCATGCTAATGCTGACTTCAGGGTGCAGAAAGCGACTATGCAAGTAACTTATTGCTGAGGTAGAAGAGTATTAGATTCATATAGGTGCAGTACCTAACAGTCTTCAACTTAGGTTTACAGGTACGAGCTAATTTGATTCATAGGTGCAAGCAACTTTGTTTATGGGTGCGTACTAAACAAATCAAGGCTTAGGTTTCTGCAAGAACATTCTAGTTAGATATGTACTGTATTCTATTGATGGTGTTTCTGATCTGAATTTGTTAGGCAGCATATGCTAGCTGTTACATTTTATGATTTTCTGGTCTGAATTAGCTCTCATCTCCAAAATAGAACGCAGAAGGCCAAAACCAATTGTGATACTATCACCAAACACTATGATTAACAAAGTAGATTACTCACTACAGCAACCCTTATCCACTTAGACTTCCCCATCCCACTGCTCTTTCAACCCATTTCCTCCAAATCAACTGAGGATCCAAACTTTGTCCTGTAAATCTCAGTGGCATTTCTAAGCCGACAATCCTCTTTATATTCCCTCAATGTATGTATTTGAAGCTTCTGGAGCAGTATGAAGTAGGGGAATGTATTGGCATATAAGGTGCTCCATGACTGCACCAAGCAAGTATAAGACTGGTGAAAGACCCTTTATAAAAAATTGATTTAAAAAAGAGAAACAAGTGTGAGGAGAGAGATATGGGCATATGGCTGCTTGTCTTCAAGGGTCATAGCCTAATAGGAGAATTGTGGGAACTATGCCGATAAAAAGTTTATGACCTCCTTTCGGTGGGCCCAGTTTGCTTGTAAAGGGAGATAGAAATAGGCAGGTAGGTTACTTTTAGGGGTATTGAATGGGAATGCGGGGTTTGATATGTTGCGTGGTAATTCGTGAGGTCTCTTTTCTGATTTTTGAGCTGAATTTGAGCAATGAGGTGACAAATTTAGAGGGTGTGAGATATTGGGACATTTGGGAGATACGAGCCAATTTGAATGAGAGAAGAATCTGATAATTTGATGATGATGCTACATGGGTAGTTGTAGATGATGTTGTTTAAGAAGTATCAAATTTGGCTTTTGTGATGCTGATATGGAGCAACTTGGTTCATATGGAAATATTTTTATTTAAATTATGTTGATTATTCTATTATAGATCACTCTTTTAAATGTTTTGGATTTGCTTTTTGTGAAAGTTTAATAAAAGCATGAAGAACATGTAATTATGTAAATTATCACAATTGTAAATGATCATGGTATACAAACGAAAAAGTTAGAGAGATTATAACAGTTGATGTTTGCTCCTCCTTTTTCTTCCTGTTAGAATTATAAAGAAATATGAATGAAGGAAGTTTTCTTTAATATAATGACAAGCAGATTGATTATGTAGACTGTGAGTCTGTGACTACAGCTGCACTGACAGCTTAGTAGCTTATCATCTGTATTGCTCTGTATTCTTTACCTTTTTATTGGAAGTTCAGATGGTTGTAAATAGGTAACAGAACGCGGATCTTGATGATTTCAAAATTGCTCATATTTTAGATACGTAAGTGAATTCAGCTTGTATTTGATGGGTCTGATAGGTGGTGTACCAAAGAACAAGATGGAGGATCCTCCTCCTGTTAATAGCCCAAGAAGAGTTCTCAGCCTATCAAGGAAAAGGAAAGGTGCTGGCTCTTTCTTAAATGTTGATAATAAAGCTTCTGGATTGGGTGTATCTGGTCAACATGGTCCAAAACCAGCTGAAGTATATGGCTTTGTGGGTTCTATAACAACTATTGTTGCAACAGGTACAGTTAACCGTCGTGTCATTGTCTCATGGATTATTCTGCTTGTGATTTGTTTGAGCTTCTTGAAATAAATAAATCTGCTGAGATCTGCATATGTTGTGTTCTTTTTTCTTGGTATTTACTAACAGAACTTTTGTTATATTTGTTTAACAGCTATATTCTTCATATGGGCATATGCTCCTGAGCATTGGTTGCATTCTATTGGGATCTTCTACTATCCTAACAGGTGAGCTGTGCACTTCTTAAACTTTGACTGTAAATAAACTAAGCATAATCTATAAGAGCACCCTCTACTACCTCATCTAGCAATGCCTCCATGGCTTAAACAGAGGCATACGAGCTCTCAGAAGAAGAGTTAAAACCTTACTAGGAAAGGATTTTTTTAGTATGGCAGCAAAGAACGCAAGTCATCGTGTTCTTTATCCCCTTGCCTTGAAACCCTTGATGCATCAAGCCTTAGGCATTGGAGAACAAATACTGTGTTGGCAAGCAAGTTAATAGTCTACTTTTAATGCTGCTTGACGAGTGTTGGTGACACTATAACCTTGCTATTGAACCTGCTGCACATGCATCAGTGCATGGTCATTTAGAGTTCTAGTGCTATCCTTTGTGTGATTTCAGTTAAGAGTTTCAAGTTCTACGGTTCTACCACAGTTGAACGCCAACCTATATGGAAATATGCTAATGTTTGTTTCTCATTCTAGGTACTGGGCTGTAGCTGTACCAACGTATTGCATGGTCATTATAGTCTTAGGACTGGCATTTTATATAGGCCTCAACTTTATGGCAACTCCTTCCCCAACTTCCTTGAATGTGATTTACGGTAAGCCAACTTTTCCTGCTGGAAACCAAGTCAAACTTCCCTGAATGTTTCCTCTATCCTGCATTGTAGAGATTAGTTATGACTTTTAATGCTGTTTTGCTTGACAGATGAGCACAGCAGAGACCCACAAAGTTATATGACATCAACTGTTGAAGATGATCAGCCTATTGAACCTTTCTCGGATATTGGCATCAACCAAATAAATAAGCTTATGTTTAGAGACTTGAAATGACAATTGTATATGTTGACATCAGTGGACTAAGTCGTCTCATGTAGATAATATCTGGGTAAGTGGTTTTGCTGATAGCCCATTGCATTGCTTGGCTGATTATTGTAGTATTTGTGTGAATGTGAAGGTAGGCTGTGTTAATTTGTTGAAGGCCAACTCTCAATAACATTGAGTGATCAGTAACATGTAAGCATGCTCTTTTCTGCCTTTTGCTACATGCATGAATGAATGAATGAAGTAAGGATTCTTTTTTAGAGTTATTGAATTAAAAGAGTTGCCTCTGCTTGATTTAGATTAGTGATATCTTGCATGCTTGAGGGACTAATTATACATTACATTTATAATCCTGCTAACTCAAAATAAGTTTAGCATTAATTCTACAAAACAAACGGAAATTGAGGAGAATCAGGGGAAATAGAACATTATCGAGGTTCAAGCTCAGATATTACTGAATCATAATTAAAATTATTCAGATGTTGCGAGCATGGAGTTGGCTCCGCATCTGCATCTGGTTTGGTAGAAAAGGCCGGTCTTTTTGGGATCATAATGTGTTCAATTTCGTTATTGAGAATGGCTGAAATCTCCAGCATGGATGGTCTGTCTTCCTGCTTTTCTTGAACACATAATAGAGCAATTTGCATACATCTCATTAGCTTATATTTGATATTTGAATCGTCTAATGCTGCATCCACAAACTCCATACCTTCATCTTGTTTCCACAACTCATATGCCTGATAAATTCATTTAACAACCATAGAAGTTATGTCTGATATATGTGAAATATATAGATTTTTCATATACAGAAATCAGCCACTAGATAAATTATGCTGCCTAATGACTTACATATTCCAAGAGGTTGTATCCTTCATTAGCACCGTAGAATTGGTTATTTCTCTTACCACTTATGATTTGTAGCAGCAGCACTCCAAAGCTATAAACATCATGTTTTCTGGAGTATACTCCTTGCTTCACATACTCCGGAGGGACATATCCACTGCCAAAATATGATTAGTTTGTTCCGAGTATAACCTAAATAATTGGTAAATAACAAGAATACAAGCATAACCATATACTCACTATGTTCCTACAATCTTGCTTGTATTTGCTTCATATTCGTCTGTTTCGAATATTCTAGCCATGCCAAAGTCTGAAATTTTAGGATTTAAATCTTTGTCAAGTAAAATATTACTAGCCTTTAGATCTCGATGAATGATCGTTAGCCTCGAGTATTCTTGCAGGTACAGAAGGCCTTGAATAATTCCTTCAATGATGTGAGCACGAATTTCCCAGTCGAGCTGTAAACTTTTCTCAGGATCTGCAACATTTTAAAAGACACAGAAAGGAAACTATAAGCTGGAAGAACACTATGGTTATGCTCACTAGCTAGATTTGCTGTCATCATAAAACTTAGTTGAACAACAGCTATACCGAAGAGGTAGAAATCCAAGCTGCTATTTGGAAGGTATTCGTAAATAAGCATCTTTTCTTCTCTTTCCACGCAAAATCCCATCACCTTAACCAAGTTTACATGTTGAAGTCTTGCAGTGATTATTACTTCATTCTTGAACTGCTCAAATCCTTGCTTTGATGCTTTTGAAAGTCTCTTAACTGCAATTTCCTGTCCTGTCTTTAATTTGCCCTAGAAATGAGGATAAGACTATGTTTAGGCTGTATTTAAATGAAGGGACGAGGAGGGAAAATGCTATTCTAGAAAGGATTTCTTTCCAACCAAACACAACCTTATTCGCTTATTAGAAGGAAAAAAATTTGACATGATCTCCATTATTGGTTTCAAAAACTTCTATGTTTCTAGAGGTATTTCTTCTCCGTCTTTCCTCAGACACACGCATAAAAAAGCAGTATACTCCTATAATCTAAAATGACACAATGTGTAGTTTGTATACCTTGTAGACTGGTCCGTATCCACCCTCTCCAAGCTTCTTGTAAAATGAAAAATTATCTGTGGCCTCATTAATATCCTCAAAACCGAATGCTTTTACATCAGGTGAATCATAACTGAAGGTTCAAGTGTCTGTTGTTATAGATCCTATAAACACAGCACCTGAACAGAAATTAGAGGAATAAAAATGATTATAATCTTAATATCATGAGATTGTTTTGTCATCTCCTAGAATCAAATGATCTCCAAAATTTATTCTGCCAAACCTGTCATACTTTAACTGTACTTACTGCCATAATTAAGAATTCTTGCTCTGAGAATATAGAAGATTAAGCTGAGACAGCAGATAATGGCTACAGGAACCAACACCTTTACTAAAAGTAGCCTTTTATTGAGCTGATTCCCACCTGCTATTTCAGCTGATAAATGTATTCCATGTTATTGTGCCACTACAGTATGAAATAGGAGATAAATCATTCAGAATGATATACTAACAATTTGAATTACCTGCAGCCTTAGAGAGGACCCAGTTATCGTCGTTACCAACTTGATAGACATTGTACCCGCGAAGGCCTTTCTTCTGAGCATACGAAACCTTGGTTTTAATTGCATCCACATCGTTGAAGCCTACCCAGAAAGACCCAAAAGAGCAAGTATTCTCAACATATGTAGAGTTGTACACAATCTTAGTCGCATAACTCTTCACATAGTTCTTGATCCATTGGTAACCCAATGACCCATCTGGATTGATTCCTGGACCTGAAGCTGGAGCTCCAATCTGGTTATCTTTTGGATTTAGAAGGGTCCATACCCAGCCATGGTAAGGCATCCCTATCAAAATCTTGTTTGCTGGTAGACCTTTACTTATCCATTGGTTGAGGCCATAGTCAGTACAAGCATGAGGATCATAAGGGTCATACAATGCAGCATGAGGGTGAGCAAATTTGTATTGTTCGGGCACAAAATAATCAAATGACATCATATGAACCCAATCAAAGTTCCTCTGGATTGCATCCACAGGGAAATCAACTATGACGGTACCATCCTTTTGATCATGATCAAAAGTAGAGGTTGTAGGCAAGTAATGGATGCCCATGCTTAAGATTAATCTTTTATCAGAATGATCTACTGCAGACCGCCACTCATCGAAGAGTTTTGCCATGTTTAAGGAATCAGAGGTGGTGTTGGGCAGAAAACAACAGATATCTAACCCATTAAAACCATAACTTAAGGCTGTTTGAATGGAGGAGTTGATGAAAGACTTCCTAGAGGAAGAGTTGGAGATCATAGATAAGAAAGTGGGTGTAATACTGTGATCTCCTATGGAAAGAAGTGTTTGGATTGTAGGGTTGTTGCGTTTGACAGTGTTTGTGAACGAAGCAACATATTGTACATCAGATGAAGGGATGGAAAGTTGGTAAGTGGTGGAGTTTATGCCCGCGAAAGCACAATAGAGGTGGATGAAGAGAGAAGAATCAACATCAGGAGCCGGAAACTCGCTAACTGTTAACCAGTAACCTGACTTGATCCAAGATCTGTCAAATTTATCAGTTGCATCGCCATAGTAGGCTAATGTATGAATCAATTGCACTAGTAATAGCATGAATTTCATTAGTTTGTTAATTGTAAAACCCATTGAAACTTTCAAGTCAGTTGTGGATTGTCTTCCTAATTAATACTTCGTACAAAGGTACGATTGTACAATCATATTGCAATTAAGGAGAGCAAGTCTAATTGTCCTTCACATGAATTAATTCAATTACATGACTTGTTTTTTTCCTTGACTCAGTCTTTTATACTGTTCTAGAGACTTGTCATCAATCAAATATCTAAAGCTAATTTGAAATTAACTTGTACTATTATACAACTAACTTGCAATTTCACTTTCGAGTAAATTGTACAGTTCTCTAGAGTTCATTCATAATCTACTACTTCATACTCCCTCCGTCCCTTAATACAATGCCTCTTTTGAGCATTTATTCCTCACATGATAAAAAGAAAGAGGCATTGTATAAAGGGACGGAGGAAGTAGTTTCCAATTACTTTCGAATTGGCACCAAACTAAGTAGGGGTAAGATAGACTCCAAAACCTTGTCACCTACATGCTCTTCATGAATGATGCGTCTCAGGACTCGCAACTATAGAGACAAACTTTGAGCATTAATTCACATCAAAGCATGTAATTTTTGGGATTTTGATCCATTCATTTTAATTTGCACTTTTTAGGCTATGTTCACAGTTCACTTCACCTTATTATTAATGAGCTGAAAAGTAATGTCCGTCGTGTAGCTTGATTTTAAGAAACCAATGCAGCTTGTAATCGGGTAAATTGACTATTTAAAGGCATATTGGATGGTTTTATCCACCCAAATGGGCTCCCAAAGGGTATTAGGGTCAATGGTAATCATCTCGGCGATTGTTATTTCCAGTCCAAAAAAGTCAAAAATTGTCAAAATTGAAAGCTATTATCCACGCTTTTTGAAGATTTTTGGAGGTTATGGGGCCCGGTGGCGGAAAGTGTTGAGATTCTAGGGAATACATCTCAAGGTCATATAATACCGTTTGGAACCATATATGACCATTATATATTGTCATAGATGTCCGTGGTGTAGCTTGATTTTATGAAATCGGTGCAAGTTGTAATCAGGAAAATTGACTGTTTAAAAGCATATTGTATGGTATTATCGACCCAAACGGGCTCCCGGAGGATTTTAGGGTTCATAGTAATCATTTCGGCAATTGTCATTTCCGGCCAAAAAAAGTCAAAAATTGTCAAAATTGAAGGCTATAGTCCACACTTTTTGAGGAATTTCGGAGGTTACGGGGCCCAGTGGCGAAAAGTGTTGAGATCCTACGGGATACATCTCAAGGTCATATAATGTTGTTTGGATCTATATATGACCATTACATGTCATCATAAATGTCCGTGGTGTAGCTTGATTTTATGAAATCAGTGCAAGTTGTAATCGGGTAAATTAACTTTTTAAAAGCATATTGGATGGTTTTATCCACCCAAATGGGCTCCCAGAGGGTATTAGGTCAATGGTTATCATCTCGGCAATTATTATATCCAACCCAAAAAAAAGTAAAAAATTGTCAAAATTGAAATCTATTATCCACGCTTTGGAGGAATTTGAGAGGTTACGGGCCTGGTGGCGAAAAGTATTAAGATCCTAGGGGATACATCTCAAGGATATATAATGTCATTTGGAACCATATATGACCATTATATGTTATCATAAATGTCCGTGGTGTAGCTTGATTTTATGAAATCAATGCAAGTTGTAATCGGGATAAATCGACTACTTAAAGGCATATTGGATGGTTTTATCAACCCAAATGGGCTCCCGAAGGAAATTAGGGTCCATGGTAATCATCTCGGCAATTGTAATTTCCGGCCCAAAAAAGTCAAAAATTGTCAAAATTGAAGCTATTATCCACGCTTTTTTGGGAATTTAGGAGGTTTCGGGACCCGGCGTCGGAATGTCTTGAGATGCTAGGGGATACATCTCGGGATCATATAAAAACGTTTGGAACCATATATGACAATTATATGTTGTCAAAAATGTCCGTGGTGTAGTTTGATTTTATGAAATCAGTGCAAGTTGTAATCGTGTAAATTGACTGTTTAAAGGCATATTGGATGGTTTTATCCACCGAAATGGGCTCCCAGAGGGTATTAGGGACTAAGGTAAAGATCTTGGCAATTTTGATTTCCGGGCGAAAAAAATTCAAAAAATTCCAAAATTGAAGGCTATTATTCACGCTTTTTGAGGAATTTCGGAGGTTACGGGGTCCGGTGGCGAAAAATTTTGAGATCCTACGGGAGATATCTCTAGGTCATATAATGCCGTTTGGAACCATATATGACCATTATATGTTGTCATAAAAGTCCGTGGTGTAGCTTGATTTTATGAAATCGGTGCAAGTTGTAATCGAGTAAATTGACTTTATAAAGGCATATTGGATGGTTTTATCAAACCAAATGGGCTCCCGGAAGGTATTAGGGACCATGGTAAACATCCCGGCAATTTGTATTTTCTGGCGAAAAGTGTTGATATCCTAAGGGATACATCTCAAGGTCATATAATGCCATTTGCAACCATATATGATCTTTATATGTTGTCTTAAATATCCATTGCGTAACTTGATTTTATGAAATCCATGCAATTTCTAATCGGGTAAATTGACTGTTTAAATAAATATTGGATGGTTTTAACTACCCAAATGGGCTCCTGGAGGGTACTAGGGTCCATGGTAATCATTTAGGCAATTTTAATTTCCGGCCCAAAAAAAGTCAAAAATTGAAGCCAATTATCCATGCTTTTTGAGAAATTTTGGAGGTTTCGGGATCTGGTGTCCGAAAGTCTTGAGATGCTAGGGAATACATCTTGGGCTGATATAATGACATTTGGAACCATATATGACCATTATATGTTGTCAAAAATGTCCGTGGTGTAGCTTGATTTTACGAAATCAGTGCAAGGTTGTAACCAAGTAAATTGAATGTTTAAAGGCATATTGGATGGTTTTATCCACCCAAATGGGCTCCCGAGGATATTAGGTCCATAGTAATCATCTCTGTAATTGTTATTTCCGGCCCAAAAAAGTCAAAAATTGTCAAAACTGAAGGCTATTATCCACGCTTTTTGAAGAATTTTGGAGGTTTCGAGACCCGGCGTCGGAATGTCTTGAGATGCTAGGGGATACATCTCGGGGTCATATAGAAACGTTTGGAACTATATATGACCATTATATGTTGTCAAAAATGTCCGTGATGTAGTTTGATTTTATGAAATCAGTGCAAGTTGAAATCGGGTAAATTGACTGTTTAAAGGCATATTGGATGGTTTTATCCACCCAAATGGGCTCCCAGATGGTATTAGGGACCATGGTAAACATCTCGGCAATTTTGATTTCCAGGCGAAAAAAATTCAAAAAAATTTAAAATTGAAGGTTATTATTCACGTTTTTTGCAGAATTTCGGAGGTTACGGGGGCCGGTGACGAAAAGTGTTGAGATCGTAAGGGATTTACTCAAGGTCATATAATTCCGTTTGGAACCATCTATATGACCATTATATGGTGTCATAAATGTCTGTGGTGTAGCTTGATTTTATGAAATCAGTGCAAGTTATAATCGGGTAAATTGATTGTTTAAAGACTTATTGGATGGATTTATCCACCCAAATGGGTTCCCGGAGGGTATTAGGGTCCATGGTAATCATCTCGGCAATTGTTATTTTCGGCCCAAAACAAGTCAAAAATTGAAGACTATTATCCACGCTTTTTTAGGAATTTTGGAGGTTTCGGGACCTGGTGTCCGAAAGTCTTGATATGCCTGGGAATACATCTCGGGCTCATATAATGACGTTTGGAACCATATATGATCATTATATGTTGTCAAAAATGTTCGTGGTGTAGCTTGATTTTATGAAATCAGTGTAAGTTGTAACTGGGTAAATTGAATGTTTAAAGGCATATTGGATGGTTTTATCCACCCAAATGGGCTCCCGGAGGATATTAGGGTTCATGGTAAACATCTCGGCAATTTTTATTTTCGGGTGAAAAAATGTCAAAAAATTCCGAAATTGAAGGCTATTATTCACGCTTTTAGAGAAATTTTAAAGGTTACGAGGCTCGGTGGCGAAAAGTGTTGATATCCTAAGGGATACATCTCAAGGTCATATAATGTCGTTTAGAACCATATATGACCGTTATATGTTGTCAAAAATGTCCGTGGTGTAGCTTGATTTTATGAAATTAGTGCAAGTTGTAATCGGGTAAACTGACTGTTTAAAGGCATATTGGATGGTTTTATCCATCCATATGTGCTCCCAGAGGGTATTTGGGACCATGGTAAACGTATCAGCAATTTGTATTTCCGGACGAAAAAAGGTCAAAAAATTCCAAAATGAAAGCCTATTATTCATGCTTTTTGACGAATTTCAAAGGTTACGGGGCCCGGTGGCGAAAAGTGTTGAGATCCTAGGGGATATATGTTTAGGTCATATAATCCCGTTTGGAACCATATATGGCCATTATATGTTGTCATAAATGGCCGAGGTGTAACTTGATTTTATGAAATCGGTGCTAGTTGTAATTAAGTAAATTGACTGTTTAAAGACATATTGGATGGTTTTATCCACCCTAATGGGCTCCCGGAGGATATTAGGGTCCATGGTAAACATCTCGGTAATTTTTATTTTCGGGCGAAAAAATGTCAAAAAATTCCAAAATTGAAGGCTATATCCACGCTTTTTAAGGAATTTTGGAGGTTACGGGCCCGGTGGCGAAAAGTGTTGATATCCTATGGTATACATCTCAAGATCATATAATGCTGTTTGGAACCATATATGACCGTTATATGTTGTCATAAATGTCCGTGGTGTAGTTTGATTTTATGAAATCAGTGCAAGTTGTAATCGGGTAAATTGACTGTTTAAAGGCATATTGGATAGTTCTATCCACCCAAATAGGTTCTCAGAGGGTATTAGGGTCCATGGTAATCATCTTGGCAATTGTTATTTTCGGCCAAAAAAAGTGTCAAAAATTGTCAAATTTAAAGGCCTATTATCCACGCTTTTTGAAAATTTTTGAAAATTACGGGATCTAGTGGCGAAAAGAGTTAAATCCTAGAGGATACATCTACATAAATACGTATACTTAAATTAAAAATCTAATCTTGAATCGCCCCATTTTCTCTCGGATTTTTTGTTCTTCCTTAGCAACCAGCTTTCTACTGTAATATCCAGGTAATTTAATCCACGATTTATACTAATAATTCGTGTTTGCTTGAGATAATTCGATCAAATGTGACGTTTTTAATTTCTCTGTTCTCTCTCTTCTTCTCAAATTGAGTTGCAATTGTATCAGCAGAAGCTTCAAATTACAGAAAATGGAGATGATTGAATCAGTGACATTGATATTGGGTGTTCTCTTAGCCCTTCTATTCATTATCCCACGATTTAATAAACCCAGTAATTATTCTCTCTCCTTTTCTATACCCAATTCAAATTTGACTTTTTAATGTAAATAATCTTTAATCTGTGTAATTATTAATTGATTTTCTGGTGTTTGTTTGAATGCAGGTCAATCAAAAACTGAAGCTTTGAATAGAAACACCAAAAACATATCAAAGGTATGATCACATTGGATTTTGATTGTTGAATTTTGATGAATTTAGGTTCTATGAACTTGTGGGTGTTATTGGTTTCTTCGCCTTTGTTTTATCATCTTTGATGAAATGCTTAAATTGAAGTGCATTTAAGATTTTTTAACTAAATCTTTGCTATTTAATTATCATACATCTTTGTAAGCATATCAATTTCTTATGAAATACTTTGTACTCTAATAGACTAATAGTCTTGCAAAGTACACCCGGATATATGATAAAATTTTGCTGATTGAACTTAGTTGTAGAGGCTGAATGCAATCAATCAATCATTAACAATATCTTGTAATTTGTATTGCTTGACTGCATCTTAAATGCCTTGACTTGAGGAAAGAAATGTAGCTTCAGTGTTCGAGCTTTCGATTTTCTTGTCAAATTTTAGTTAGAAGTATTCCAATTATCAAGGTAGACGTAAATCCTTGGTTTTATAGTTTTGGGTGAATCTGCAGGATCTTTGTAGTACATATATTATTTTCAATCGACATCAACTTATGGAAAATGCTTTGGTTTGATCTCTCTAAGTCCAGAACAGATTTCTTATTTTACTTTCTTCTACTAGGAACCTAGAAGATATACTAAAGCTGAAGTTTCGTTGCACGACAAGAGGACTGATTGTTGGGTCATCATCAAAGATAAGGTTTATTTGTTTTTCCATTTTGTCTTCCAATGTAACTTGTTTCTTAAGGAATGATCATTGCTTTGAAAGCTCTAATTGCCATTTGGTGCTGCTGATGTAGGTATATGATGTAACTTCATATGTGGAGGAGCACCCTGGTGGTGATGCTATATTAACGCATGCAGGGGATGATTCAACTGAAGGATTTTATGGGTATGAGCCTATTATGTCAGTCTTTAATGTTGCTGTTACGGGAATGCACCTTTCATTACTTGATAGTTGATTACTTCTCTTGATTTCTGTTTTCTGTGGCTTAATAGAAGTAAGGTTTCTTACACACAGACCTCTTTAGACCTCATCCGCACCAAGATCTAGGTTGAGTCATATTACTGCTGTAAAAACTTTATCCAACAAGTCGTCACATACCTTCTTTAGCTTTTTTAAGGTTCCAATACCAATATGTTGTGATCATGTATGGACTGCTTTCTATTCAGAAGGAAACTGCTTATTTCTAGTGTATTGACTTGACTAGTTGGCCTTGGAGGGAATGCTTTGGCACCTTCCTGCTAATGGAAATGCTTGTAGCATTGTAGGATCTGTGATCTGAAGCTTTTTTGTATTTTGTGAAAAACATAGTTTACACATGGCTAGGAACAAGGATCGGGGTCAATTAAGGAAAAATAACTAATACATGGACGTCCCCTCCCCTCCTGAATGGAATATAAAAGGCGCCTCATCCTGTGGACTTTCTGAAGTTCCATAAATCACATGGATTTATGATTTCATACTGTTATTTGTTGTTGATAATTGATGCTCATAACTTCTTCGGCAACTATGCTTTGTGAACATTTTGGCACTCTTACTTTCTTACACTTGTGTGTTTGCTTGGCAGGCCACAGCATGGTACACGAGTTTTTGACATAATAGAAGATTTCTGCATTGGAGAACTGGAACAGTAACTGAGCTTGTGCAACCACTTAAAGGTTCTAAATGCTTGGTGACAAGATTTTTTGGCTGAGGCTCTACTCCTTCAATCTGCTGTCCCAATCTTATTCATGTCATTTCCAAGTTCTTGATGTTATATTTAACTCTTAGCAGGGGCTGGATTGTTTCAGCTACCAGCTCTATGACTTAAGTTGAAATCCTACAAAAAGACGCATCAATCAACTTTGTGTCATGGATGCTTTCAATTCTTGAGTTGTGACTTTTAGTCATACTCCATTTTGAATGAAGAAATTCATTTGTATCTGTTAATGATGATTATGTTATACAGAAAGCTCGCAGAAATTCAATTCAAGCTTTTACATTTCACTTATTAAATGTTTAGGCATTATATTAAGCTAGAATCTTCTGTATTCAGAATTCAAATGGTGAAAATTGTAAGCATCCATAAGATTTAGACCTTTTGCTACCATTAAGGGACACTAAAATTGAAGTTTTGCCTGCTTTTATAATCAAAGCATGACATGGGTAATTGCTGCTCTGTATAATGAAGAATTGTGATAATTTCTTTATCAGTCTGGTAAAGTTTTTAAAAAAAAAAAAAACACTTGCAATTTCCATTCAAAGCCTTTTTCTACTTTACAAATGATCAAATATACAGCTTGTTGGCGCCAGAACAAACAAAAATTAAATCAAACAACTAGTTTATCACCTGAAAAACTGAACATTCAGAACTTTACAATGGTACAAGGAAATTTTAACACTGATAAAAACTACATAATGATATTGATACAAATTACAAAAAATCACCTTAAGCCGAAGATCAAACTGGCTGAAGAATCAAAAAATGAAGAATTCTAATGCATGAATCAATCAATAAGGAATGGCCAAATTGACATGCAAGGGTGACATTCACAAAAAAAAATATCGCTTCAAAGTCCCTTGCATCTGGAATAAATGTGACTCCTGTCATTAATGCTATCAATGATCCTACACATCATATTTTTTGGGTTGCCGCCACTGTACCAACGTTCTTGCTAATGAACTGATGAATGAGGTTTTGGGTGGAGATCCTCTTTTCCCGTACAAATTCTTTCCACTGAGATCTGAATGTGTTGGTCCAATATCTTTCCCTCTATCAATCTGCACAGGGGAATATATGAGCTAAGCTGAACATGAATATACCTACAGGATTCTCAAAGTCACCACACATCACAAAAATTACTTACAGTAATCATGGTTTTATAAATACAAAAATGGCTTGATGGTAAAGCAAAGATTCAAAACAAATCATGAAGAACACTATCTCGAGTTGTAAAATAACACACATAAAGCAACCTCGTTATAGTTTCACTTGCATGTGAAGACAAGCATCCAAAGACGCATTATTATAAACCATACTACGAATTTCACCAACTATAATATTTAAGTGCAATTAGATGAAGCTAGGCTAATGAAAAACATTGGATTTGACAATAACAAGTAGGTTCATGAAGGTGAAGTGGCAAGGAGAGTAGCAGTAAACCATACTGATGGAGGACATTAAAATACTCTCTTACTAGAACATGAAAACATGATGGGAAAGACCTAATATGTAAAAATGAGTTGTGGTAGCTGGTTATTAGCATTAATGAGTTCCTGCACTCCCCAATCCAAAGCAATGCCTTTTATGGGTCATTAGTGTTGGAGGAATGCCTCCAAATCACTTGTGGAATCTGGGTAAAGATGACGATGTGGAGGGCTATGAACACAGTTAGTCCACTCTTTTTATAACCACTACTACAGCATCCCTTTAACCTATTATCAACTCACTTGCATGAAAGTGGAGATGAAAGCTTCATAGCCGCTTCTCCATGCCATTCAACACCAATTTGACAGCAAGAAAAATAACGAAAAGGCACGAGAGCATAGATCTACATTATTGAAAAATAACCAAAATAAAACTAGTATACCTTGTATATTTTCCCATCCTTTAAGTAGTATATTATACCCGACCAATTAATAGATTGTGAGAAGTGAGATCGCAGCGCAGAGATAGGATATAAGAAGTTGTCCACAAGCATTGCAACAAACACCTGCTCAACATGACATCAAATAGGAAGAAAGGAAAAAAAAAAAAGTTAGCTGCAGAATATGGGCCACATTGCCCAAAAAAAATGCGCAAGATGATGACTATCAATGAATTCACATTTCCAGATTTAAACAGTCCATGAAAAGAAAACTAAGTGCTGCACTGAATCTATAATAATCTACAAACCACTGAAGCGTTTTTTTCTTACTCTTCACTCAGCGTAACCCTTGTCCAGATTCTTTTATTGATGAATTTACATGATGGTCTAGGTGAATGTCCATGATAACGCAATCTCCACTACCAAATATGAGTTAATCTTACTGATTTCCAACACTAATACCTCTAGTGATGATAAGAGATTTTTTTTGGCATAAAATATATTAAAAAATACAAAAACAAAAGGATACGATATACAGAAACAAATGCCAAAGAACAGTCAAATTGCAAAACTTTTAATGGTGAAAAGAAGAAACACACCAGACACCAATTGTAGGTAGCAAGTGACAAAGGCGGTGCCTCAGGGGATAACAAGTTGCACAAGTGAACTTCAATCCTTGTCAAGTTCCACATGGAAAGCAACTCAATAGCAGTGCATGTGGCAAGGCAGCCCACAAATAACCAACCTACGAGAAAATAAGAAAAAGGAAGATGCAAATGAGTAACTGTTGACAAGAAATTTAATTGCACAAATAATTACTTTATTATTCATCATTCCCATACAAATTTCTTTCCTGCACAACTGTGGCTAACGTTATAGACCTCAACTACAAAATCCTCTATGACTGAGCTTTGGTTCTACATAACAAGACTTCACAAAGAAAAAGCTTCTCTTAACACTATATTACATGGACTCTTCATTTCACCTCAAGTACCCATGTCGAACCCTCGACACTCTGTCACTCTGACATGGGTATGACACGTGGACACTTCACTTTTGGTTCAAACCCAATGGATTTTTTCTTTCACAGAATAGCCGAGTCGGACGCTTGGACACATACCCGTGTCGAATATGGGTCCCCTAGTCCATGTAACATAGCTTAACAGCCAACTGTGATCTTGTATACTAATGTAACCATTCAGTAGAATCCAAACTTGACTATAGTAAGTAAACATTAAGCTACAAGCATTTTAAAATATTTTTTTTTCCATTCAAGTGGAGCAGTGCATCAATGTCTTCTTTTTAAGCTTTTGGTCCTTCCAAATTAAGATATCAAAAAACTTGAAAATCACTGCAGAGAAGAAACTCAGGCTAAAAGTATGTCTTATCCTGAAATAAAAACCCCTACACCAAACCTAATCTAGCTCAGCCCTGCTGTACATGACCTAATCACAAATAAATTTTATGATCTTCTAGTAGCAGCCCCTCTTATCCTATTTCAAATCATCTGAGCCCTATACATGCAATGTAGCCAACAAATCATTGGGATTTATCTGATAACCTAAAAAACCACAGTATCAGCATGAAACCATCCTATTACATTGCAGTCCTCTACTGATATTATAACTTGACAAACCCATGAAATCAAGGAGATTCAGCTAATAAGATCTTGTTGAGTGACCTGCCATAGAGGTTAGTTATACTTACCACCAGAAATAAGAAATTCATCCTCAATTGAGTAAGCTCCATATCGCATCCGAAGTGCAGCTGCAACATGTATCACAGCCATGACATATGGTGCCACAAATCCCCATGAGAAGTAACAGTGCACAGAAAATAATGCACGATTCATGATCCAATTAACCTTTGACACATATGATTCTAGAACAAATGTTTGCTTCCTCAAATAGTTCCAGTACCTACATTAGAAGATTAAAGAGACCAAATCACCAAATATAATCAGATGAAATTAAGAGATAATGTATAAATGAAATAACCACCCAAATATTACAACAAACCTGGAGAAACTAAGATCACTTGCAAGTGGATGAGGGAAAACAGCAACTGGAGGAGATGTAATGAGTTTTTTGTGAGCTCCTGAAAAAGATGACAAGGATCAACTACTGTAAAGATAGAAAACCCAAATGTGCTTCAACGACCAGCTTTAAAACAAAAACACACTTTGCAATTAGCAACATATTACTGTCAAAGGAGCCTTTTGAGGTCCCTAATAAGAGCAAGCAAGGTTCTTATGAAGCTACAAGATCAAAATTATAATAAAAAAATTTTAAAAAAAAATGTTTCAATGAATTACAGCTTTGAGCACTTTCAACCATCCATTCCACGCTTAAACAACTATAACGGGTATCAACTTCAAAACATTAAACTTCTAGAAGGTTAAGCTAGTTCATTTCAAATTCAACATAGCTGCATTTTAACTATGAGATAAGAAGGCACAATGAGCATGCCTTGTCAAATAGAATTCTACTACATGCTGTAATAAGTGGAAAGAAAATAGATCTGACAACTCATATAAAGCCAATATCACTGACAAAAGAGTTTTTATTTTTCTTGCTACAGTGTTCGATGCTCATAATACATAAATAGCTGTTATTTACTTTTCCTATAAACCAACAATGAGAAAGACAAAGAATATTGAGCATGGACACCTTAAGGTTCATACAATATCCAAAGAATAATAATGAGCAACACACGACCCCTTGATTTTTCTTTTTCTTATGCGTGCCATTCTCTGCCTATTACTAAAAGGTTTTTCTTTGATGCATTGTTCAGCAACATCCCAGACCATTATTTGAGGGAAGAGTATAAAAGGAATGGAGACCAAAGTCAGCTAGGTGAATTTATGGGAGGGAAGCCAAAAGAAAAATCAGAATGTTTGCTAGAAAAGGACAAAAAAGAAATGTAATAAATAGAGGAGAGAGAGAAAGCATTAAACTAAAGCGCTTTTCTAGTTTGTTTAGCTAACTTTGGAAGTGTTCAAATGTTAAATCATATTATTTCTATTCATTCATATCATGTTCGTCTTTCTCTAGATCTTTTCTTTTAATTTCCAGTTCAATCACATGCACAATATAACCACATTGAAGTCCTTGACTAACGCATATTACACATTGACCTTGAAGCTTCATAAGACAGCAAAACCAGCTCACATCTTACACTACAGGATATTTTTACTGATATAGGTCCTCATCTCCTCATCACTCAGACTTAAAAAAGAAAGCTGAATGACTACTAAAAACATATAGGTAGTCAACGTCAATCAAACAGAGAAGATAGAAAAAAAATTACACAATTTAAAACTCCAGGGGCATTACAAAGGGCATCAATATTACCGAGAAGAGGGGATATCAGACGAAATGGAGCAGAAAAGTTAATTTTGTAGAAGTAGATATGTTACCAGATATAGCTGCAAGAGTCATATCGTCAGAATATCCACCATCTCGGAGTTCTGAGACTACACCATAGTTGTCATTTCTGAAGTCATCGGCATGCATCTGAGATTGTAGGAAATCAGGAAAAAAAATTGTAGTGTGTGTGCACCATTTGCAATACTGTGGCTACTTACCATCATGCAACCACCCCATAAGAAGAATGTTCTCCCACCGGTAGCAAACCCCATAGAGCAAGGCTGTATAGACAACAAAGAATTTGTATGTAGAGTAATTATAATTAAACAGAATCAGCAAGAAAAATAATTAACATCCCCATGTCTGTAAGTGCATATCTAAGTAATATCAACATTAAATTCACAAGGGCTGAAATTATGTGGGTTTCTCTGCTTCTCAAAAGTATATGGATGCTAAGCCTCATAACATTGCTCAAGGCGAGGATTATAATAAAGGGAGCAGTGTCCTTGTTTCATGTATTTTTTTAAAAAAAAAAAAGAAAAATATCAGTTGAGAAGTGATTTGGCAAATGTGAAGTTCTAAGAACCAATGCTTCAATGCAACCAGCCCTATCCCATATTTGTAATGCCAAGTTATTATTAATTTAATCAGGGAATATGTCTACAGAGCGTTGCAGATTCTGGTAAGACCAAAAGTTACTACAACAAATTAAACAAATACCTCCCTTCCTAAATGTATGTTACACTTACTGTTTACACACTAGGAGATAGGAGAGAGAGTGTATATAAGGGGATATGTGTAAGAAATGTAGAAGAGAGAATGCTGTAAGAGGGGTTTGCGAAAGTACAGTATGAAAAGGAGTGTTTCATGTTGGTAAGGTGAAATTAAAACTTGCCAAAATAGGAAAATAGCAAAAAGGGTAACCAGCATACAGAAATGGACAAAAGTAGAAAGCATAACCAACAAAAAGGCATGAAGGGTGTATGAAACAAAATCAGCCAAGTTTCGCAACTGCTACTGCAACCATAAGTTTGGTACCATGGATGGAACTATGGAAGAGTCCAATCCCTGTACAACGGCATGACAAGCTAGGATTCTTGCGCACATGATCATAACTCGGAATTGCATCTATCCAGGATACGACTCTAAGGAAGAATTGTTCTAGTAAAACAAAAGGCCATCCTACCATCTATCTGCCCATCACAAGATACTGAATTATCACTCACCTTACGTAAACTATGTACTACTCTTCATTCATCATACTTTACAAATGTGCCATAAATCATCTTTCATATTATACAGCAACAATAATGATAGTCCAGAACCATAAAAAGAAGGATTAGAATAAGAAAATTCATAATCACGGATATTTAATGTAGATAATATAAGCTGCTTATGGCTATCAACACATTTGAAAATAGAATAACAATAGAATAACACATACCATGTGATATTCATATATACAGTAACTTCCCAAGCTCCCAGAAGGCAAATCAAGTGGGTAACCAGTTTGAATAAAAATCTGCAGATAACAGCAACATAGAATGAATTAAACCCAGATTTAATACAATAAAATAAATCGTGAAAACATGAATTCCATGCACATCATTTGAAATTGTTAATTTAACAATACTGAAGCCAAAAGATACCTCGGGATTTTTTTCCATTTCAGCCGTGAGAGCACCTATTGATCCTGGGTGAAGTCTAACATCATCATCTAGAAACAGTATATACTTGCTATCTTTATGCATTTTTTCTGCACCAACCTGAGAACGAACAAAGTTCACATATGAAAGTAACATCAGCAGTCAGCTTCAAAATCGCACCTATACAAGTACAAAAAGATCATACAGTATATAGATATAAACAGGTACATTTTGGCCAAACCTCTGACAAGCTCTCAGAACAATGTCACCCTATCATATATGGTTTTAATTTTTTTAAACTGATATTGATATCCATACACCCCAAGTCTAGTCCATTAGATTATCTGTGGGCCTTCACATTTAAAGATTTAAAGTCAAGATTCCAGAACTTTTCATTCACATAATATAACTGAACAACATAATTACAAATTTCTATATCCCAATGCAATTAACTGTTAAAGGTCCTTCCAAAAAAGGAACTATTTCTTTCTAGTCAAACAGAACACGCTGTGTACTAGAGATGTATTACATACACGATTCCGTTAATATGAGAAAAAAAATAAGCAATTAACAGCGGAGTTATATATCAAGGGTGAAGATTGGGGGAAAAAAGGCCAATGTCATCTGTGTGTACATTAGTTAGCATTCTTAGCAGAAACCAGATAATTAAAATTAAAACCTGGTCACTTTAATACACCAGAAATGCCAAAATCAAACTCGTTTCAGGTTTATTTACACATAATTGAAGGAAATTAGAAAAGAATAACATACAAGCTGATTGTGAATCTTCTGACTGCAAGTGGTTGAATAGCCTGCCACTATAATCTTAGCATCAAGTTCATCCTGTCATTACCCATATAATTAGTTAGGATACACACAACACAGGACATTATGATGAGTTGAAGATGTTGCAAGGCTATCACAAACATGCTACCATATGATCTTCCACTATTATAAGGTCATGAAGGTTGCTATAATAGCAAAAAAGACCAACCTTAAAATCTTCTACAATTAAATGAAATTGATCCCATGCTACTTTAAAATACACTTAATGCCATCAAAGTCTATTTTTAGATTTTACAAAAATACACTGTACTCACAAAGCATCTAACTGACAGTAATTCCAATGAAGTGATAATTAAGTAATAAGTTGAATACCTGATAATCTTTTATAAGCCTAGATACAGCATGATATGCTGGATCTTCTGTACTTTCTACAAGAAAAAGAAACTCTATAGGCCCACCGTATAGGGATGTAATCTGCATTGAAACAGACATCAACAGAACTGTCAATATGCATTCCAATTCATCTTAACCAAAAAGGAAACTGAGAAAATGAAGGACTCTTCACAAAGATATGGAAGACCTATTGCCACCGGATAATGAATACGAATCACCGTGGTGATCATGAACCCAAGAAATACTGGATATATATATATATATATATATATATATATATATATATATATATATATATATATATATATATATATATATATATATATATATATATATTACTTCATCCCTTCTTTTAATTTTGCAACGCTTGCTATTTTGACACTATTCACACACTCCTCTTTAAGTCTTTAATCACATATTGTGACTTGTATAGTTGTATGTAAAGAAGTATTGTATATGGTAATGTGGGGTGTTGTTAGACATCTTGATATATATTTTCAGAATATCAATTATTATATTTTTACCATATCAATTTTTATAATTAAAGATAAAGGTTTAAATTGTGCTTTAGGAAATGTCATTCCTCACATGTGGCAATATTTAAAGGACGGAGGAAGTATAAGATAAATGCCACAACCCATTCAAACTTCGAAATTCCCTGACCAAAAATGTAACATACTAATTTTTTGAGTGGAATGGGAAACTGTGAAGAAGCAGAATATACTGTTCATCCATTAAAAAATCAAAGGAGGGAAGAGAGGGCTGCACCTGACTTTTCCAGTTATGCAAATTGTGCTCTCCAAATCCTTTCAAAGGCATAACAACTGTGACTCTTGGCAGATTGACTTGATAAGAGTGCTCAAGCTCATTAATGTCATGACAAAGGAAACCAAAGCTATTTCCTTTTCTCAATTCATTTTTCATGCGTTTTATTTCTCTATTCCTGAAGAAAAAGAAGAGAGAGATCCATCAGAGGTCCCCAACAAATATATATTGAATCTCATAATGAATATATTAGTCCATAGGTTCATTAATCTGTCCTCCAGTATTAGTACCTGACATGAGCAGCGCAGGCCCACCCAAATGCTAAAACTAGACAAATTAAACATCCCTGCAGCAATAAACAAGGAAGCTTAAGGTTTATCGTCCAAATTAAGACAGCATCAATCAAAATAATAAAGGGTGGGATCAGCAGGAGAATAGAAAGGCTTTGATAAGAACAGATCCCTTATACAGTTATACTATGACAAGAAGACAATTTAAACTGTAAAAGGTAGAAACAAGAAATCAAAAAGGCAAAAATAACATCACTGCCTAATTGATTCATTCATTACGTACTTATTCAGACATATATGTCTAAACTAAGTCAAAGTCATTCTAGGCAGCAATGGCAAGAAAGAACAGTGCAATAATGTGACTATGTGGGAGGATTTGCCTTGATCTAGAGCTCTTTTAATGGACTTATAAAAGCAGTAGTCCAAACATTTTATCATCAAATGGCCATATAAAACATCCATAGTCATACAAAACAAGCATCAATACGAGGAAGTACCTCATGGGGACAATACCAAAAATGTCCCCTTATTGTAATCAGTCCAGGAAACTCCCAATCACCCCCTATTAGTCAAACGTCAAGGCAATAAAACCTGAATCTATAATCCTTGTTGAGACTTAACTGACAGATGCCGCAAACGAATTACAAAGAACAACTAGAGATTTGCCGATTAACATTTATGTTAGTACACACATGGGTGAGAGAGCCTATGTTATTGCCAAAGCTAAATTTAATATTTAAGGAGAAATTTTTAATTAACTTTTGCACTCCCCAAAATATATGCCAACCCAAAAGTATAAAAGGCATAATCTTGGAACAGTTGGAAGGAGAAAAACTATCAAGTTGAAGTTGATTTGCTATATCCCATTTAAATTTCCTCGATCCGCCACATCAACTCTAAATTCAATTTACAGGTTGAGATAATTGATATCATAGGCCAATAAGTCCACTCCCAAGTTACCCCTGAAAGTAATCTAGATTAAAAAGAGGCAGTAGTCCCTAATTCACCTCCTCCATTACCTAGTTCCCTCGCGCCTCAGAAATTCGATTATAATCATGGCAATTGGCAACCAATCCTTTAGTAAATTTGTCCTCAACAACATCACAATCAAAGTTGTATATGATCATCTCCACCAAAATACTAGGCAATGAACATCAACCTTTTATAAAAACAAATCTTCAAAAGTGCCCGCCAGCATCAAACTCATATATTAGCAAACCCTAATATTCTAATTAAAAACATAAAACATTAACAAAATTTCAACCTATCAATCCGAAATTATCAAATTCTAGCTGCAATTTAACCTTATCCAAAAAATCCATACTTCAAAATATCAACCAATTCCCAATAAAATAAATCAAAAAGGCATTCAAATTTAACCAACAAAACATAATCTTTCGTTCTATAATAAAAATATACAAATTCAGCAAAATTACAACAACAGCAACAAAAATCAAAAAAATCAGCATAACAACAAAATAAAATCAAATAATTGAAGCAAAAAAACTAACCTGGATCTGAACGAATATGGCAATGGGGGTAAGACAAGCTCGACTAGCAGCAAACAAAAACGAATCAAGGGATTCTAATGCAGCCATTATAATTTCAAACAAATAATTTTAAAAAATCAAAAAATAATGAGCAAAAAAATCCCAAAATTCGTGTAATTGGTAAAATAATGTAGATTTATGATAGTCTCTCTTCCTCTCAGATCGCCATTAACGAAAGAATTCGATAGAGCGAGAGGAGAGGAGAGAGAAAATGAGAGAGACAGAGGGAAAAAAATTAAAAATGAAGAAAAAAAATGTTTGTTTGAGAAGAGAGAGAAATTATTGAACCGCCCAAATTCTATATTTCGAAGTTGATTTCCAAATTAACCACAAAGTCAAAATTAGCGTTTTATTTAATTAGGGATTTGACAAAATTAATTATCAACAGAGAGTTAGGAAGGGACTCACTGTCGTGTGTCGTGTGTCGTGTGTCGTGTGTCGTGTGCGTTGTGTTACTCGTGTTGTGTTTTTCGTATGGGTATCTAATTAATAGTATTCCTGCTAACCCGAGTTGAAAGGACTTGTGAAAAGTTCCAATCCGGTAGGGTCCTTCTCCTTAGCATGAACAAAAAAAAAGTTGTGGTAAGATATGTGCATTGGTATATGTGTAAATTTGAATGTGTCAATTATTATACTTTATAATATAGAGATTAGATATGAACTAATTTATCACGTTTAAGTTTTTGGATCTTTGGATCTTTGAATCAAATATCAGCTATTTTAATACACTGTACGTAACACATAGTGCTTAATGCGATTTGCAAAATTATCTGAAATGTCAATTTGGTATGGAGTATATATTATATTCGAATAAGGGTACACTTAGGGTCTGTTCTCATTGACTGAACTCAGCTGAACTGAATTGAACTGAACTGAACTGAACTCAGCTGAACTGAACTGAACTGAATGAACTGAACTCAGCTGAACTGAACTGAACTGAACTGAAATGAATATTTTATAAGAGAAGGAAATTAGGAGCTGAACTGAAGTTAACTGAACTGAACTGAACTAATTGAGCTGAACTGAACTGAACTGAACTGAATTTCAACGTAAGAGAACAGGCCCTTAGGCTTTGTGTTTTTAATCTTTTTTTTTAAAAAAAAAATGAGTATAAATAGTTCAAATAAGTTTTTAGAAATTCAAATATGTTTAGATAAGAGAAGATTGGGTAGATTGAATGCACCTTTAGTACTTTGTGATCAACATTCCAACTATATACCATGAATTCATGATCATTAGTTGTCTTGGGTAGACCTAGCTAGCAAAGCTAACTCATATGATCGTATTTGATTACTCAATGTGAATTACCCAACTTGAAAGGTGAACTTCTAATGAAATCGCTTGACACAATTTAACCAGAATTTGATAGCAATGTATTTAATAATGTTTAATTAGCTTATTATGTATATGCATTTAAGCCAAATATGAATCTTCCCAAACCAACCTAAGCTTTTTGATTCGGTTGGTAGTTAGTAGTTTAATTAATGATTTATTAATTTATGTTTGATTAGATGTTAGTATAAGAGCTATATATACATCAATCATCACAAGCTGACAATATTGTTTATTAAGAAACAAAATTATATTTCTAAAACTCAATATAATTAGAATTACTTTCACTTACCAAATGAGCTATGACAATCCTAAACACATTCGACCACAATTTGTATTTGATTGGGAACAAGAAAAACTAAAAGAAGTGGCATTTTCTATTATATCGATTATCAATTAAATAACTTAATCCTCAACCCTTGATAAAATAGGACACTATGTTTGTTTCATCAACAAGTAATATTAATATAGTTCCTAAAAAAAAAACACACACACATATAATTAATTATTTGTAATGTAAGGCCTATTCTCATTGACTGAACACAGCTAAACTGAACTGAACTAATATTTTATAAGAGAAGGAAATTAGGAGCTGAACTGAACTAAACTAAACTGAATTGAGCTGAACTGAACTAAAATTCAACGTATGAGAATAGGCCCTAAGTGTTTTTTTTTTTTTTTTAGTTTTTCTTTGGAGTGTTCGATTCATTATAGCTAGGTACGTCAAAACTATGCTATCAAACTTAATGTTAAGGGATTATGATTTATGAAGCACTTGGTACGTGGGAACGAAGCGTGTGGGAATGAGTTGGAGTTTGGTGATTATAGGAATGAATGGCACATGCATGAAAACCCAATTATAGGGGTTGCTTTTTTGTTGCTTCTTTTGAAGAAGATGCTGCTTTATGATTCGAATCCTAGATTAATCTTCAATCACATACATTCCTGTCATCAATCATCATTGTTGTTTTCACTCGTATGAATAATAGAGAACCTTCTTATTCCCTGGCCTAATGTTGTTTTGGTTTCTTTTATTGTCAACTTTATACGAATAAGACGTTAATTTAACCATTAATATAGAATTATTTATTACAAATTACGCAGTAAATTTTCTAAATTACTTTATTTGTTATCAAATTATTCCATTTCTATTTTTACATTATTATTCACCAAATATAACTCAAATTTTCATGATTTATACATTATCTCGTTAAAAGAAATATATATATATATATATATGCGGGATAGTATCAAATCTTTCTAGATGATGTGTACTTTCAAAAAATCAAAATTTTATACTTTGATAATAATTTTACTTATTTAGATAATTTATAAGGAATAGAAACTATTCTGCAAGTAAATACAAGTGCTAGTCCCTCCTTGTCACATATCAACATGCAATTGCATATGCCAAAATTACAAGTTATCCATCTATAACGTGGGAGTTTGGACGGTTTACACCCGACTAATGAATTATTTTTGCTCATTTGATGATAGGTGCGTCCAAATGCATGAAATAAATTTCACCACCTTGACAGCCGCTCGCTAGCTTGTTTTCTCTTCTAAAGTCCTAATGACCAAATCATCAAGATTCAAGACCAACCGCCAAATGACACAATTATATGACAGTTAAAGGATGGTCTAAGGAAAACTGCTGACAGATTAAAAGTGCCTAATATAGGTTGATAATTGCTTAATGTAAAAGGTGTAAATAATATAGATTGATAAGTGTGATGTTCTGAAGGTCCCACAAAATTGTCATTTGTCAATGATAATCTAATTCTACAAGTCACAAAATTAAATTTATAATTAAAGCAAATCCAATGCTAAATTGCCAACAATGCAAGTCAACAACTACATATACATGTCAGTTGATTAAGTAGTTTTTGTCACCCACTAATCCACTATGTACATACATTGATACATACCTCCAAATATGAAGCTTGAAATAGACTACTAGTTCATAATTTGAGGTGTACAATAATTAGCTGTTATGTTGTAGTGAAACTTCTGGCATTTTGTCTTCTTTATTTGTGATTATTGTTTTTTTAATGCTTTAAAACAAGATAACTTGATTAAACTTGCAATAATGTATTTTCTCTGTTTTTTTTTTAAAAAAAAAAATATTATCATATTCATCTTTAGGAATATTTTGAATTGAATCATATATCATATTAAAAAAAAAAAAAAAAAAAAAAGTTACGATGTACATTATATTTTTGTAATATCAACTTTTTTTTTTTTTTCGTGTTTACATTATTAGATATCTAATGGTCAAAACGATGAATTGATAAGCGTCATTCAATCTGATCACTTATTCAGATATAGAGGGAGTATCAAACTAGGAATATTAGTATATTACCATTCATACAAAGAATTTTAGAAAACAAAACAAATCTAAATATAGCCCTATGTTTTAATACAAGAAAATTTACATATAAAGTAAATTAAGAGAGAGAGAAATGGGCAGCTGTCATACTCAGAAGAGTCAAGGTCAATGAATTAAGGAAGTGGGGAATATGCTAAGAGCAATTGGATACATAGCTAAGGAATGTGCTGTCAATATGCTGTTGTTCTTAAACATGCACTATTCATAACATGCTACTTTGCTGCTGCCGTTGCTTTCAGACCATGCTCATGCTAACCTCTAATCATTGGCGATTTCTTATAGATTGCTTATCAAACTTCAATTGATTTATCAAATGAATTGCAATTTGCAACATCCTTACATAATTACAAATGTTAAGTAGCTTTCCAAACTTTTTAGAACAAGTGATATAATAGAGGTGGCGCTTTACATATGTTTGTCAAGTACTCAAGTTCATTACATACGTTAATCACAAACTGACACAGTATAAAAAAATCCGATGTGTGTTCAATATATTGTGATACATTTTAGAATTTTTCTCTTTTTTCTTTTACACATCTATATTTGTCACAATAGTTAAAAAAATATTTAACGAGCTATATACCTAGTTTATGAGCCTATAGTTCATCATATATAGGGTTGAATTGAATATGGTTCTAACTACTAAGTATGATATGAATTAAAAGTTAAACAAAGATTTGACCTTTTGAGAGACTATGCTAGCGAATAGAGTCTATTTGTGTTTACTATGGTTTTAATTGAAGGTCAAGTTATGTTTATATCTTAAAATTAACTTGTAAATTATTACAAGTTTATGAAAATTTGGTATGATTTGATAAAAAGGCTCTAATCATTGAAATTTGAAGCCCTTTTGCCTACACAATCTAAGTAAGCCCAACTTAGGCCGTTGGATGCAACATTGTTTGTTTGGTTGACCAACATCAATATTGGCGTTATAAAATCATTATAACTATATTTCCCAAAAAAAAAGTCAATTTTTTTTAATGGAAAAAGTCATTATAACTAAAGAAAATTTTATAGTTGGATAATAATAATGATGCAATTATTCAACATTAATCTGGTGCTAATTATGTTGGTTTTTGATCACCAAGAATGACATTTTTAAGTAAAAAGGAAATAATGATTCTACATAAAGTGCTTTAGGCTTTATACAATCTTACAAATCACAATCTCCACTAGTACAAGTTAAATGTAATTCCAACTAAATGCAAGTTAGATGTAATGGCATAAGTTATTTTTTGCTGATGAAGCTAATGTATAAATAGTGTACCAAGTGAATCAAAATATGAAAATAAAATGATGATGTGAAACGAATGATGATCATATTCCATTTAGATGTAAGCTCTAAAATTGCTAATTAAGTGTGTTATCTCATGGACCCACTACATTTAACATATGCAACAATATAATTACAATGATTATAATGTTATGAGAGCCAAGAACAAATTTATCTATACTTAGTATTTAAAAACACAAACCAAAATTGACACATGTCATCATTCTTTCTCACCTTTCTTTATTCATTCTCCCTCCTTATGTTTTCAAAGAAATTCTCTCTTCATCTCCCCCTTTATTTCTCAATAACTTTTATATTTTGTAATCTTTATTTTAATTCAATAACAAATTAAATTTCCTAAACCTTCTCCTCTTCTCATTATTCCATCTATCAATTCAATTTATTCACATTCATAATTCATTTCTTTAATTTGACCCCTTATCTTCCCCCTCTTCTTATATAAATACAAATTTTCAATAAAGAATTTTTCACTTATTAAGTTTCAAAAACTAAAAAATTAGAGAAACATCTCTCAAAATTCTATGTGAAATTTCTACAACAATGAGGATTATGATTGAAAAGGGAAATATTGAGGTGGCAAGAATACTATGGAAATTCCATGGGATGACATTGTTTGCGTGTCATGGGGCTTTAATTTTGAAGATATTAAGCGCAATATAAGAGACATATATTGGTAAAGACTAAAGAAGAATATCATGCCTTCACATTTGATGTAAAAATTGTAAAATTATAATAAGTGTTTGGTATTTACGAAGTAGTTTTTTATACAAATTGTTTATTAATATATCATGCGATAGAGATATGATTTTACGATTTTAAGCCATTTTTTCTACAACTATTAGTCTATTACCACTAATTCATAAAATATTATAACATGTCAAAATACGATAAAATAATTATTCAATTAATTTGTAAAGGGTTTTTTTTTTTTTTTTGGTGACAAGATAATTTGTAAAGTTTCAAATAAATTTATAACTTAAGCATAACCCGTGCGTAGAACGGGTCCAAAAGCTAGTTAAAATTACAACATAAAACATAAGAGCAATATCAAACGAGGTGTAGCCGAATGGATGTGGCTAAATGGGAAGGGCAAAACACAAATCGTCACTCGTTTCATATCAACACTAGGCGAAAATATCAATTGGCCACCGGTTCAAAACCCCCATATGCCACCGGTTTTGAACCGGTGGTCATTTGGGGGGTGGCAATTAGCTTTTTAAAAAGCCACCGGTTCAAAACCAGTGGCAAAAACAAGTATTGCCACCGGTTAACCGGTGGCAATAATCTGTCCCGCTCTTATTTTTTGTGTATTAATGAGTATTTCCACCGGTTACAATAATGCCCTTAAAAAACAAAAAAAAAAAAAAATTTGCATTTTTTTCACTTAAAATGTAGCAGAAACATATTTATATGTATAATATAAATAAAAACACATATATTCATCAATATGTAAATAATTGTACACTTTTTAAGAATGAAAAACTAAATTAATAACTACAAATAAATTCCTTGTACAACAATTCCAATTTAGAAGATCGAAATTAATCAAATTACACAAAACTAAAATCGAATATAAATAAAAAATTACAATATAAATAAAAAAAAATTACAATATAAAAACAATATTCCTTCATCTTGATTCTTTGATTCCATTTAAGATCTAAATCAATAATATTCCTGCATCAATCAAAACAAAAAAAAATCGATTAAAACCCACAAAAATGCAAAAACGCAGAAAAAAAAAATCCACAAAAATAAAAACAAAAACAACTGAAAAACCCATAAAATCTACAACTAGTAATACCCAAAAGAAAACCCAGAAAAAAAAAATTAAACAAAAATGAAAACAAAATCCCAAAAATAATTTAAAAAAACCGAGAAAAAAAAAATCAAGATATTGATTCACGAACTCAAACAACAAAAACCCAGAATTAAAATTGATTAAAAATCAAATTTTAATCGATTAAGAAACTCAAACAATTCCAAAAACAATTAATTAAACCCAGAAAAATCAATCAATTAAGAACAACTTAAACCCAGAATATTCGAGAAATAACGAATTAAAATCCCAATTTGATTATAATCGAAAATCCCAAATTGATTATAATCGCATAATTAAACCCCAAAAAACGCATGCATCAATTAAAACAAAAAATCTTAGCTGCAGTAATTCTTTGGAAAAGCCCGATTTTCTTTGTCTTCGAGCTTTCATTCTTCAATCCACTGATTGGATCCCGAGGAAAGGGGCTATAGGATTGCCCACGACAAGCCAACATGACCATCCGGGGTGAAGAAGAATTGGGAGGTCGGAGAGATCGCGAGGGGAAAGAAGAGGGATAGAGGGGAATGAAGTCGACGGCGGCGGTGGTGAGACGAGAGAGCAGGAAAGAGAAGAAGAGGGACGGCGGCGGTGAGATGAGAGAGCAGGAAAGAGGAGATGAGATGGGAGAGAGAGAGGAGAGGAAATCTGGAGAGAGAGAGAGGAGATGAGATCAGGAGATCAATAGAGGAGATCAGGAAATTGAGAGAGGAGATTTGGAGAGGAGAGGACTAGAGGAGAGGAGAGGAGAGAGAGAATGAGGAGAGAGATAGGGTTTGGGTTTCTTTATAAGGGTTTTTTTTTTTTTAAAAAAAAAAAAAAGCAAAAGCCACCGGTTCAAACCGGTGAAAATAATTTTATTGCCACTGGTTTAGTTTGAACCGGTGGCAAAAACCTCCCCTCAAAATCCCGCCTATTTTTCCCCACATTTTGCCCACCGGTTTTTAAAAACCGGTGGCCTTAGGGCGGTGCTTATCTTCTTTTTTCACCTAGTGCAAGAAAGGTTATTCATATCTAATCTAATATATATATAGGAAAGTTTTTTCTCGAGTTTCTAGAGAGCCACATAAGATTTAATTGTCTTAGCGCGTCATATAGGATTCTAAATTTTAGTTGTAGTCAATTAAATAAGAGATCATTAATTTCTTTTAGAGTACTCATAAAGTTTGGCCATGGATATACTCCGTATCAAATTTCTCTCTCCCTCTCCTAAACAACAAATCCGTGAAGGAAAAGAAATCTGTTCTGTTAGAGCTTTCCCAATGGTGATAAAATTCGTTACATGAAGAAATATTTTGGGGAAAATTTTATCCCAATGGTAATTTTTTACCAAAAACTTCATGAACTTCTGTAAAAAAGTTCACACTGTGAACTTATTCACAAAAATATTCACACGGGCCCCAATCTCTCTAATTCTGACTTTTATGCCTTTTTTTCGTTTTTTTTCTTTTTTTTTTTAATAAATTATAAGAGAGAGATTTGTAAGAGAGTTTTTGGTTTTTTCATTGATGGGATAAAAAAAAGTTCTTTTATTTTTCTTCACCATTGTGCATGCTCTTAACGACATTATTTGGCATGTTATTTTGCTGTATAAGGAAGATCTACGTGAACTTACATATTTACCCCTTATTTTACCTTTCAAAAGACGGATGTACCCCTAGATTTGCTTCCCATGACAATCTGGCTGATCAAAAAAAAAAAAATACAAATACTCTTCCTTAATTCTGGCTGATCATAAATACTCCTCCGTAATTCTCACCAAAAAAAAATACAAATACTCTTCCGTACTAAATTTCTATAAAAAAAAAAACAAATACAAAAAATCCACAACGATCTCTTCGGAGTCGCTTGTTGATCTTCATCGAGCGCTCGACGATGCTGCAAACTGAAATTTTTGACAACGTGGTTGATGATGATTGCGGTTCAGAACGTATCATATCAAATATGAATAAGCTGAAATTGGAGGAAGAGGAGGAGGAGGAGGAGGAGGAGGAGGAAGAGGAAACGGAGTGGAAGACAACCTCGTTGTTAGTTTCTTTCTCTATTTTCTTATTTACTTTACTTAGGGTTAGAGTTCATGTTTAATTTTTGCAATTTCAATTTCGATATGGGTTGTTCGTGGCTTATAAATTCATACGAATTTGATTCTTTGTTTCTTCAACTTTAATTCTTTTCTTTATTGTTGTTGACAATTGATTGACGTGTCAATGTGTTTTTGTACTTGCAATTTTTGAATTCTTTCGAATTTCTGAAGTTTCCTGGGATTTTTCATTATTTTTGCTTGTTTGATTTTCGGGTAGGGTGCTGAATTTCGGATTTTTGCCTGGCAAATTTTGGGTTTTTGTGTTTAAAGTTTGAATTTTCGTGAGCAAGCCGAGGGGGGACGCTAGGATTTGGTAAGTGAGGCGGAGCGGATTGTGCAAGCTGGGGGCAGCATTCCCTGATTCTGTTTTTTTAAATTTTTTTTTTTGTACAGTTTGTTAATTTTACCAAAATTTTAATATGGAAGTTTTGGTTTTACTGTTTCAATGATTGCATTATATTGAATTAGTGTTTGTAATAGCAAATTAAGCGTGCTATGGTCATGAATCTTTGTTTTGATAATCGTTGTATATGATGGGCCAATAGGACTAGGCATTTCAACTTTTGAGTATGTCAATGTGGAGTTATGAACCTTTAATGCTATAGGGTGGTTTGATGGATTTGTCTATTACTTTTGTATCTGTTAGCAAGAGGTATTTTTGTTAAATTAATATCTCTTTGGGTTGTAAATGTATTTTTTTTAATACAATTTGTTCGAAACAAGTTTTGAAGGGATTGCTAAAATGGATTTTTAATGAATATTACATAGTATGTATGTGCACTTTCATTGATTTGGGATTACAGTTTTGTACTATCTTAGTGGAAGTATTGCAAGGGAGACGTTCGTTCTAGCTTGATTTAACAAATTTATTGGATTTGATTAGGTTAAATATAAATGATTGATGATTTCAAATTGTGTTGTACTTTATCTTTCTCAAATTAGTTGATATGACTGGGAGTCAAATAGGTTATCCTTTTTTGAATTGCACAATTATTTATCATATTGGACAATGGTTCAACAAGTTCTGATTCTTATGCATTATAGGTACGTAGTGAAATATGACTAGTACCTCAAGCAAGATAAGTTAGAGGTGAAAGACAATAAATCACCGGATAAGTATGGGGAGACATGATAGATTGATGAAAAATGGATGAGAGTTCAATTTCAATTCTGGGTTTATGGCTTATAAATTCAGATAATGATTGCTTATTATTCTGATTTGATTTTTTGTTTCTCCAATTTTAATTATTTATTCATTGTTTTTGACAATTGATTGACGATTCTGTTTGAACCATGTTATGTTATCTTCTCTGTATCTTACTCCCCTCGTCCCCTTATTGCCTGAAACTGCCATCATCATCGTAATTTCTTTTTTTGGTTCAATATGTTTATATGACTAAATTTTTACTTAACCTCGTCCCTTTGGTTTATTTTTTCTGATTTCTTTTGAGCATCAATTTTGTTTAACTTTTTTTAATTTTAGTATGGATTTATTATCGCGGTTAATATTTTTTGTTCAATCTGTTAATTTGACCAAAATTTTTAGCTCTCTTAGGTTTCTTTTTCTCTGATTTTATACGAATTTAATTTTTTCTAAAATTCTAATATGGATTTATTTATTTTGCAGTTGGCCAGCTGACAATTTTAGCGCTGAATTCGGTGACATCGTTGACATCGGTGATACCATTGACATCAGTGATGAGTAATCCCTTAATCACACTCTAATTTTTGTGGCATTTTTATGTGTAGATAGATTTTTTAACAACTATTAATTGTTTCTGAACCCCTAGAATCAATTTCTTACTTTTGAAAGTCACACTAGAATTCAAGAGGAGAGAAAATGTGACATCAAATATACCCTTTATCCATCCGGCCATAAACATATTTTTTGATGTGATCTAATGATAAACTTTCTTGATATTAAGATTAACGTCTATGTTTAATTTTTTGCTTTAGCAATTTGTATTTTTTTTTTTCACCTTAACAAAATTAATATTCAATTTTGATATATATCAAATTCAAAAGTAAATCTATTTTAAAAGTGAATCAAACAGTACATAATGAGAAATAAAATTCGTTTTAAGAATGAACCAAAAATGTTGATGTTAATATGGAGTTATGATTTTATGAAACCATGTCTTCTTTGTTAGGACTTTAGTGAATTAAACAAATTCTTATTGTTTTTTTATGCAGCGAGGTTGACATTTCTCAGTATAGTCAAAACTATATGTTATTACCTGCGGGAGCCGATAGTTCGGAGGTTATAGAAGACCATTTCTATATGGATGCTGAACGTGCTTTGAGAGCATATAATAGTGAAAACGTAAATTTTTTTCTCTTATTCTGATTTTTTAATTTTTATTATATATATTTTTTCAATGTTGTATCTTTATTTTCTAATTATTTATTTTATAAAAATGTCAGGGATCTGATTACAAGTATGTTCGTCGTCTTGGTGGATTGACACCAATTCAATCCCCACATGACCCAAATCATTTTGGCCATCACATGAATTTTTGGGCCAAAATCAGAGGCACAGAAAATGATCCCGAGCTGTTTTTTGCATCTGCATCATATGAGGATCGAAATGTCATTCATTGTTGCAAGCTTGGTTTTATTGGTATGTTTAACAGATTTATTTTATGTTTTGAAAATTTATTATTGATTTTCATTTATTATATATTTTCACTTTTTGAAACTAATTTTAATTAAATGTTTCCTTTTATTTTTTTGCAGATGATGAAACCCCTGGAATTCAACATTGCGAGCATATCAGTTGTTCAGAATGTGCTCGATTTGTTTGATGTTGAAGAAGTGAGAAGGACTAATGAGCTTTATTGAGAAGGATTAATGAGCTTTATTTCATGTTTACGTTCTAGACTTCATTTTATAGTTAACATTTAAGTTTTTTATCATTTGAATACTCGTCTTTATTTCATTGAAACTTTTTTTAAGATGTCTTAAGCTTTTAAGGATGTGCTTTTATTTGTCAGCATGGATTTTTTTTTTTTTTTTTTTTTTTTTTTTTTGTGTGTGTGTTTTTCCCAATAGCAAATGCTCATTTACTCACATGATAAAGGGAAAGACATATTACAAAACTTCGATTTCATGCAACTGCTTAAGCATCAAGGATTTTATATTGAGGAAGCTAGCAACTACTCCAAGTTGTTCTTTCCATGCATATTAGAGAAAGAGTTTTTATAATAATCAAGGTCTAAAGCAAGGGCCACAGTAGCCTCAAGGTAAGCCCTTACCTGCATCAACATTTGAGAACCCAATTCAAGTGCCCTTAATCATAAAACCAAGTTTAAAGGAGTATCCGAGCTCTGTTTGTGTCCATGTTTAAGTGTGTCACCTTAAGAAGAAATTTGAACTAACTTTAGTTACATTCGGCATTTGTCAACACTAAATCATATGCCCAAATCAAGCGCCTTTTATCAATAAACCAGGTTCAAGGGAGTATCTAAGCTCTGCTTGTGTCTATGGTTATTTTTGTCGCCTCAAGAAGAAATTTGAACAAACTCTAGTTGGATTCAAATCAAAGTCAAGCTTGGACAAACAGTTAATTAAGCATTGTAATTACAATAACAACACAATAGATTTCAAATCATTAAACAGTGAATATATATTGGTCCAAGCTTAGTTTGACCCTTCTAAACTAACTACACATGAGGTCTACTAATAATAACTCCCTTGTATACCAGTTTCTTGTGGTACAGGCCCAATATATAGAGGAAAGTAGTAGCACTGTAGCATCATATACATATGTTACTCCAGTCATATATTTACTGGGAAAGGAAGAATCAACAAAGTCAAAGTAAAACCCAGAAGGGCAGAAATGCAACCTGCTCAACATTGGTAGAGAAATTAGATTTTCGATGATTAAAATATGCATAACATAGCACAATAGGCATCTCATCTGTTACTTTATCTCACCCCTTTCTTTTGGTTCTTTAAGAGAGAGAGAGAGATGGAAAACAAGGTCCATCAAGGGGCATGGTAATTTTGCTTTTGTATATATTTTGATGCAGGGGGGTCATTGTAAATACTGCGAAGTATAATTCTCAAATTAAGCTTATCAGAATAACAAAATTCATATAGATCTCACTAATCAAATTGTGTTTCATTTTAAACATAGAAAACACTAAAATAGGCCCTGAACTACTACTGATTAACAAAATTTGGCAAGGATACAAGCAAATATGAGCATATGACTTACAATTGAAAACCCAAATTCTATGCTTAATCAAGGGCATTTGAATCCAAGTCTAGATGATGGTTGGATTGGCTATCGCTTGAATAGTTGTTTCCAATCAGATGATGCAAAAGAACACCTGCTGCAACACTGACATTTAAACTCTCCACGGCCATAAAGGACTGAAATTCTTCAGCAGACAACTTATTCTCCGTGTCAGCTTCCACATCATACTCAACTCCTGTCAGTGATATATCCATGGGAATATTTCCTGGAATTCTCACCAATTGAGTACATGACCTCTCAACAAGAGGCCTCAAACCTGTTCCTTCACTCCCCAAAACAAGAATAGTGGGTTCTCCAGGTGCAACGTCACGTAAGGGAACAGCTCTAGAAGCAACCGAGCCTCCAAGAACTCGCCAACCATTTTCAGAAGACGATGTCAAAAATTGCATCATGTTCTTACAAGATCTAATCTCCATCAGCTCAAGTGAACCAGCACTGGCTTTGCTCACCACACCACTCAAAGGAGCTGAATTCTTCCTACATAATACCACCCCCGATGCTCCAAAAAAATATGAAGAACGTATGATGGCTCCCAAATTCTGAGGATCAGTGACCTCATCTAAAGCTACCCAAAGAACACCCTGGTCTTGTTCAAAAGAGACAGGGTCCAATTCCTTTATGTTCACCATCTCTAATGGAGAAGAGTCTAGCACAAGACCTTGATGTGGGCGGTTATCACTGACCATGTTGAGATCATGCTTGGAAATCTCTCTAATGCTTAAACCAATCTTCTCTGCAATCTTCAACACCTTTTCAAAGCCCTTCTTATCCTTCTTTTTCTTATTATTCTTACTCAACTCTATTCCTTCCTGAACATAGAGAGTATAGAATTCTCTTCTTCCAGCAGTTAAAGCAGCCAAAACTGGTCCAACCCCATAAACCCCTTCCCCGATCATCTTTGGAACGCTCGACTCAGTTGCCTCTTTAAACATCTTCTTACCCCAGCTTTCTTGCTTATTCCACCTTCGCACCTCTGGCTTCTCAAAACCCACTCTAGCATTCACCACTCTACTAGCTCTAGTCCTAATCTTATTCCATCTAGGATCATCGATCACATCATTATCTCCAACACCATTTTCCTCAACACTGTCATTCCTTTCAATATGCGGCTTCTGCCAGTTTTTTCCCATGTCAACCCGCCTGCTCCTCCTCCTCTCATCACCATTTTCCTCAACATTATCATTTCTTTCAAAACGCGGCTTATCCCAGTTTTCTGCCACATCAACCGGCCTGCTCCTCCTCCTGTCATCCTGAACTGATGAGCTCCCACTTTTCTGAAGAAACTTCTCAGCTGAAACCTCCCAAGATGATTTACTACCAACTTTCGCTTTCACAACTCTCTCAGGCCTCTCCAGCCTCCTCGACTCCCTCACGTTACTATCATCTAACCAAGGCAGAGAGTTTCCACCTCTAACCACACCACTATCCTCAGCAGCACTATTCAAATTTGATAAACTCCTAATTCCCCCAAATTCACACTTTGGCAATCCAAATCCAACACAAATTTTACCAAAACTCAACAATTTTTTTGTGGGTTTAAGAAATTGAAGCGTTTTATGAGCTCTTTGAGAAGACCCACAAATAGGAGCAGCAAAAATTGTACAGTTAGGGTTTAAAAAGGGTTTTGGATAAACCCCATGTGATAAAAATTGAATCTTTGAGGTGTGAAGTGGATTGGGTTGTGAAGAAACCCTTAATGCCATAGGTAAAGCTTGATTCTTAGACAAATTACAGTACATAATGATAGTAGTTTGCAACAAAATTATTACTTGTATAATTTATGATGAATTTGTTCAGAAATTAGCACAAAAATGAATCAAGAAAATACCTATAGCTTAGTTGAGATTCAATGGCTACACTAATTTCCGGCCAGAGCACTAGTTCAGGCCATCTTTCTCCTGCTTCTCGCCGGAGCCCGGAAGTTATCAAGGAGATAGTGTGAGCTACTCAGCTGTGTGACCCTGCAGCGTGCAGACTTCTTTGTATTTCGTATTTTCTTTGTACAGTACTTCATAGTAAATAAAAAACAAAATAGTGTTTAAGCCAAAAATTGCCTAAAGAGATAACCTTGGTTAAAATGCCAATAATTAAGGGTTCGTTTGGCATTGTTATGGTTTTCCGTTTTTTGGTTTTTTGTTGAATAAAAGTGTATGATATATGTCACATAATGAATCAAAAACTATTTAAACTTATTAAAATCATAATAATTTTGAAAACTGACAACAAAAAAGTAAAAACACCTTTTTCTTGTTTCTTGTTTTTGGTTTTTAGTTTTAAAAAAAAAAGAAAACTGAAAACAAAAAATGATTCCAAACAAGCCCTAAATTAATATTGCAAAATAAACAATGGAAATAAAAAGAAGATAGACACAATGTGGTGAGACTGGTGACGCGGAAAACCCCAATGAAAGTGGGGTAAAAATCGCGGGTGGCTACTTGCCCACCAATCTAATATGATACAGGCGTTATAGCTATTATACAATGATTATTCGGGCATCTAAGGCCATGAATAGTAAATAAATACGTAAGAAGTATACATTAAAGCCATTTAGAATAAGTATAATCATCGGGTTGATCATTGCAACTTGTAGAGCAATTAGAAGAGATGCCATTGCTTGTCGAATGGAGTCTCCAGCTCGTGATGTATTTTGTAGTGTATTATTTGTGGTTGTTGTATACTTGAATGAGTTGCGTGGAATCTCCCTCTATGGTTGGTCGTTGCCCCCTTTTATAAGCCTTTAGGTGGTAGATTTTGGTCGAGAGAGAAGAGGGTGACTCCCTTGATTTTAAGAAGTAGTTGGTTGACTTCAAGACTTGGTCCCTTGATAAACGTACACTTCATATTCATGATAACAACCTTCTTGACTGGTTAAAGACTGGTAGAAATGCTCTATTTAATTTTAGAAACCGCTAGTAACAACCTTGGCTCGTTCCGTAGCATTCTGGCATCCCACTACGAGACGCGTCATGTTCGGACGAAGGGCATCAACAGCGCGTCACCTTCTGATGTCGTTCGACGGTGTCGCATCGGAGATCACTATAGGTTGTCGGAGGTCACTAGAGGCCGTCAGATGTCATTGTAGTTATCAGGCGTCGAGCACTGAGATGCGTCATGGACATAAGTTGTTGCTAGGTCATAAATATTAGTCTTCTTTGGCCATCTCCACCAAATTCGACCTTAAACACCCATACTCGTCTAATATGTGACCGAAAATTACGCCCATAACACATATAACAAGAAGAGATGAGTCATGACTACAACAATGCGTTTCCGTGTGGTTGACCAGCTAACACACACTTGAGTACCGAGTAACTTTTGATCAATTAAGTAAATCTTGACCGAACGAATAACCCATCTAATAAACCCCTATCAACCGAACTCTGTGCGAGAGAAAACGTGAAGAAGGGGAAAGTCACACACACAAAAAAGGCTTGAAATCGTAAACCCTTTCTCAAACACAAACCCCTCTTTCTGTTTTCTCTCAAATCGCACCAAACTCCCAACTTTCTCTCTCTTCCAGCCGCCATGGGAACACCAGAAACATCTCGAGAACCATGTCCCGACCGAATCCTCGACGACTTAGGCGGCGCCTTCGCCATGGGAGCCGTCGGAGGTTCAGTCTTCCATTTCATCAAGGGAGCCTACAATTCCCCTAAAGGTGAGCGCTTTCTTGGTGGGGCCAACACCGTTCGAATGAGCGCACCTCGAACCGGTGGTGGGTTCGCCGTTTGGGGTGGTCTATTCTCGACTTTCGACTGTGGTATGGTCTATATTCGTCAAAAGGAGGATCCTTGGAATTCAATCTTCGCCGGAGCTAGGAATGGCAACGGATCGGATTCGGGTCGGATGGAGCTCCACCCGCATCCACCCGAATTAACCATCCGCTCCACCCGATCCACCCGTCACCCGCAAAACCCATCACCCGTATCCGATCCATCCGTCATCCGCGGATGAAACGGGTGGATCGGATGCTTAGCGGATGATAATTATAATCCTACTCTAACTATAAAATCTAATATGTTATTATAAAAAAACACTTTTAGCCAATTTTAAACTTAAAAAGTAAACCATTAATTAAATTTTTATTCCAAATTATAGCAATAATAATAATAAAATAATAATCATGAACTTACTTTTTTTTTTGAACGGAATCATGAACTTATTTCTGTACTACATAATTGGGAATTGAGGGAGGTTTTATATTTTGTAAAATAAAATTAAAGAATTTTTAGAAATATTTATTTTTTTAGAAATATACAGTACATACATAGTGTAGTATATATGAAAATTGGAAAAAAAAAATTTATTTAAATACGGATGGGCTGCGGATCGGGTGATAAACGGATGACGGATCGGGTGACGGATGAAACGGAGCCCCACCCGAATCCGACCCGATCCGTCACCCGCTTCATCCGTCACCCGCCCTTCATCCATTTAATGCGGATTTTCGTCCATTTATTTATATCGGGTGGATCGGGTTTGCGGATATCCATTTAGAATTGCCATCCCTAGCCGGAGCTGCCACTGGTGGGTTCCTTCAGATGCGTCAGGGTCTCAAATCATCTGCTCGTTCTGCCGCTTTTGGTGGGGTTCTTCTTGCTTTGATTGAAGGTGCTGGGATTATGTTTAATCGGGTTTTGTCGCCGCCGCCGCAGGTTATGTATGATGATCCGGGCATGGCGGGTGCTGGGATGGGTGGTGGTGCTGGGGCCCCGCAGATGGGGGGTTATGGGTATGCTCAAACGGGTGCTGCTGGTGGTGGTAGTGGTGGGTCTGAGCAGGGGAGTCAAAATGGTGGTGGATTTTTTGGTGGGTGGTTTGGTGGTGGTGGTGAAGGGAAGAAGGAGGGGAGTGGTTCGAGTAGCGGCGGGGGCGAATCGGTTTTGGAGAGCTTTGATACGCCTACTCCAATGCCTAATTTTGATTACAAATGAGAAGCTTGATGGTTTGTTGAAGGGTAAGGAGAAAGAACAATAATCTATATTATTGCTAGTGTATGTTAATTTATGAATTTGTGTTTGTTATAATTTGTTATTTGGTTATGAATTAATGTCAATTGTGAATCATTTTGGTATTTGGTTACATCAAGGTGAATTTTTTACAGTGTGTGATTGATGGGTGTGTAATTTTTGACTTTAGGGTTTGAGGAATAATGTTTGATGGTTTTTTGTATGTTGTTGCGTATTTATTTGTTTGAACTTCTTGGACTGGATTAGGTGTTGTTTGAACTTGTAAGCCTCCTGCTGCTTCTGCCTTACATGCTGCCCCTGCTTAGATGATTGCTAATCTATTGTGTACATTGCTTAAGAAGGTTTGAGCATTGCTCAATGTTTTTGTCTTTGTTTGGTGATCTGTATTGGGAATTTAAGTGTGAAATTGCAATATCGCTTTTTCAGGGATACATTTTGACTTTAGGTTTTGTAATGTAAATCTGTTCGAACTAGGACAAGCTTTTTGAGTAGTTATGACGTGAAACCTGCGTGTTGGTTTATATGTGTGTGCGTGGTAAGAAAGCAGATATACAACCTATGAAATGATTATTGGAGAATTCAATAGAGGTTAAGGAGGTAGGTGTATTGAAGGTAGGAAGAATCCCTCTAAGATCAATGCCAGCTATATGAACAACAGTATGTTTTCTGTTCCTAATCCAATTAGGAATTGTACCTAAACTATGTCTGTTGTAGGACAAATCTATTGACAGCAAAGAAGGCAATCCTTAACCAGTGGCAAAAAAAAAGTTGGCAAAGGATTTTGGAGTGCATTGCTTGATATATTCAGGTATCATAAGCTCTTCAAACTAGCAAGAGACTTGGGAATTTGGCCTGTAAGATGATTATTCCAAGGGAAAGACTAGTAAGAGACTTCAGGCCACCAATTTGGTCAGGGATTTTTCCTGTGAGCTAATTTGCACTCAGAGATTAATGTGGTTATATATTTATGTCAATTGTGAATAGTTTTGGTTTTAGGTTACATAAAGGCGATATATTTACAGTGTGTGATTGATGATAATGTGTAATTTGTGATTTTAGGGTTGAGGAATAGTGTTTTTTTTTTTTTTTTTTGCATGTTGTGGGTCAAGTATGAACATTTTTAGAATTAAGTTACAGAAATGTAATTTTATAATGTGAATGATGAGAATGTGTAATCTGTGACTTTAGGGCTTGAGTTATAGTGTTTGGTGGTTTTTTTTCATGTTTTTGTTGGGTTAAACGGTCAATTTTTGAAAATTTTCAGGATTAAGTTACAAAAATGTCGAAATTTATTTTGTGTGATTGATGAGAGTGTAATATATGACTTTAGGGCTTGAGGATTAGTGTTTGATGTTTGTTTTATTAATAAATTAGGCCTTTGTGTCGAGAATTTTAGATTTGAGAGTATTGCAAATTTGGCATGAGACACCATATATTGATTATGATTGCTGTTGATGTCGGCGTGTTTATGGAATTATGGGTGGAATTCGTGAGAAGGAAGTGGCTATGTCAAGCTTATTGGGAGATGCATATGTTCAATGGCTTAAAGATGGAGCTTTTATGCTTCTCTCTGATACATTAGTATGGTTTATAAAATTAAGGCTAGATGATTAGAAATTGATGTTAGTAGGCTTAGTTTCAATTATTAGAATTTAAGTGAATCAGTGGTTTTAGATTTTTCTTAAGATTTGTCTGATGAGTTTTGCTTAATCACTAAATTTAATGAAAAGGTAGTCGGGAGTAGGGATTTTAAGTATGTCCATTTTATCATTTTATGGAGTTCTGATGTTTTAGGAATTGATTATTTTTTTTTCCTTTTTTCTGGATTTTATATTTTTCTATGGGATGAATAAATCAAATGATGTTTTGGGCTTTGAGTTTACTCTTTAAGATGATGTGAGGCCTGATATTGTTTTAGTATTTGGGATCTGTTTTTATGGCTCTGGTGGCACAGTAGTGGGTGCCTTATTGATGTTGTTGAATTTCTAACATTTTGATTGTCTAGGAATAGGATGGAATTGGATGCTTGTGTAATTTCAGTGGTTCAACCATTCAAGGATAAATTATGCTGGTAAGGGAGTGGGAATGTCTGACTGCTTTTGGGATGTTAATGTTCTTGGATGCTTAAGGTGGAATTATTTATTGTTTTTTGAAACCCATGTTTGTGTAGATTTACAACCCAAAGGCTAGAGGAGGTTTTTTTATTTATTTATTTATTTTTTTATTTTTATAATGTTGATCTTCAGAACAACCCTTATGGATTATTTGAAGCATGGTGTGAATGTGTGATGTTGATTTTGGCTTGTTTATAAGCAATTCAAGAATGGTGACAGCTGACAAGGGAGTTGAAATGTTCAAACTTGTTGTGGGAAGTTCATGCTCAAGGGTTCAAAGGTGGAACTTTCATACTTATCTGATAAGGAGTGTGATTTATGCCTTAAGGCTAGACTGTAAGCATTTAATGTGAGTAAGTTTAGGTTTAGCTATATAGTTAGTGAATCATCTTCGTATCTTTCTTTATCATTAGGTTCAATGCGAATGGAGTAGGGAATAGGGATTATAATTACGTCTATTGACTTCGGAGTTCATGATGTTCTAGCCTCTAGGGCTGCAAGGCGGGATTTTTATTTTAGGATTTTTAATATCTATGGGATGAAAGATCATCTTTAATAAGGCAAAATATCGACCCTTCTTTGAAAACCCTGGAATTTTTTCTGTGAACATGGAAAACCAATTTCTGTATCATTTTCACCTCACTACTGTTGCTGCATTCTATTTTTACACTAACCATAGTTTAGATTGTGTTGATTTAGTGCTTGTAATAGCTGATTAAGCTTGCTATGGTCATGAATCTCTGCTTTGTTTTTTTCGTATATGGTGGGCCATTAGGACTAGGGATTTCAACATTCGAGTATGTCAATGTTGAGTTATGAAGCTTTCGTGCTCTAGGTTGTTTGATGGAATATTTCATACTTTTATCTGTTGGCAGGAGGATTACAGTAATTTTGCTTATTTCATGTCTGTTTGGGATTGTAAGGCCCTGTTTGATTCACCTTAATTGTGCTGAACTGAAATTATTTTTACTGAATTGAACTTATTTTTACTGAACTGAACTTAATTTTACTGAACTGAACTTAATTTTACTGAACTGAAATTATTTTTACTGAACTGAAATTATTTTTACTGATTTTCTATTATAATTCTTCTTTAAGAAAACTGAATTTACTGAACTGAAATTATTTTTACTGAACTGAAATTATTTTTACTGAACTGAACTTATTTTTACTGGACTGAAATTATTTTTACTTAATATTATTTTTTTAAGGTGAAGAGAACAGGGCCTAAATGTATTTTTTATGCAATTTGTTTGAAAATTGAAGATTGTTGTAATAGTATGTATGTGCAGTTTCATTGATTTGGGATAAAAGAATCACATGATTCCAGTTTTGTACTATGTTGGCAGAAGTGATGCAAGGGAGAAGTTCTAGCTTGAATTTTGCAAAGTTGTTGGATTTGATTAGGTTTAAATGATTGATGATTTCAAATGGTCCAAGGAGAGAATTTCTACCTTATCTTTCTCAAATTAGTTGATGTGAAAGGGAGTCAAATAGCCTATCAATTTTTGAATTGCACAATGAGAGATTATTTATCATTTTGGACATTGGTTCAAGATGTTCTGATTGTTATGATTACAGGGAATATATAATGCATAGATATTTGGGAAGCAGCATCATAGTAGGTAGTGACTAGTACCTCGAGGAAGATAAGTAAGTAAGAGGTGAAAGGCTATTAATCCCAAAGATAAGTATGGGGAGACAGGATAGATGATGAAAATGGATGAGAGTTTAATTTTTCTTTGATTTATTTTACTTAGCTTTTTTGAAGTTACAGCCATTCTATGCTGGTTTGAGTGGTATCATATGTAAATTCCAATTCAATGATTTCAATAGACTATTGTTTTTCCCTAATTCCCACTTCTCATTCTCATTTCTATATTCGGAATGTCCAGTCTATTACAAAATAGTACCATTTATAATTGTTCCTAAACCCATCTTAGAGTAAAGGATGTTTAACTGCCGTATATTGTTTGATCTATGCCTGTTGGTTTTAGTATTGGTAAAGATGTAGGAGCTGGAACCTTGTACTTTTTCTGGAGTGTTCCTCTTGCCTCTTTTAAAGAGAATGCTTTCATACCTTTTAATCTTACGATAGCATGGATGAGCCCTTTCCCTCACAGCCTCACCTCCATAATTTTCACTCTCTTGAGTTTCTGTGTCTCTTTTATCTGCTCTGACTTTCCTTACGCACATGTAATGATCTTGCAGCTGCCTAAATTTGTGTCCTTTTTTAGTGGTTTGCAAAAGTGACTCCATTCAGGGAGCAACATCCGATCCATCTTTTTTGACTACTGTAGGATAAACTCCGAGAGTAGTGGCATATTATTTCCTCTATTATATCAGAGTAAAATTAAAGATTTAATGGGCATTCTTCTGAACATATAATAAACATGCATCTGGCAGCTTCCCTAAGATAGCACAGGGTATGCCAACTTGGTAAGAGCATGTACACAATTTTTTTGGCCGCATCAAACGCCCTAGTAGCAAATAGCTTGCCTTTTTCTGTGACAGATATGTTATCAGCAGCGAGGGTTATTTGAGATAGTTGTGAAAATGATTTTGTGACATTCGCTCTCTGGATGTGCAAGGCATGAAATTGATTAGCAATGAGTTTCAAATCAGGGTGGTTTAGGACCTCCCATCTTCTATCATGATGAAATTATTGTTGTCTTTGATTCTTGATTGTGTTTATGTTTATTGATATTCAGGTTTCATCATAGCTGGCTACGATTATTCCCAGGAACTTCTAATTGCTTAAGCAATAAGCATCGCAAGAGGATTTTGACATACGTTTTCTTTTGTGGTATAAATTTGATGTGGTGGAAGGATTCTACACTACTGGGGCTCTTTTTATTAATTTAGTTTGGTTGGAAAGGAAATTCAACAGGGAGTTTGTATATGTAGACGAGTACTATATTTTGAATTTATAAATGTGTACTACGTAGTATTAGTAATTTAGAGTAGCCGATATTTATGTAACCTGGTACTTGGCTTCGTTTAAGCTCTTATTCGTTAACTGTGGATGATGAAACCTCAATCAGATGGTAATAACCATCTTTTGTTACTATTACCAGTCTACCATTGTGGCACATCTACATTTTTTATTGTATCGACTTTGTGCTGTACATTTCTTTCCCGTTTCCAGCTTTCCTGTAACGGTCTAGTTTCCCTACTGAGTTGTAGCAGTCTGATCAGTATTGTCTTGCTACCCTGAGAGTTCTTTTGTATCGATCATCGATTGATATAAACTTAATAAAGCCTTGCAATGCTGCAAGTTCTGTTTTACACTTGGATGTACCGAGTCGAGCACAAAGTACTTGGCTTTCTTTTGCTTTTGCAATTTTACACCACATTAAGGTCGGTTAATAAGACTTGGTAACTAGAGAAGGTTTTTTTGAACTTATTTGTTAGTAAGGCCATTAATTGATTCCTGGCTTAATTTCCTCTTTATTTTTACTACAGTATTTAGTTATTTTCTAGTCGAATCAATATAGTACTCCAGCATAATAATTTGTAGTTTTAATATTGCAGCATAAATTGTTGTTTGTGCTACATGTACTATTACCAGTCTTTACTTATATTGAAAATTATAGTAGTATATTGAAGATAATTACTCTTAACCTTTTTTTTAGTTATAATTATTATTTTTAAGTGTTGTTTTTTTTTTATTTTTTATTTTTATTTACGGTAAGGAGGACCTTAATTAGACCGGGTTTGGGATCCTTTAACTTGGTAATTAGTATATCAATGTAATTTACTCCATATAATACCAGGATGTAGAAGAAAAAAAATAGCAAATTGCTTGGAATATTTGTTACTTATTCATGGGCCTAAGCAGTTATTAGAAAAGTCATCGATCCTCTAAGTTTCTAAACTACTTTGGATTTTTTATTTTATTATATTGTCTAATTAAATAGTTAATGATATAAATCATAGAGTGAGGCGGTATAAATTTTAACAAAATTTTATCCTTGGGAGTAAAAAGTAATTTCTTTCCTAAATTTAATGATAAAGAGAGGCAATAGTATTTGTTTCCTAAATCATTTAGAACAAATCAACATATAGTTAAGGAGTTTTCCTCCGGTCCAAGTAACAACTCTTATATTATAAAAACACCTTAACCTCTCACAAAAATTACAAAAACTCTAAATCCCTTAAATTTCGTTGAATTCTTGAATTTGATCATGGCAGGTTATGATAGATCACCCAACAACACCGACAGAATCCTCCAAGAAGCCGGCACCGGTTTCGCAATAGGTGCACTAGGCAGCGTCCCCTACCACTTCTTTAAGGGGGTATGTACAATGCCAAGGGGCTCCCGCATCAGTGGCGCTGTAGACTACGTGCGCATGCGTGCTCCTCGAACAGCAGGGTCTTTCGCGGTGTGGATGTCTCTCTTCAGTGCTGTTGACTGTGCTGCTGCCCACCTCCGTCGTAAGGAAGACCCGTGGAACACCATCATTGCCGGGGCCTCGGCTAGCGCGATACTCGCTCTTCGACAAGGGTCTGGCCCTGTCATGAAAGCTTTCGTCACTACTGCGTTACTAATGGGGCTTGGAGAAGGGCTTATGCTGTTTAATGCACGTGTGGCGCCAGAGTTGAATAATGCTAATGAGGGACACGTTCCGGTTCTGGTTCCAATTCCGGTTCAAGAGGAGGTTGGTTCGTCATCAGGGTTTTTTCAGACATGGTTTGGTAGTGGGAAAAAGGACGACGGAAGTAGTTACATACTTGAAGGTCGATGATTCGAGTACTCCGATGTTTTAGTATTTCTGTTTTAATTAAAACTTGAATCTTGAATGTATTAGGTTGAGCAAAAAGTTAATTAGTACCACTTGAGCTATTTCGTAGATGTAATTCACATTGACCAACAAAACTAATTTAGAGATTGTCAATGTCCATACGAATAACATTACGAAGTTAATTATAGGTCGTATGTGAGAAATTCTCATTATTTATGTCAAAAATTAAACTAACGTACTCCGTAAAATTAGTTAATGTGGCCAAAAGAAGCAAGAAATAAGACCCTCAAAACACAAGATAAAATCAACTGGGAAATCCTAAATGCGGTGGTCACACTTACTCAACTCATTCTCAACACTACAACTTTCTCTCTCCTCCAAACCCACCCCATGTCAACCCAACCCAAACCCGAACCCGTTTCCCCCTCCACCACCAAAGTGGGCTGGATCGGAACCGGCGTAATGGGCCGGTCCATGTGCGCCCACATCCTCAAAGCCGGCTACAACCTCACCGTCTTCAACCGCACCATCTCCAAAGCCCAACCATTACTAGACCAAGGGGCCCACTTAGCCACCTCTCCTTCCGAAGTCGCCGCTCAATCCGACGTCGTTTTCACCATCGTCGGCTTCCCTTCCGACGTCAAATCCGTCACCTCCGACGTCCTCTCTCTCCTACGACCAGGCGGAATCCTCGTCGACATGACTACCTCCGACCCCTCTCTCGCCGTCGAAATCTCCTCCTCCGCCGTCGCTAAATCTTGCTCCTCCGTCGACGCGCCGGTCTCCGGCGGAGACCGTGGCGCACGCGCCGGTACTCTCTCCATCTTCGCCGGAGGCGACCCAGAAATCGTCGACTCTCTCTCTCCTCTTCTCTCTCTCATGGGGTCCACATACTACATGGGTGGGCCCGGAAAAGGGCAATCGGCGAAGTTGGCGAACCAGATTACGATTGCGTCAACAATGGTGGGATTGATCGAAGGGATGATTTACGCGCATAAAGCGAAATTGGATTTGTCGTTGTTCTTGGAGGCAATATCGAAAGGGGCTGCGGGTTCGAAGAGTCTGGAATTGTATGGTGGGAGGATTTTGAAGAGGGATTTTGAAGCTGGGTTTTATGTTGATCATTTTGTTAAGGATTTAGGGATTTGTGTTAAGGAGTGTGAGAAAATGGGGATTAGTTTGCCTGGGTTAGGGTTAGCTCATCAATTGTATTTGTCACTTAAGGCTTATGGGGAAGGTGGGTTGGGTACTCAAGCTCTTGTTTTGGCTCTTGAGAGGCTTAATAATGTGTCGTTGGACTCGAGTTCGGGTTTGGGGTCAGGTTCGAGTAATTAGAGAGGTTCGTTGTAATTAGAATGTATCCGTGCTTTCATGTGTGGTGAATAATGGCTGTATGTAATTAATAATTATGTATGGATGAATTGGTGTTATGCAATGCAGTCACATTTGGGTTTGTAAAAATTTGCTGCAATTCAAATCTTTCAATTTTTGCTTATTTTTGTGTGTTGATTAGACTCATGAACATATCATGCTTTGTTTTGTGGATTGATTAGTTTATTTTCTTACTGTCTAGTAGACAACAAGATCACTCTGTATTATGTGATAATTGACAGAAGTAAAAGGTTGGTGGCTGAATATAATTTGTATACTAGTAAAGTCGATGGGAAGAAGCAGAGCTTGAAGAAGAGGAGTCCTAAGAGGCGGCTGCCACCGCCGATTTGCTGGTGAAAATCAATTGCGATGCTGCGATTATTGAGGGAGGTTGGGTAGGGCTTGGTGCAGTGGCTAGAGATGCTCTTGGTAATGTTATTTTTTCTGGAACTAGAAGAGTTTGTGGTGAGTGGTCTCCTGATATTGCAGAATGTATGGCAATACTCTTTGGAATCAGGCTTTGCAAAAGATATGAGCTTAAGGAGATCGTAGTGGAGTCGGACTATCAAGTTGTTATGAATCGACTAGAGAAAGCTTCCACCTTTAGGGTGATTTTGTTGCTCACCACCTAGCGAGATTTGTACCATATGGAGTTGAACAGGTTTGGGTGAATCATTACCCAAGCGAAATCTCCCCTTATACTTCCGGACCTGATGTCCTCTAATTAATGAAGTGCTAATCTTCTATAAAAAAAAAAAGAACAAAATTTCTTGCTGTTGTCAATATTCTTTCCATTTGATCAGTCAGTGGACTCAGTGGTAAGTAGAACGGCTTCAATAATAATAATCAATTTCATTTTTATTGCACTTAAATTTTCGACACTTGCACATTAGTACAGGTTTTAAACAAGTGATAATGAGTAAATATGATCAAGGCTCAACTCTATAGAGCTTTGACAAAGCTAATTAAAACTAACAAATATCAATTGGGAGCAAGAAAAGTTTCCTGCTGAATTGCAGCTACAGAGAAAAATGACAGAGATCTTATTTGCCCTTCTTTGCACTATGGCCAGGACGACATTTTCAGGCCAAATCTCGAAAATAGCAACACTTGACCCCGACTTGAAATGTACAACCCTCAGAAAAGGGCAGAACAATGAGCTTCATGCCATTTTTTTCATGCAGCAAGCAGAGCCCATGTTGCCAGATTTTATTCTTCACAGGGGCAGCAAAGTCTAAATAAACAAATTGCCACGATCTCTAAGATCTAAGAGCTTGAGAAAGTATTACAAAGCAAAAGTTGTACAAAATTGAGTATATAAGATCATTTGTGGCATTTCTTAGTACCTAAAGCTGCCCCATCTACACTCTTATTCCTCCTCAAGGTATTGGGAATGGGACGCTGCCAGAAGGGCAGCCCCAATGCCTGATCCATCATTTGAGTGCTCAACTATAACGGTTTCAGCGACTTCATCACCTAGTAGCTCCTTTAAAGAGTCTTCCATGCACTCCCGGAATTTGGCATAGTGCTCAAACAAACCTCCGTCTAATGCAATCACAGACTTCTGATTTTCACCTTGCTTCAACGTGTCTCTCCCTAGTTTCTTAATAATGCCCAAAATCCCAGCTGCAGAAAGGCAGGCTCCACGAGAAGCAATGACGTCACAAACATCAACTACAATCTTTCTCACCTTCAATGATGAACTTGGTATCTGTGATGGAAGAAGAAGAAGAAGCATATTATGGCGTGCAACATTACTAGCATATAAGCAACTTTCAATTCTCAGCAATAATTACTAAATATTTAGACAAAAGCACCAAGCCATTCAGTGGATCCATAACAATTTTTTTTTTTAAAAAAAAAAAAAATCAAGATTGACAAGTTCACAAAATAAACTCAAGGACAGGGACATTTCCAAGCAAATAAATGAACAATGCTAAAAAGGTCAAGGAGATGCAAGCAGTGGCCAAAGTGCATTACCCCTAGGACGTCCTTCAGTTTGCTTGCAACAACTTTAAGATCAGCGGATGTATCATGATGCATGGCAGACATGTCTGGTGTCCTGCCAAAATAAAGAGAGTAATAATGATTCAAACATATGAGGTAAAAGTCGGAGAAAATTTCTTGTCAACAAGAACAAAATTGCTTCATGAATCATGATGACAATATATACAGTTAAAACGTCAATATATATTAGAAATTTGATTGTGCCAGATGTAAGTTATATTATAAATGTATGTCTCCTAGGTTTCATCATTTTTAATATTGGACCAACTTGGTGGGGAGTATGTTAGTACAAATAAAATATTTGTGTTCTTCATTAAGATCTTACAAATATGAAGATGCCCAAGTTAGTGAAATTACAATCACTAGGAAGAAACAGCATCAAACAAGGGAAGAGTTGGTGGGGGAACAGCCAAGGTCATACAACATCAATGAAATTTGGTAAGCCAGATTGTCATGTTATCTGCTATCACATAGGTAGAAAGAATCTCTTGCTTTTTAAGCACAAAAGTTGCAGTAAAATTGTTGAAGTCAGAACTCACGACTACTTTGTTCCCTAAAGATTATTGATTGAAGTCTAGAGTTTTGTGCAACAAAGTAAGAAGACTTGATAAACTTTCAATATTGAAAGATACTAATATTGATGTTTGGTAGCTTAGCAGTCACTATTATGGCTATTGTGCAAAAAAAAAATTGATGGGTTACAAACACATGCCAAATCCACAAATAATAACTTATTTAATCCATCAACAAGCAAATATTAAGTGATACTCCGTACTACACCCAACACAAGACTAGAAAATGTACCTTAAGATGAATGGAGTACTCAATTTTGGTGGGACTGTATCACCGAAAAGGCCGGCCTCATCCGCCATCCTATACAAGACTCTTCGCACAATCTCCCCCAAGTACATTCCAGATATCAATTTCTCATATATCTGTCAGACTCAGAGATAATGGTTATTGTTTGCAGTTGGTAAGTTAAAAAGTCAGGAACAAAATGAAAGGAAAACAACAGAAATCTCACCTGTTCACCAGGATTCAAACTTTCTTCATCTAGTGCTATGTCATATTCGGTCAAAGGTAAATGTGATGAACGGAAATTGCCCCACTCCATGTTAATAACCTATAGACAAAGTACAAAAAAATGCCTGAATGTTTAGAGTTGCAAATCACGCAAAAGTATCCTGCAACTCCTTGTGAGAGGAATATAGGAGCCAAAATAGATAAAGAGAAGACAACCAGAAAAAGAAGATGATAAATTTGGATGTTGAAAAGAATAACATTTGAGGATAGCGAAAAAGGCTTACCATCTCCCCTGATTTGGGCAAAGAGCCATGCCACTTGGGAATTGCACTAGCACGTTCAACATAAGCTGCATTTGTTCCAGTACCCAATATAACAGCAGCAATTACATCTTCTTTATGGTATCTACCTCCAGCTAAGGTTCCAACTGTATCATTGACCTAAACCATAATTGAAGGTAAAAAGGTCACAAATATACAATAAGTTTAGAATATCTACTGAGTACTGATGGAGGACTGAGGAGGATGTAAATACAAAGGTTTGTCAGATGGCATTGTAAAACATACTTTAAAAATCAAGGAAAATATCAAGCTGAAAACTTACCAAAGCTGTCACACGCATATCTACACCCTTTCTTTGCATGGCCTTGGTTAATTCTGCCACCACATCTTCACCAACCTATGTGATATCCCCCAGGAAGAACGAATAAGCAACCATGGAGAATCAATAAATTCATTATTGCAACTCAAGTAATGTGATGGACTTAAAAATCACAGAACATTTTCAGAACATTTGTGTGTAATCCAGTTGAACTTTTAAAAAAATAAAATAGAGCACAATATCCTCAACAGCAGCAGGTTTCAGACATATAAGTGCCTAAGATATTTGCTTGCAGAAAGGAGTTACGTAGTGTATTAGTCTCATGGTTGTTACCAGAGATGGAAATTTGGAACTTTGGTATTTACAATACTGACTTAAGGAACAAATCTACTGTTTCTGGGATTTCAGAATCAAAGAAGAAAAGTAATTGTAGTGCAATTTGGCAAGTATGCAGCAATCACAGATTAAAATAAATAACTCTATCTTCACAACCATCCCTGATGAAACCAAGTACAAAGATTGTCAGAAAATTATCGAGTGAGTGTTCGCACCGGCAACTGTATTTTAAATGACCCAATGATGTTTAGCAGTAAAAAATAAATCAACTGAAACCCGAAATCTGAACTTAGCAACACTCTATACTCTCTCCACACTAACTGAACTTTAGTTTACCCCACTTTTAAGAGTCTTCCAATTGCTAGTCTAAGTTAATTCAAAAGTTAAACATTTATGTCCAATTAAATTATAAAGGATTTGGGGATAATTTTCAGGTACTGATCATGAATGCAGGTTTTGAAAAGAAGTCGATGACGATCATTATGATAATAGAATAAGTGTATAGCAGCATAGAACATGTATTCTGACTTTCATATTGGAAAGCATAAGAGAGAGAGAGAGAGAGACTAACTGCATCTTCTATTTTAAAACCCTTGGTCCATCTTATAAGGGTCCCTGATGCAATCGATGTCTGCTTTACTGGAAAAGAGAAGGTAAATCCCAACTCTCTCTGCTTATTGGGTTCAGGATGTAGGCCTTCACCTTCCGTTGCAACGAATTTAGTAAGGGCCTCAGCTATGTAGTCAAACAGTTGCTGAAATCACCACATTTTACAAACTTTAGACACAAATCAAGGAAGGAATGGTAAAATAGTTTATGTATGAGCTAAATCAACTTACTTCTGATGTCCCAACCATCAACTCAGGTGGGATTGATACTTCGTCAAATTCTTGTTGGACAACACGATGTTCTTTGCCACCCAACTTCACTCGAAGCACTCGGAAGTTGGTGCCACCAAGATCTAATGCATAAAACAATCCATGCTCGTCCCTAGAAAAAGGAAGAAAAAATATTAGGGGATTTAGACCATGTCTTGGCCAAACACAAAAAATAATTTCAGATTAGCTGTTACCTTAACCCAGGAATGAGCAAACCCAATAATCATATACTAGAAAAGAGCACTATGAAAATAATAAATCACAAATAGGGTTTGAATTTGAAAACATATTTCAAACCTATATTGACAAAGAGAAAACAACAGTTCCCAGTTTACAGTTGGAAACAATCATTCTAACAGTACTTGCCTTTTGAATGTACACAGCTTGTATTATCAATGTTTCTCATGCATGCATGCTTGAAACTCAATATCCCCATTCCAATAAAGCTACCCACTAAAATTCCATGGGTTGCATAGTGTGAAATATGCACACCCTATCTTTCTCAGAAGTGGTTGACAAATAAAGGTTATGTGAGGTAGGGAAAAGAAGTGAATTAGTGAACCACTTGACCAAATCAATTTCACATTAATCTATTTTGTGTAAATGATCCCCTTCAAAAAAGGATTTCCTTCTAATCGAGCAATCTAAAGTCTAAACCTATTCTTAAGCAGAACGATTTAAGAAGGATCCTCCCCTTTACTTTAGAATAATACACCATGTTAACCTCCAAATCACAATCTTAAAGGAAATTGTCCTTTTGTTTTAAAAATGATCCCATATTTATATCCAGATATCTGTTTTATCGATTCCTTTAGTTGTCACTAACACCCTCCACTTAGATAATTTTAAGGCTGGTAGTTGTAATCACCAGGCCCATAACCACTTTTGAAGAAGGCACATGTTATGTTAAGAAAATGGCAAGCTGCAAGATTCTTCCTTTATTGTTAATACATTTATTTTCAGGTATGCTCACATATTGGGGAGTTGTATTGCATAATTTGCATTAATATTTCAATCTAACAAGAAATAATGCATTGGTGTTTAAGTGAAAATTAATATGAAATAAGAAATGTTAGATGTTCAACTAATAAGAAATGGTGGGAGTAGACAACCATAACACTCTTCCACTAACCCAAATGAATATACTATGGAAGTGGGGACGAAATAAAAAAGGAGACAATTTCAACTACTCCATACGTATATAAAAAGGCTAAACTTTTGGGACATCCAAATTATTTTGTTAATAAAAACCTTTTAAGAAAAGAGTACGTAAAAGTTCAACATTAATACTGAACAAGTGAATCACTTGTGAAATTAAAGAAACTACTGTAGCATAGTTCAGCAACTATTAAGAAGGATCACAAAATATGACAAATGTTTTGATGTTCATCTCCATGAAAATGGCAGCTACTGAAGATTCAATGGTACATAGAAATTGTTAAGCTCATCTACATAGATGAACACTCAATCAGATGCTGATATCAGACATGATCCAGTTACAGAACTTAAAACATTGACTTACAATTGCGTACGCCTAACAACATACACTTAATAAAATTTATTGTCTTTGCTACTCTAATGACATCCCACCATATTCTCCCCAAAATCTACCCTCTGCAACGTTGCAAGCCAATTCATATAACCAACCATAACGCTTGATCAGGAAGAATCACAACTCAGATAACCAATACTAAGCAACATAACAATCAGGAGTGAAAAACAAGTAAAGCAAACTTCCAAAAGAAGCCAATTTTATATCTTTTCTTCGCCAATCGATGGACTAGAGGTGGCAAAGCAAGAACCCGGAACCAGAGTATCCTCCGGCGGGGGAAAAGGTGACACCTTTTTTCCCAGTGGGGGTATTGACACCATTCACACTGGTCATTGATTAGCCAACAATGCTCAAACCAATAATGAAATCCACATAATTTACATCTACCAACCATTTCCAACAATAAAATCCACTAAAAAAAACTCACAAAAATAGATCAATTACTCAATCAAACCAACAATAATCCTCCATCTAACAACTAACAACCCCAATTAAGCTAAACATAACCCTCAAAACAATCATAACATAAAAAATATCAAATTAATTACCATATCCTATAACAAACAATTAGATCATTAAAGAGTAAAACAAACAACTCAAAACCCACTAAAATAATTTCATCCAAAAAAACAAAACAACCCATTTAACATAATCAATCAAAAACACCAAATATCAATCAAAAACACAATCTGAACCAAAAACTAAAGAAAATCAAATCAAAAGACGAACCCGGTTGGAAGATTATCAACATAGCTGATAAGCATCTTAAGCTTAGAACCTCCTTCAGATGCAAGACCAGCATGCATCTCAACAGTCATAGCATCAGCAACCTGTCTAAGCTTACCCAAAGGGGTCCCACACTTGTCATCAAGCTCCTTAAGTATAGCCATTACACGACCCCACTTTCTTGAACTCTTCATCCTTTGTCGAACCACCACCGCCGCCGCCACACACACCGCCGCCGCACCTATCACCGCCACCCCCACCGCTGCTTTCCTCATTTTTTTCAATTTTCTCTCTCTAAACTTCACTCAATTTGATGGGTGTTGTACAATTAATTTACTTTTTCTCTCTAAAAATAATTAACAATGGATACAAATTTGGATTAATTGAGCATGTTGGGAAATTGGGTTTTCTTTCTTTCTGCTCAAGATGCAATCTTGATTGAAAAATGGATGAGAGAGAAAAATGAGATGAGTAGATCCGGGTAAAATTGATTGGGAAATTCAGATGATTTTTTTTTTTTTTTTGGAGGGACCGATTTAACCGGAGCTTTGCCTTGAGGTGGTCTTAACTTTTAGCTCTTTATTTAGGATTTAAGATTTATAATTTTCATTTAATTTTTGTATTTTTTTTGGGAGATTTTTGGGAAAAGAGTGTTTGTTTTTTCTTTGTAGAGGATGAATCATAATGCCTAGAATGGTGTTTTTATACTATGGGAGCGAGAAGTGTTTCGTCATTTATCTACTAGATTCTGACTAATCTGCATTATCTCGAGTTTAAGATGGAACCAACAACCTTAAGATGAAGTATTAGTTGATTTAAAGTAGTTGTTGGTTATAAAGCTACATGTAACCTTAAAATTAAACATACTTCATCGTTTTATTTAATTGCAATATTTTGACTTTAGCAACATCTTATACGTTCTATTTTGACTAGGATAGTCGGTTTATATTTCTGGAAAAAACATAGCTATGCAAGATTTTTCTTTACTCCGTATTATTTAACTTATAGAAAATTTTATAAAGTATTAATAATGAAGTTATGCATTGGATAAGCGTAAAATTAACGATTCGATAGAGATGATAAGTTTAGTTTTCTTTCAACTCGAATCTTAGAATATTGATAAGTACACTAAGGGTTTAAGGCTATGCTAAATATAATTTATTTTGTTCGACCTTAGTACATAAAGTATATAATTATATGAACTTGTCTAAAACAAAATTTATTTTGTTTGAAATAAATCGAGCAAAACACGACCTAATGAGTAATGACATTATAGAATTTGAAGATAAAGAAAGGAGGAGAGTGATGGATAGATGAAATAGGAATCTCATTTCATTTTCCTTTTTAAAAATCAAGTGCTCTCTCCCCTCCTTTTTCTTTATTTTTGTTGTCTTTCACCCCTTTACCAATGTTATCTATATACGATTGCAAAATTTATTAAAAAGGCTAAACAAACTTTAGTAATTGTCAATTATTTACTCATTAACACCAAAGTTTTGTTCATACCATGTAATAGTATTATGTCTTTATATTGTTTGGTATAGGATTAGAAAGCATGCACCATGATTAAGTTGCCATGTTAGCTAAGATAAAAATCAAATCATCGTTTTAGTTCAAAAAAACCCCATTTTTTACACCTCTAACAAAAACAACATTAGAGTATTACCTCTCAGTTAAACAATATAAGTTCAAGTAAGATAAATTTAGGAAAAATAAGTACAGATAAGAGTTAATAAATACAAATAAATTTAGATAAAATAAGTTTTAACAAATAAAATCATGTAAATAAAAATACCCCCTTAAATTATTTATTTTACAACTTTTGACATGTTTGATTGCAATCTTGAGTAAAGATGAACCATTGTTTCTTAGAAAAAATGATAAGCAAAGAAAAATCAGACCTTGTGCAGTCCATATCCACAATTTATCACATCAATATGGACAATTACCTATTTTTTGTAAAGCATAGCATTGAATGATAATATGATAATACATCACATCATAAAAACAATTGGAATTAGAACTTGGACCCACCTATTTTCCACTAGGACAGTTAAGAAAAACATAGTCTTATGATTTTGCCATACAATGGGAGGAAATTATAAAAGAAAATAAATGGAGAAATAGAGTGGTCCAAAAGAGGATATTTGGGGAATCTGATTGATTTTTGATTTCAAGACAAATTGATGATGAAATTTGGCACATGTAACGAAAAGAACATGTAAGCTACCACCACATCAATCATCCATCCAAAGGAAAAATATAAAAATTCCAAGCAAAAATATCAAATTGGAAGCTTTGTATGTCAACAAATATTCATCTGCCCATGAGGTGCCCATGATTCTTGGGCCTTCTTTTTACACTAATCCTGATGGGCTGTAATCAGCCCACATAGCGGGGGTTGCCACGTCGAAAGGGTTTCCTCTTCATTCCATAATCTGTGTGTGTAGACTGTAGAGAGTGTTTGTTTTGAGCTGCAAGTTGAGCATTCTAGGAAGAGATGAATTGATTTCATAGGACAGTCTGCTTCTTATGATCATTATGTATCGATAACTCGATAAGGCCTGTAGCATAGCACAGAGGCACTAGTCTTATAATGACGCAACTTGTAAGCAACAAGACAGTGTATCATAGGGATTTAAGAGCAGACAGCACCTTCAATTGGATTGGCAAAATGACAGAATCATCCAGAAAGTTCTGCGCGAGTTGGTATAACTGGAATCAGAAAGTTTCCGAATGGTGAATCAAATATCCGGAAATTGGCAGTGCAGCCCTCTTGTTGTGCTTGTGCTACAGCATAATTTCTTGCCTGCTGAATGCTGAATGGGTTTCCAGCAGCCTACATAAACAGTCATGGAACAAAGTGAATCATTGCACGTTATCAAAATAATTAAGACATGACAAACAATTTCTATGACAATAGAAAGTCCTTTTTTTTTTCATGAACTTAAAATAGCATAATGGTCCACATACCGACTAATTAGCATGTTAAAAGTTGTCAATTGCATTATTAAGTCCAAATTGTTTTCAGGAGCTTAAAATAGCATAAATGGTCCACATACCATTGAACTATCTTTAGATAATGCTTCTTTTGTTGTAGGAGATGGAGATATGACCCTGCAGTAACATTCAAGCAGAATTAGAATATGAATGAAAGTATGAAACAGCTTTTATTTTTCGTAACACAAATCACTCCAGTGCAAAGAAGCATGGATTTTCTAAGAGGAAGGTAAAATTGCTTTTCTTGAGCATTAATTCACTCTTTTTTCAAAGATTGATGATAGTTTTGCATGCATTAATCTCATTTATGTTTTCTACTTCAAGAAGGAAAAAAGCAATTAGCCTACGGCTATACAGCAAAGTGACAAACAGGAATATGACATCATTTTCAAAATCCTTTCAAATGAAAGACAAAAACTACAAAATTAGTCCAGCTTAAGGCTATCAGTGTGATAAGTGTCTAGCAGGCCCCCCTAGAGGCTCTATGTTACAATACAGATCCGCATTACAGTCGGATAGATATTAAATAATGAACCTTAGGATGTGCAGGAATCTAATCCACCTAAACTCATTCTTTTTCAGACATGGCTTTAAGCTCCATTAATTAGCGCTAGAATTAGTTCTAGTCCAGGCTATAATTGAAATATATTCAAGTGATGTACTACATGGATGATGAATAGAATTGGGAGACCTTCGAAATCTGAATTTCTTTTCAATAAGGTCTTCTAGACTGTAGGTCGGACAAAAGAATACAGTGCTTTTCTTACAAGGAAGACAGCATTCCATGTAAATAGGTTTGGTTAGGAAGGTCTTCATACACAGAGCGTCACATAGTTCACATGGGAAATTCATTAAGGGGAGGTGCTACCGTGCTGGTATTTCAGCTATGATTTTATCATAGTTTTCATTGTAAATTTCTCCTCATTCCAAAGAAATCAGGATCTCAAGTCCCTATGGCATACTGAGTGGGATTTTCTTTTTTGATTTTGTGTATTGGAGACAATCTACAGCAAGACTTGGAGTTCATTAATCTCAGGTCACAATTTTTTATGTTCTGCCTGATTTTTGATGACAATATATTGGATCCTTGTCTGTTGTCATGTACTGTTTCAAGTATTAGGCAGTTCTGGCAACAATTATAATGCAATAACAGGCCAACACAATTTCTTTTCAACTATGGGGCAAACGGGGCAGAAGAGGGGTGCAAATCAAAGACCAGTATCTCTGCCTCAAGTTTTATCAAGTAAGCAGAATTTCCAAACAGAAGGCAAAAGACGAGGGCAATCTCATGAAAACAATTCCCTTCTTCCAAATGAAAATAAAAGTGAAAAAAGGAAGAGAGATTGAAAGCCAAAAGAAAAGAAGCAAGATACATTCTCACCATGGGGTCAATACTTATTATCTCAATATAAAAAAATTCTGAAGCATTTCCCTAATAAAGTCCTGTAAATCCATTCTTACAAGTACAATTTGCTACTCTGTTCTGGCTGGTAATACACAGATGGCATCAACGATAATGGATCATAAAGTTTACGAATCACACAAATGTCTGATAACTAAGTTAACTGCAAAGCACTTCATGATAATGTGATGATTCTAAGATTAGCCAGACCAACAAACCCCTCCTGTCCTCCCAGAGAATGAGCAAGAAAAACATTTAACTTAACCAAAAAGAAGCTTGCAGAGGAGACTATATGTAGACATATAATCGATAAATCATAATTTACAGGGAGCTTCTAGATCAAGAATGACATTGCTACGCTTTTACTTCAGTTGAACTTGCAGCTCAGCCCCACATCAAGCTTTCCTTGGAAAGTCTTTGCAGTTACTGAAATCAAAGTTGAAATTAATTTGTGATAAGGACAGAAATTTAATATTAGTCCAGTAGTGCAATTGAGCTAAAGAATAAGAGGACAAAATGTCTTCGATCAGAAAGAACTCCTATATAGAAACCCAATTCCTTTGATTCTAAATGGACTGATTCTAAAAAGTCCCAGCTTCCCTAAACCCATAAGTAGGCTAGATAAATTTCCCTATCCCACAGCAAGTTAAGGTGGGTCTCAAAAAATAAATGAACTCCATTCTACCCATATATAACTAGATACCGTATAATTGTCATGAAAGTATTGCAATACTAAACTCTTTTCCTTAGCCGATCCAGTACCACCAAAGCACAATAACAAATTAGCAACTAATTCAAAAAACGAAAGGAAAACCCAGAAAATCCATACAAAGCAAAGAAATTTCCTCCAAAGATTATCTGTCACCAGACAATGAAGAAAAACATTCAAGCATGGCCAAAACTAACTTGGAAAACCAAACAATTATCTAATAACATAGCCAACCAGCCCTGGTCTTAACTTTTGGAACACATCATTATCATCATTACTATCAAACTATAAAATTTACTCATCCACGATCCTTGTCCTTAAGCCAAAGTAACAACGCACCAAACCTATCGAACAATGATTTCTCCTACAATAATTATCGATTAAGATTTTTAAACATGTTCATTAGTATAATAGCAACATCACCAAAGCTAATCTCCAATCCAATTATCCAAGTCTTAACTTAGGAAATTAATTAACTTCTAGTCACTGGCACACGAAAACCAGATGCACGACTCATAAACCATCAACTCGAAAGACCGAAAAAATTTAACTTACACCATATCACATCCTAATCCAAAGTTGTACCTAAATCGAAGAATTCATCCACTTTGCTTTCCTCCCTATTCCCCTAACTTTTTCCAATGAAAAAACCTATTCACTTCAAACTTCATAACATGCATACCAGATCAATTCATGTCATAGTTATTAAGAAGAGTGAAACAATCCTATCTTCAAACACATTCCAAACTATCTCAACAAAACCAACAAAATATTGCTTGTAGTTCATTTCATTGGCAAAGTTCAGGTTCTTCAATTAATTTCAACACCCACAACAACTTTCTTTCAACCCCATAAATCAATTTACATAAGCTACACATTTAACCCCAAAAAACAAAAAAATCATCCATAGTATTCCTCGCAATTTATGGTGCAAGAAACAATCTTTGTCACTATGATACAACTAGAATTTATCGCAGAAATCACGAAATCGACATCAAATGAATTGAAAGCAGAAAGAGATAGAGAAGGGTTACCTTCGAGGTGGCGGGTTGATCTTCCTTTTCTTCAATTCGGACTCCATTGCCTTTCCCTCAAGCAGTCAGGAGACAGGACAAATGAAAGACTTCCTCCTCTCTATAATCTACTTTGGGTTAAAATGTGGGTCTAATAGTTATCAGTAGAGCTGTTAAAAACTAACCCAACATAATAGGGACAAATCATCTTTTTTGAAATTGCTACCCACCTATTGTAGGTGGGTTGTTAAAAACTAACCCGATATAACTATAATCCGACAAAAATTATTCAGATTAGAAAATAAATTATGCATTCATCATTTCAATGCTCATAAATAGACACTTAGATAGACTGATAGAGATTGTATGTAAATAATGTTATAGACTGTAGAACCGATTTGACAGCTCTATACTTGTTAATTTTTTTTAGTGTTGTTGCCCGCTGTAGGTGAAAGCAATTAAAAATCTACTCGATTTTATAAAAAGGAAAAAAAAAAAAAAACTCATTTTTGATATTAAAAAGATCTTGTAATTAAAAGGTGTGAACACTTTGAAGTTGTTGTTTACTTCAGTATGAAAAAGAAAGAGGTATAATTTAATAATCGTCACTTTAAGCTAATTTCAATTTTTTAAAAAACATTGTGTATTTTAACATTGAGTAACCAAATTAACTCTTAAGCATGGCCAATGGATGCCCAATTTGATCATCGGTTTTATTTATTCTTTCTCTTTATACTTTATTCATGATCTAAATCAAACTCAATCCAAACGACCTGATTGTCACCTCTATAAACAGATCGTGTTTTTTTCTCTTAATATATTATTTCCATTATATTGCCTCGTATTTCCTCACACCAAGTAACACCATACCTTTTGACTAACTACAAAAAGCCACGTAATTATAATTCGGGTGATCGAGTATGAGTCAGTTTTGACCCGAGTATTTTGTTTTTTTAGGATGGTAGGAGTATAATTGTGCCCAACTTTGAACATAAGTACATAACCTCGGACAGTACTCCTTACTTCCTCTTCTGCGCCTTCAATATTTTCCTCAGCACACCACACACTCAAAACCCTTTTCAATCCGCTTGAAATTAGCGCGCTTTGTACAATTAGAACTTGCACATAGATTATACCTACTCATTTTCAATCAACAATCTTCTTCATTCAAAGGAAACAACAATAAATGTCCAACTCAAGAATGAAAGAAGAAAAAGTAGCCATTTTTGTTTGATTTTTTCCCTTTCTATTCGTCATTCTAGAATCAGAAAGGTAATTTTTTTTAATTAAATTTAAACTATGCATTAGCTATTTCTTGGTGCATCAATTTGCAAACCAAAAAATTATATATTTTTATGGTGTTGTGTTGAATTTGGTTAATTTTCAGTGGTTTTGATGAATTTATTTTCTGATAAACTTTGTTTTGTTGTACCCAATTGTTAATAACTGAAGTTAATGCATATTTTCATGATAAAAATTTGCCCTTTTCCTTTGTAATTGATAATTACATTGTAAATTATTGCTTAAATTGCATTCTAATATCCTTTTTCAGGAATTACTTGTAATTTAAAGGGGTTAAGCTCGTTAATCACTGACCCTGATGTTGAGATTGGCAGCGCGATATGTGGTAAGTCTATAACAATCCTAAGTAATTTATAAGTTTCAATTTTTTTTGGAAAGGAATTGTATTGATAAATGTGAAATTGTGTTATTTTTTTAGTTGAATCACAGCTCACAGCTTGGGAGGGTTAGATGTCAAGCCCCAAAAATGTGGTTCAGTACAATGCCCCAAGCTGAGGTATATTGCTATCTTTATTATTCTTCTTTTTTGTGTGATTTAGCATTGTTTTAGCATACAATCGCGACAATTTAGTGTGAATTCTGTTGGGGTATTTTGGGAGGTCTAAAGTTCATAATCTTATTGCTTAGCTAGTGCAAACTAGTGTCGGAACGATTTTTAGAAAATTCTCAAGAAAAAAAATTCTGTTATTGAAATGTTAATGCTATTACTGTGTTCTATTGTTTGTGTTCTTTTCACGGTAAACTATGTCGTATTAGTCTTCCTTAACATAGTTGGCCTTCAAGGATCATAGCTTTAGTTCTACTTCCACACACACAAAAAAATTTCCCTTAATAAGGAATTTACTTGCATCCTTGACATTTCTGTGTCTTATATTCCTATAGTCCTATACATGTAAGATCATCCGCCTTTATTCAACGTCACTTGTTAATTGTTAGATATGTTTAAAAGAGTGATGATGTCATTTTTTATGAACTACCCTACCCCTATGTATCTGTATATATTGCTTAAAAATAACTATGTTATGTCAATTTATATATCACGCTTGGGGTACTTCTTTTGTATTAATTCTTACCAGTCTGAGATCAAGCAAATCTTTTATAGTTTCGTAACCTAACTTTATGTTGGAGTCTCATGCACTAAGTATTATATTTCCTTTTATGTTTGAATGGAGTCTTTCCTTTTACTATCCATTTTGAATTAATTCCTGTTATAATAACAATATATATCTATGTTCTCTGAGTAGTTATTTCTTTTTGCTGTTAGGGCCAGAGACAGGTGACATCAAACGACATCGGAAAGGAAAACGACTATGATCATAATTTATTTTTAGGACAGAAGATTACCAGGAAAGAGAAGATGAAGTTTCTGACTAAGACAGTAAGTTTTATTTTATGTTGGTTACTTATTCTAATTGACAATATATATGAACTTCTAGAAAATGAGCTGTATTTGTTAAGGATATAATTTTTCCATGTGAATGATATAGATGCATATAATTCATTCCCTCATACATCCCCCTGAATATCAATCAAACATGCTCTGCAATGAGCTATTAGAGCTGAAGTGAATGTTTTGGAATAAGTTAGTGAGATGTAAAATACTGAATATGTTACCATTAACATCTCAATAGTCGATACTGTTATTAATACATCACCCGTCTTTGTTGTTTCCGCAATACAAGGGAAGTTGAATATTTTCCTTGCCACAGAGATGAATTGAACTCAAGATTTGATGCCTATGTATTAGAATAATTCCTTATTTCTTCTTGTTTGATTCTCAAATGAGATTCTTGCTCATACCTTCCTTGATACATAGCCTGACATTCATCATCACTTTTAGTGACTGTAGTTATTTGGAATTCCCTACTGGTCAAATCTTGTACCTTAGACACTACATGTCGACTGATTCAACGGGATTGTTAAAAGTCAACGATCTACCCCATTTTCTCAACTAAAGAAATTTAGTAAACTTGATAATTTTATCTCCATGTCTCTCAGCCTGTCTTCCGATGAATTGTTTGGATGTGATGTAATTATCTACTGGCATGTGATTCGGTTCCGATATGGCGATATCTAAAGGTTAGCTGTAAATCAGATTGGAGCATGTCCTTAGTCTTTTGGTTGGTTGGGATCAGATCATCCCATGTAGGCTGTTTGGCATGCTTGTGTAGGGATTTGAGGGAAGCCACTATAGTTTGTTGTGGGATAAAGTGTCAGAATTTGATGTGTTTGATGAAGCTAGAAGATTTATTCTGAAACTGTTTGATTCATATAGTAAAGTGATCTTCCAGAGTATCCTTTTCCTTGTCCTCTTATTATTTTCCTGGGTATATAGCAAGTTAATTATTGAAGCTCTTGGTAAGACGTAAAATTCCCAATTGAACTTGTACAAATCTATTGAGTTGTGCACGCTTTCCTGCGTATACTGTATTGTTTAGAAGGGGCTTTGTTTCTCATTTGTGACATGTTATTGCATCATAAAAGTAGGTTTATTTGATACTTGATAATTAAGATATTCATATAAATCTGACAATTAGTTTGTCTAAGACGGTGCTCAGTGCTATTGGCCGTTTTGTGTTGGAAATTGATTGATAGATTTCTACTCAAATATAGAATCCAATAAGCATATCTTTGGTTGGCAGAGAAATGGGATCTCCAATTGTTGGACAAAAAATATGTAAATGAGAAAACATAAGTAACAGTAGAAGCTGGAGTCTCCCTATTCTATTAGCGTCAGAAAGAAAACTTCAAATGGGAGTTATACCTTCTTTATTGATGAATGTTTCAGGATCAACATCGTCACAATTAGTTTTCTCCTGATGACTTGATCGAAGGATTGAAATTAAACATTGAGTGTAAAGTGATAACCCCCTTGTGCTCGACGGGCTCACATTAGTCAACAGAGTTTTTGAAAATCTGGAACTGTTGCTGCATGAGAATGCAATGTTGTTGCTATAATCCGTCAATAGAGTTGGTTCTGTGGTCATATTGCTTTCTATTAAAGTGCATTGAGGTTTCGGTAATGCTAATAATTCTATTAGATTTGATCACATTGTAGGCAAAATGAACTAGGACTAGGCTGAGGTTGATTTACATTTTCTTTTGATTTTTTGAGATCTGGTTGAATTTTAGGAGACTGAATTTTGCGGGAACTCAGATCAGATCCTTAGAAGTTGAAGCAAATATTCTCCTTACACTGATAAGCTTTATATATTCCTCTTTCCTATTAGTAACTCATTTTGTAGATGCTCTTTCACAGTATTCGAAAAGCGGTTTAATTAATGGAAAAAGGAGTTGAATCCTATTTATTCTGATGGAGGCTTAGGCCTTTCTCCCTCTTTTGGACAGTTAGGGGTCAATGACTCAATGTATATTTGGTTATTGGAAGTTTGTAACTGTCCACTTTGCTTTTATACAACCAATTTACCCATTTAAAACTTTCACCTCCCTTCATTAACTAAAGGCCACCACTGGACTTTATATGACCAACTAGTAGTCGTATGATTCCAAACAACATTACATGACCTGGGATACATTCTTGTGATTTTTCGACACTTGATCCCGAAACATTTGAAATTGGTCCGATTTCGTGTATTATATAGCCTTTGTTTTGGACAAATTTGGACAAATTTGGACTTTTCCGGACCTAGAAAGAAAAGTGGTCGAAGTTCTTCCCATGACCTTTGGAAGGGCATTTGGGTGGTTAGAAACTTAGAACCATCCACTTTGCCTTCAAACCGTCAATTTAGCCATTTTCGTACTTGCCTCCCTTAATTAACCCAAAGCCACCACGGGCCTTTATAGGACCGACTAGTGGTCATATATGGTTCCAACCAACATTATATGACCTCGGGATGCATCCCTTATAATCTCGAGATTTTTCAACATTGGGTCTCGAAACCTCAAATTTTGGTCAAAAAGTGTGGATTATAGTCTTCAATTTTGGTCAAATTTTTACATTTTTGGACCCGGAAAGAAAAGTGGTCGAGGTGTTTCCTTATGGACCCACAACACCCTAGGAGGCCATTTGAGTGGTTGGAACCATCCACTTTGCCTTTAAACAATTAATATGGATGATTTTGTGTCCGCCTCCTTTCATTGGCTACCTTGGGCTTTTATCCGACTGACTAATGGTCATGTATGGCTCAAAACAACTTTATATGTTAAAATAGGTTGTAGCTTTGGTTTTTTTTTTCGATTTCTACGTTTCTTAGTTATTCTTCTCATTGTGATTGTGAGCTGTGAGCCTGGGTTAGCTGGACTATAGCTGTGTCCTTTAACCACTATTGAAAATAAACCTATAAGTGATCTGGCTATTTTTTGTTGACAGGTGAGCTCATAACTCCCTTTGAATTTCTACCTTTTTATTATGGAATGGCTTCATTCGATTTTGATGGTCCTTTTATTCTTTACTAATTTGTTTATTATTTTCTCTCATCTTCCAGAAATACCCAACATACTTTGGTCTTGAAATCTGAATGCAAATGCGTTACAACAATGACAGTATTATGCTTAGCAAGTGCAGAAAATGATGTCCACTATAAATATGGTTCCTGAATCTTGATAAGAAAATTAGCTCTTAACTTCAAATAAGTATGGGTCTACTTATCTGCTTGCTTAACAGTGTAACAAGCTGGATTGCTTGCGTGGTGCTTTAACTTGAGATTAGTGGAGCATATTGAAAAAAGATTTTAGTCTGAGCTAATTTCTCAAATTTGTTTGTTTGGTCTTTTATACCAAGGAGATAATGCTGCTTAAACTCTCCATTTCACATTCAGTACTTTTGTTTGATAGTTGATACCTGGACATTATACTATTTATATTGGAGTTTGGGGCCAAAAATGTAAGTTTTATAAGAAGTCTGAGATTGAAACTTGGACCATACACATGTGGCGACACTAGTAGTTGAGTACTTGAGTTTAAGTGATGTTAAGGGAGTTCCTATGGGCTGGATGTTTTCTCCATTATTAGTTATCATTATCATTTGTCTTCTAGTGTAAAAATAACCTTCTAAAATCCTTCTCTTCAAGCCATCTCTGTAAAGGTATACAACACTTTTAGACTGAGTTCCTAAGGTCTAACCTTTCGCTCCCTTACATTGTCAATGGCGCAGCCAAAATTGGCTAGGTACACGATAAAGCAACATGTCACGTGTGTGACAAAGGGCTTCCATTGAGAATTATGTTTGGCCATGAAACCAACTTAATTTACCCTTATATGATGTAAAAAACTATTGTTTAGATAGGGTTTTACCTTAGGAAGACAAGGACAGGGATCGACAGTCAAATGTCTTCCTGATAAAAATAGTTTACTCTGCAATTATTGGCTTTGTGCCTTTGTTGAAACAAGTCTTAGCAATCAGTTTTCTAATTCTATCTCTTCTCCTGACTCATTATATCTGTGCTCTACTGGTAGTTGCTAGTGTAAGGTTCAAGTTGAGCCACATGTCTAGATGTCTAGTGAACAGCCTATGAAGAACTCTATATGATAATATTTATATCATCTCATCAACTGCAAGGTTCTAATATCTTTTACTAAGGCTCTTGTATTGGGATTGTATCACATATATGCAAAGCTTTAGGCTTATAACATTATAGTATACCCTTCTGACCTTTATATGATTTTCTCCCCTTGGCTGTAATTTTACTAATGTTATGTTTTGATTTTTTTTTTTTTTTTTTTAACTACTTGTGAGATTTTAAATGCTTAAGGGTAGGTAGGGTTGATATTTGACCAATCATCTGTATTATCTCTACATCAGCTGAATATTGTTGTGCTTGCAGCTTTTTGATCTGGAAGACAGTAAAGATGCAATCTATGGCACACTTGATGCTTGGGTAGCATGGGAGCAGAACTTTCCGATTGCTTCACTTAAAAATGTGTTATTGGTTCTACAAAAGGAGCAACAATGGCATAGAGTTGTACAGGTATTGCTATTACTTGTATTTTTGTAGGTGTGCTTGTTCTAGATGAGTATGAGGAGAAAATGGAAGGATATAGTAGTATATAAAACCAGAAATTAAAAGCTGGTGTCCTGTCAGAATATTGAAGATTATCTGTTTAAATTAAAGTAATGAAGTCGGAAAATAAAAGCTGGTGTCGTGTCAGCCATATGGAAAGAATTTGGTGGGTTTCATACTAGGTTTAGAAATACAATATACTATATACAAAGTATATGTATATTGTACCTTAAATATATCCTTTATCTCTGCTTCATTGCGTCATACTAAGTATCTACTAATCACTATCTAGCTTGATGCAGTGTTAGAAATTGAAAGATGAGCTAAGTTTCTGATAATTTCACTGCAAATACCTGTTTGCTGTTTATATGGTTAGCTAGCTAGTATGTCTTGTGAGGCTGAGAAAATTTTAAGGCTAGTGTTTGTTGGCATTTAGCAGTTTATCTTGGCCTTGTTTCTATATTTACAGTCTGTTGCTTCAGAAGCTCACGAGGCTTGTTTGTGCTACTCTTAAGGTTTTAAAATGGATGTTAAGCAAAGGGCAAGGCAACACAGTGGGAACATACCAGCAGCTGATACGGGCTTTGGATATGGACAACAGGGCTGAGGAAGCTCATAATATCTGGATGAAGAAGATTGGTAATAATCTTCATTCTGTGCCTTGGCCAGCATGCCATCTCATGATTTCAATTTATCATCGAAATAATATGTTGGAGCGTCTTGTCAAGGTACTTTTTTCTCTCTTGCTTCCCCTCTGTTTAATAATATGCAATGAACGTTTTTCATTTATCACTGCACAGTTGATGTTCTAAAATTTGAAAATTTGCAAAAGTATTAAGATCCCTGGAAGCTTTCCGTCTACATTCAAATACTGATCAGCTGATAATTTTGCTGTATCATGATATTTAATTCCTGCCTTCCTGGTGCTCTCTATTACTTGCTTTGTAAAGTGACGATTGTCTTACTTGGGTGGATTGTGTCTGACCTTGAAGGAAGTTACCGCCTTACCAGTTATAGTGTAGTTGAGTGTTTCTTGTCAGTTTCCACCAGATATAGTGTGGTATGGTCAACTCATTTTATAGTCCGAATACTGTATGATACAAACTCAATGTAAGTCAAGTAATTGCCTACCTGGAAATTCTAATCTAAAGATTTTTGAACCATGATATGCACACATTGCTCCGTACTGCAGTTTTATGGCCACACCTCAAGTCTGTTTAGTTAACTGAAATTGACTGAGTCTGACCATAAGGATTAGTGTAGAGAAATTTCCTGAAGTTTGAAAGAGATTGAAGGAAGTTACCGCCTTACCAGTTATAGTGTTGTTGAGTGTTTCTTGTCAGTTTCCACCAGTTATAGTGTGGTATGGTCAGCTCATGTTATAGTCCGAATATTGTATGATACAAACTCAATGTAAATCAAGTAATCGCCTACCTGGAAATTACATTCTAATCTAAAGATTTTTGAACAATGATATGCACACATTGCTCCGTACTGCAGTTTTACGGCCACACCTTAAGTCTGTTTAGTTAACTAAAAATTGACTGAGTCTGACCATAAGGATTAGTGTGAGAAATTTCCTGAAGTTTGAAAGAGATTGATACAGGAATGCCAATGCCTAGGTTGCTTGATCTCCTGGGGCAAGATCCATTTTCATCAAACTTTTAAAAATTCCATTAATATCCACAATATCCACAGAGAACCCAAATAGTAAAGTAGCCACAAACTTGTATAAGCTCTGCTGAACCACCAGACTCCTGCAGGCAATTACTCGGATTTACCATTATATGTAAAAAAAATTAAAGTTGCTGTTATAGACCATGGTAGTGGTAATGGTTGTGGTGTTGCGAAAACAGCATCTCAGAAAGGTTTATGTGAAAAATTGAAAATTAAATCCACTTCACCATTGTAATTTAAGTGTGTTGAATGTATTTCTGGAGAAAATTATACGAAGTACTTTTCTTAAACCTTAATTTATCATTTTGTTTAATAGAGGTTCTCAACATTTGTAGCGATGCACAAATAATTTGTTACATGTGAGTTCTAGTATTATAATTGCACATGTATGCTGCTCTCATCCCCATACTTATTCTGAGCAAGATCCTCATTAGGGTTGTTGCTCTCATTGTTTTATCATGATGAGCTAATGAATAATCCTCTGCTTTGAAGCTCTTTAAAAGGTTAGAGGCTTTTGACCGTAAACCTCCAGAGAAGTCAATAGTACAGAAGGTAGCAGACGCGTATGAGTTGCTGGGCTTGGTGGACGACAAAGAGAAGTTAATGGAAAAGTATGCTTATCTTCTGAACAAGACTCGTGAAGAGTCCAAGTTAAAATCAAATAGAGTGAAGTCCGGAAAGAAGAAAACTTTGACAGGTGAGCACTCTTGCCCTTTATGTCTCTATAGTTAACACAAGGTGGTTATCCTAATGTGTTAGGGGGGAAATAGGGAAGGGAACTGGACTGATCAATGATTAATGAGCAAATACGCTCTATGAGAATTCGAAAATATATGTCAGGAAGAATCAAATAGTTTTATGTTTCTGTATCTGAATAATCTGAAATGCTAGCTTAAGCAATGATACATATATGTCAGTGAGAATTTAGAATCAATTAGTTTTATGTCGTAACTGAATGTCTATACAAAACGGTGCTAGAGATTAGTATATGTAGAAAAGAAGGAAAATAAAACAGAAATAGCGGAAGCAAATCTATCGAGCAGCAAAAGTAATAAGAGCTTAAAAATTAGCTATGAGAAGGAATTGAATCCATCGATCATATGCTCTCTAAAATGCTCTGTTATTTTTGCAGGACGTAAGAGTAGTCTTGCCAAAGGTGCAAAAGCATGAAACAAGTACCCGGTGCCTTATCCCTTGTTATTAAGCTCTTTCTATTATTGAACGTAGAAGGAACTGATGAGCTTTGTGCTGATATATAATTATTGTTTCAGATTTGTATATTGAAAGTCAGCCAAGTTTGCTGTCTGCAACTATTTTCCGGTGACACTCATATTCAGATAAATATGCTGCACAAGTTACATTGTTACGAAAACAGTGTGGAAGAACCTCCACAGGCTACTGGTGCAATGAGGAAAGCTCTGAAAGCCATGATCTTTGTAATTATTGAGCAAAATTACATCCTTTGTTCCAAAATAATAGTTTGTCCAAACTAATAAGAAGTAAATCACTTGCTAAACTTAGGAAGGTATCTAAAATTGCCAAGGATACGTGTTCGAAATTTTGTTTTTTGTTTTGTTTGTTTTTTTTTTTTTTTTCAATGGGACGATAATGTTTCATTAGGCATTTTTTACATAATCTTTTTTGTACAATTCTCCCTCCCTTTCCTTTCAACAACCACCACAACACCCATAGTAGTCCACAATCGTCTCCCATATTGCACCCACATGTGATATGTGAACACGTCGTCATACCCCCTGGGTTGTTGCCACCACATGATCAAGACATTGCGGAGCTGCTACCTACAGTACATCTTCAAAAGTGCACCCGCACCAACCCTACATCCATCATCCAATTTTCATTTGTGGGCGGAAGCAAGGCGTGAGGTTGTACTGTTGTAGGGTCAGGTTTGAGGTGGTTAGCATTGGTTGAAACACTGGTTTATGGTGGTCTAGTGGCAATTATTTGGTCCAAAAGTGCCAACAGTGAGGGTGGTAGCTAAGCAACCAGGGATTTAGAACAAGGTGGTAGGTAAAAATGATTAAAAGTTATAAGATGAGTTTTTGATAGAAAAATTACGCAACCTCCTGTCTTTCTTTATCGATTATTCTCTTATGTTTAGAGTTGAATTCGTGATCTCAAAGTTAAACATTAGACACTTAACTCCATTTAATTCATTAAACTATATCATATTACACGTTTATCATTGCAAATGAAATAAATACGGAGTACATGACAAATTGACAATGTACTTGTACTAAACAAAAATCAATACTCGTAAAATAAGGATTGAGTCATGAAATTTATACATTACTACTGTCATACAAGTAACAATTTGAGAGATCGCCCGGGCCAAAAATCTAGTTCAATTATTATAAAATTCGAGTTTTTAGTCCTTATACATGCGACCAGAGTGACAAAGTTTAGCGGAAAACAAACTATATACTTTAGCAATAAAAACATTCTTAAAGCACACGCTTAATTAATAAAAATGGTAAATTAAGTATCACTTTTAAGGATCAAGTGTAATGATTCTCCCACACCCCACCACTAAACATTTTAACAATTTATTAATTAAGTAATTATTATTAATTTATTGTTAATAATCTATTCTCATGTCCGGGTGACAGAAGTCAAATGATGATGAAATCCGAAAAAGGGAAGCCAAACAAAATATTATTATTGATGTTACACTTTGTGGTTGCACATTTTTATATTTACTTTGTAATTTTATGCCATCTTTTTATATTTGTTTTGGAAACTAATTTTAGTAAATCTAAGTCAGCACTGAGCAAGCATTTTGCCATTTTAGACTCTACCAACCAGCAAACTTTGATAAAGATTATGAGGAAAAGAAAAAGAATCCTTGTTCTATTAATTGTTTGTACCAATAATATATTATACTCAGTACTACAAAATGAAATATTATGGAAAATCATTGACTATTTGACTTTGTTCTCTACAACTAACTTGCTTTTAAAAAGACTAGGATTGAAGACTTTAAAAAAAGTCTCGCATATATTATTATCCTCTATACCTTTTTATACGCACTTACAGTTGTACAGATGCACTAGATTTATGCTCTTTTATTTGTCTATTTTATGATATGAAGTACTCCATAGTAAAATTCTACGGTAAACTTTCTTAGAATAGAGATGTTAAGTACAATTTCATCCTAAAACCAATTGGTAATATGTCGAGTCATCCACTAGTGTTAATCACAATTGACAAGCATTATATGTTAATGAGCTTACTATTAAAATAAAAGTAGTCCATATTAATTAACTTTCACATCTAAATATATAAACTTCTCTTGGGTGAATGCAAAGGTCAATTTTACAGACTTGATAGTGCTTTTTATAGACACAAACTGTCTTATAAATAGATAATTGCTGTCTCTGATCTAATTTTTCATATATCACAAGGTTCAATTATACCTATGAAATTAGACTGTACCTCCCTATACTGCAACATTCCTTTTACATAATGTTTTCTAATTATATTAAGTTAATAACAATATATATTATGCAAATGTTTGTACAAAATATTCAAGTAAAAACTTGCTTTTCCAGAATGTTGGTGCATCCGTACGATGGTAAAAGATTAATTTCATTTAAATAAAACAATATGGTGTCCCTTAATCAATACTTAAAGCTCTTAATTAAGAGACATAATATGATGGAATGGTGTCGAAACCATTACAACGCCGCATTTATTAAAAAAAAAATAAACATAATTAGTACGTACTAATATGCTAGTCCTATGTTCTTAGTATAGATTAAATAAAGGTTAACGTGTGTCGATTAAACAGAAAATCAAGGAATAAAGCTATGGTCGTATTATTAGTTTAATTACTTTAGTTAATTCATACATCATGTATTGCGTAATGAGCAACTAATTAAACAAGTTGAAATTTAATTAGGCATTTTAAGTACATTCGTAATCTATCAAGGATTTGGCATAAAAAGTTTTCAAAATGCGAATAAAATTTAAGGAATCAAAGTTGCAGCTCGAGGTAAATTAACTTTAATTTCAAGTTGACACAACAAGAATATGTTTTGTTGTGGTGGTGGAGGCAATATTGATTGGTATGTGCATCATTAACAATATCTAATTTCACCTTTTGATAATTCTCTAATTTTCATAATAATATCACCGATTAAAACGATTAAACAACTTTTACGTACATTTAATTATCCTTTTCTAAAAAAAAGTGGTGCATATATGACTTGGAAAAGAAAGAATCAAATCACCAAATGATATTAATGTGGTACGTAGGATCTAATTTGTATTTTAATTAATTTGCAGATATAAGTTCAGATCAAATTAAACCATCTTTATTCGATGAATTGAATTGAGCAATTATTTCTCATTCAATACTGTCTATCAGACATTATCGAAACCAAAGTCATTTAGGCTAAACACTCTTTTCCAACATTTTAATTAGTTACTCGCTCGTACTACATTTAAGGATTAGAATTTTGAGAGTATAATTTGCTAGGTCAAAGTAGGTTTCATAATAGTAGAAAAGAATTAATGTTGTCATACTCTTTTTCCTTAAACAATTAACCTTTTTAGCAAATAATCAAACAAAGATGAAAGACCTAATACTTACAAGCAATATTTTGAAAGACTTAAACAACGTGTCCATATATATATACGTATATTTTAAAACTTCATCAAAATGTACGTACCCTTTTGTATTGAACACACCCAAGCTTAATTAACTATTTCGTATTGACTCATCAACAAAAATGTTGTATGATGAAGACAATGACATCATTAAGAGGATCGTTGCTTTAAAACACATGGGTACACCTCATTTTTATAATAAAGTTACAATTTATAGCCCACATATCTTTTGCTCTCCCACCTAAATTGATCTTCATCTCTAACATTAATGAAGAAATTGAAATTAAACTTGTGTAATTTGTAAGTGTAGCAATTTAATTGACCCCCCAAATCCTCCCAAAATCCAACACTCATGATTTTACAATTGCTTTCTTGATTAGTGCATTAATAATCTCATCCTTGTTTGAAAATTCACCTGCATGATTGATCACTTTTTGAACATAGTCAAACACAAGATAATCTTTTTTGGCTTTGAGGTTACTTTCATGTTGACTTATTTTCATTATACTGCTTTAATTAGCTTTTGTACAAGATATTGATTGACCACTTTAATTTGGTGCATTTGTGATCTTATTAATTATCTCATTTGACAATCTAAAGATGTATAATGATCAAGATAACTCGTGGAATATCTTCTTTGATAACTAAACTTTTATTACCACATTATATTGATGGGACACCAATATTTAAATTTATGTTACATTTTATTATGTGCGTGGTTGCATTGTAAATTTATAATGCTTCAAATTCATTGGTATGAGAGATAGAAATGTCAATTCTATTCGAGTGCTGAATTGGGTTCGATTGAGCCTAGTGGGGTCAGATCAGGTTAGTTTTTTACATTGGCCTCACTCTAGAAGAGACTTCACTCGTTCACCACATATTTATGCTATGGAGTAATTTATGTATGTGCACATACGTCAAAGTTTCCCGTCACTAATAATGTGCCTTTATCTGCTAGTGCTTAGCTGCATCAATCGCGAAACGACTACGTATATAAGTTGTTACATTATCTCATGATAAGTCGGCACACTTAATTTTTGTTTTAAAGACAAGAAAAATATCAAGGCTAAGTTCTCCCATGGGAGAAAAGGGGCAGGTCGGGCCAAAAGATTGGAACTTCCAAAACATAAAGATTGAAGTTAAATTAAATAATCAAAGTATGTATAAGACATAAGTGCATAAATTAAATGTCGATTCCACGTTGACATGCATTGTCAATGCCACATGGAAGAGCACTATTGGCTATTAAGGTAGGCATTATGGCATCCCATTGGTAGACAGCAATGCCATGTAGGTCCACTATACCCTACAATTTAATTAGTTAATTAGCCAAACATAAAAGCTAAGCTAGCTTAGGTTTACGTATTAAACATAAACTCTACTTATTAAAGATATGATTAAACATGCATGTTTATATATGCCAGTGAATTGACACGTGTATCAAATTTGATTGTATCAATTACTCTAGGATGAAAATATATGCTAGTCCACTATACCCTTTTCCTCCATTCATTTAGATCTTCTTGTTGTCAAAACCACAAAACACGACAAAAAAAAAAAAAAAAAAAAAAAAAAAAAAAAAAAAAAAAAAAAACTTTAATTTGTTGCTTCACATATATCCCTTCAAGTCTAGGCACCAGCAATAATAATCAGACCTTGATATTGCTAATAATTCATCTGGAGTCATTTTCTCAAGTTCAGCTTCCCTCCATTGTGCAAAGTTGTTACGATTTTGTGGGTCACTAGCTAGTGGATAATATTCTGCCTTATGATTTTGAGACCTCATTCTCATGTAGAGTTTCATTGTTGCAACACAATCTTCATAAGGATCTTGGACACCCATCTGGATTTCGTAACTGTAACGTAAATATTATCAGTAAATATGAAAGAGTTTACGAACAACATATATAAAGAACCATATAAATAGTTAAGAACGAGCCACTTGCCCTAAATATGCTTGTGTTAGATATCTAAGTGAATTGCTGAGCTTGCTTGTTTTCATCAAAGGAGGATATTTTGAGGTATCCCTGTAAACCAAAAATTATATACCACATTAATATATGCATTCATTTTGAAGCTTATGATATTTATAAGAGCTAGTCAAAATACTCATATGAATAGTGTAACAATTAAAGTGTTTTAGGTAAAAAAAACCCGGAGAAAGTATATGTATTTACTGAAAGAAAATATGTGAGAAGTCTTTTTTATAGTATCACTTAATTAGCTTGCTAGATAGAACAAATCTACAATTAAGTTTCTTTGCAAGATATTTAAAACCCTAAGGACCCTCACAACTCCAAATTGTTAGTTTGTGCTCCTTTTGTTTTTTCCTTATCATTTCTATTGTGTAACAACCTTGTACTTTTTTCAATATAATTATACCAATTCCCAACAAACAAATATCATCAAAGTTTAATTAGAGAGAGATATTGAACATTTATACATAATCAAATCATCATCAAGTTATGAACTCGATCATTTATTTGCACGTGATGCATTATCAATATACTCCCCCTGTTTCTGAATATTTGCATCAATTGACTTTTTACACTCTTGTATTAACTTTGACCATATTTTATGACTAATATGTATACAAAGTATAAATAAACTTCATTATTTTAATTGTTGTGTGTTGAGTTAATCTCAATATGTATTTTCAAAATATAATTGATGTATTTCAAAATATAATTGATGCATTGACAGCTGTGTATAGTTAATTGATGCAAATATTAAAAAATTGAGGAAGTCGTTCATACCTAATCATCAATGCAGGATATTCCATTCCTAGGCACTCAAGGTCATGATCTAGTCCATGGCCAACAAGAACCCTAGCTTTTCCACCTCTTGATCGAATTTTCCACACAGGCTCTCCATTGCATAAGAAATCTTGAATTTTTCTTTGAACCTGTTTCAATGGCATTGCATCCCTCAAGTGATCCGGTCTAATACCCGTGGTTTCAAATCTACACACGAAATACAATAAGTGAATGAGTCGGCGTATAAGATAGTTTAAAGCAAGGTAGTAGAGAAATTTATGTCCAAAATTAAAGTTACCTATAATTAGTCACTGGAATATGAGGCTTGACATATGTTTGAAACAAAATGTTATCATATTCATCAGTTAAGCAAACCCTAGCACAAACATCAAGTGTTCCGTCATTACCACCTCCTACCATTTTGCATGCAAGCGCAACTACGTTAGGACTTCTTTCTCGACCATTATCAATCCTCATATTGTCACATATTTTCATGTTTGCCATGCTTGAAATTAGTCCCTGCATAAAAAAAAAGTTAGAAATTCAATTTACAAAGTTTTTATGGAAATAATATTAATTTGTTACGTTTGTTTTTCCAAGCTAGTTATTACATTTGGGCGAGAGAGTTGGCATGCTCCTCGATGCATTCTGAGGGTGTAAGGGCTATCTAAAATGTTCAAGCATATGTTGCATCCTCGACTACTAAATATCTTTGCGCATTCCACCTTTGGTAATGGTCCTGTAAAAACAATATAGATAGGCAAAATTGTTTGTGAGTGTTGAAAGGAGAGAAATAGTGAGAAATGGTGAGAAATGACAGCTTAAAAAAGAAAGAAAACATTTGCTGCACATAGTATGTAGCATACAGTACAACCGTTTTTAGTACATGTCATACATAATATTGTAAATTTAAATTATTGGATATAAACCTACCAATAAGATGTTCTCTTAATGATTCAAAGGATCGACAACGCTTTTTGCAGACACCACACATAGGTTCATGAACAGAGTGAAAGGAGGTTCTCATGTGATCCACCAAATGTTCCTTTCTGTTAAATTGTCTATAGCATGCAGCACATTTGTTTCTGCATTACATAAAGCTTTAATGTTAGATAACATTTCAAGATGAGATGGTAAGCTGCTATATGAAATTTTATTTTTAAATAAGAATGTAAATGTGATGATGAGATAATTTCAACTCAGTCAATATAATATTCGATCCTAAACTTGACTTTAAACAACTGTCGAAATTAACTTAAGAGGTAATTATATATAAAAGTATTATGAACGATGTTCATTATCTTTTTAAACTAGAACACACAAGATAAGGAAAGGCAATAGAAGACTTTACAAGTGACCAAAATAAAAAGTAGAAAAAATGGAAAAAGAAAAATACTTGCCATGAGTTTGTTATAGTAGTGAATACTAAAGAAGACATTGGATTAATATTCTTCCAAGTTATATCGCGAGGAGAGTTGAGATGAGCTCAAAATTATAGGGACAACGAACAAGAGAGGAGAAACATATCATATATATCTAGGGTTTTTTAAAAAAGAAAGTAGGGAACTTAGTAAACATTTCATTCTTTATCTTGAAATTGTTTTTAAATTAAGTTCCAAAGCTTTTTAGGAGATAATAGTTTGTTTATTCTTACTTTGGACTCCATGGAACCCACAATTATATGTACTAAGAACATACATAATTAGGTTACTAATAGTAGGTCGAGCAAACTTGTTTGATCAAATCATATTGATTAGTAGCAATAATAAATTTGATGCATGTAATGTTACGTTTATACCCCTTTACTTGACATGGATAATACAAACATTTACAATAAATATGAAACATAAAATCATGATGTATGGCAATATTTGCAACAAACAAAAAAACAAAAAAAATGCAAACATTTTGTGATAGAGAATGTATAGAGTAGAAAAATGCCTTGAGGATTCAGAAGACTCAATTGATCTGTAGTCCATGATGGTTCGTTGGGAGTTCAATAATGTTCGCGCTCTTGATGTGTGAGCGTAAACAATAACAATGAAAGAAAAGATTGATGTTTGAGGATTACAAAGCTCAAAATTTATATCAGTTGAAAGGCAGCCAAAAAGGAAGATAAAAATCTGAGATTCCTTAAGGATAAAGTCATCATGGACCGATTTTTGTTCGCATGCAATAAAATGATCAGTGCATTTGAATAGGTTTATATTCCTCACTATCCTTTTTGTCAATCTTGCAGCTTAATCAAAGTAATACTAAGCAGATATATGTGGCTAAAATGACAACTCAACTAATAAATGAGTTGCATGTAATGGTTATAAGGTATTTCATGTTTCAAGTTACTATCAATTAAGAAACAAAAGAATCTATAATCTACTACCATGTTATGTCAGCGTATCTCTTCTTCATTGGTTTTTCTTTGCCGCGTATTAGTTGCAATGTGATGGGGAAAGAGATCGAGGAAGGGAGCTAGCTAGGAAGGAAGGGATTTGTGTACTTTTGATAATGAGCATGTGGAATGTCGAGATATTCTCTGCTTCTAATAACTTGAGACATAAATGACTCAAATAATGTTTGTTGGTATTAAATTGTGGTCAAGTGGTATTACCATGATATGAAAATATAATACTTCTTCAATGATACTAACAATTGAAAAATATTTTAAAGACACATAATTTATTAGACTCAAGCTATTAGAATGAGTGTTATTAGAGTTATTGATGACTCAAGCTATTAAAGGCAGAAAAATGCTGGAGAATGTCAGCATAGAGTATGCCATTTGACTGAGGTGGGCCTCAAGAGATAATTTTTTGAACTTTGAAAGATACCCAAAGTCAAAGAGAGATGAATATATGGTCCATGCTATGGTTCCATAGCTTTAACATGCACGTATATATGGCTTTGTGACTTCCATTCTATTGACAATATTCTCTATAATTTCTCATGATACCTTAGCTTTTAAGTTGTCCCCACTTTTACAAGCTCTAATCAAGGCTTCTTTAGAGATTATATGCCACTAATTCTGGTCCCTTTTGGCTTACACAATCAATAAGCTAAGAGAAGGGAGGGCCGAGGGCATTACACAACAATATAAGGTTAATTGTGCTTAAAGAGTATATGGTGTCAATAGCTAGATTACTCTAGAACTTACTTTGACCGCGAGTTCTCTTTTTTGTAGCAATATGCTACCTGAGCTGGTTGGTGATCCCATTATACAATTTTTGGTCTCGAATATGCCTCGTATATTGGAACGGGCTTTGTCGTTATTCATTATATATCATGAACTAATATCTCAGACAGGTTAATATTGCTTACATGCAAATATGCAATGATATATAAAAAGGGGATGCTTTCTTGGTTCCCAAAGATGGTCAAAAGTAGCCCCGTGCATACGTATCAACATTCTAGTGGATTTGGAATATATACATATAGTGTTCTCTATAAGCTATTTCTTTGTTGGAACCACAAAAATTGTGGTTTTGTTGATTGTGTGTAAAATTATTTTCGCCTCATCAATTATAATTATCATTTAATCAGAACTTCATATATATATATATATCGATAATATCCTAATAATAATTTTGATTAACTAGACGGGTACGTTGATTAATGTTTGCGAAATTACATGTTTTGTTCATTGTAGTATTGTCTTCACCTTATAGCAAGTTAGCCTTTTTGATGTGTATAGCACTAAAACACGGTTGTAAAGAATGTGGAGTGTGTTGAAGGGAATCTATATGTTTGCTTAACTTTATGGATCTTATTGATTCCTTCGAAAGCTCATATTTTGACTCTAATTTATTATATTTTTTTTAAAAATTTGAAAAGGGATGGTCAAATTTTGACTAGATTCCCTTTGAATATGCAAGATTGTGTTTGAAAGACATACACACACACACAAAAAAAAAAATGGTTTTTTAATTGCGGCTTTTACTTAATTCCTCGCTCATTCATTTGTCGAGCTATAAATAATTCTCTTTCATTTGTGGAGTTGAAGTCGGTAGATAGGAATCTAAAGAAAGTTTGGTACTTATTATGTACTCTTTCAATTGTCAAACTATATAATCCAATTTTCCCCTCCTTAATTTTTCTTAAGTAACCCTTCTCATAAAAAGTAAAAAAATGTACTTCCTCTATACCTATATACATAGTTCAAAGATTTTTTAACGCAATAGTTAATGCGCAAATTTTTGCAACACATAAAAAAAAAGTCTAATGAAACTTCAAATTATATTTATTTTGAAGCAAATTAAAAATAAATAATTTAACAAAATTTTATTTTCTTACATTATCTAGTTTGGATTTATTGCAATAATAGATGGTGTACAATGAGAATATTATATTATAAGAACATGTCAAATTCATCCGAATCTAGGTGGTTCACAATACAAATTAGGCCCAATTAATTAAGAATGTTTCATCCCAAAATCAACACATATGGCAACTAATAGGAGGAGTACACAACCCCTTAGTCTTATTATGAAATGTTATACGTAGTAACTCTTTCTTTTGTTATTAGTGTCGGCATGTCGGGTACATACATGTGTTGTTAAGAAATGGTTCAACAGAATAACCACATTAACACTTTCTCTCAAATTTTCTTGCTTTAAACGTCGAAGAATGAAACAATAATTGTGAATCACTTTTGAAAACGGAGGTCCGATCCATAGTAGTAATTGCTTAATAAGCTAGTTACTACGAAGTACTTTTTTTTTTTTTTTTTTAAGTTGGCTCCATCTAATCTATATCGAGCCAGGTTGAAGTATATATGAAGGGGTCAAGATTTGAATCTTACGAACTTATCTCGATAATTAAAATCACCTTCTTTGATGGAATCACATACACTTAAAATTTGCACAAAAGTATTATTAGTTATGCATGGGATGATTCAAGTTCTATAATTATACTGATCGAATCTATAGTAATACTTGGAAAAAAAAAGGGGGAGAATAATTAATTAGCTTAGGTTAAGAAAAGATTCCTCGTCAAACAACTTTAATTTCAAATATAACAAGTTAACTCTTTTTTAATTTACCTTGTTACTATACAAGGTAAAATGTACGTGTAGTGATACATTGGTGTCATGGTGTGTAATGAATCTCAAAAAGGTAATGAAATAATTATTAAAGATCAGATGATAATCTATTTTACAAGTTGAAAAATGAAAAGGTATATGAAACAAAATTTAGAGAATAATTTTATACATTAAGAAACTAGAAATAGATCACGTAACAATAATATAGAGGATTTAAATTTGATACGTATAGAATTGTATAATTAAATGTAGGCATATATTTTGGGAAAAAAGGGTTATGGAATTGTAGGTTTTGTTGCACTTTTGTGCCGTATATAGTAATAGTAAGGCTGCAGTAAGTTATGGTGAGCTGGGGAGATGGGGGGTGAGTTGTAGCTTGCTAGGAGAGAGAAGTATATAGCTGGCTTTGCTTGCTATACACATCGACCTTTCGTATCTCACATGCCTATACATATTATACTCGATCTGTCTATTTCATATCCTCTGTCCACTTAACTAATTCTACTTCATTGTGTAGCATCAATATCTAGAATGCCTAAGATCTTATAACCTCTGTCAAAAAATGAAAGATCTTACATGCAACCTTGTTATTAATGTATAAAAGTGTAACGATCTGATATTTAAGAGGTTTTATTATATCGAAGATGACCACAAATAAGTTTGACCAAAATGTGCGTAAATGTTAAGAGAGTTTTGACTTAAGAGGTTTAATATACACCTTTCAATAATGGATTCGTTATGGCTCTCTAAAATATACTTGTACAGTCTAGTAAGAGGATTATTGATCGATCTTGATTAGAAGAATAGTTCATAAATTCTTATAGTTCTCTAATCTCTCATTAAAGTACTTGAATTAAACACATCGAGTATATACTATATAGTTTAGTATTAAGAGTGGTTCTGTCATCTCTAGTTTTAATAATTAGTTACATACTATTATAAATTAATCAGTTCATATTGAGGTACATTGAAATCAAATCACTACATATGAGATGCCTGACATGCATGGTTCGACCTTTGGTTTTCTATAGGGTCATCTGATTAATATTATGTTTCTCTAAATAGAAAGATGCCAATTGTTTAAATAAATTAATTCAGATTATATAATTAATTAGAAACACTAAGAAGATCAATTTCACTTTGCATACTAACCAAAAGATTGGAGCTCATTAAATAAAACCAACTTGTTATATTAGCTACCTAATCCATCCGTCCCAATTTAGTTATCACTGTTTGTTGAAATTTTAAAATTGTCGTCAAGCTTTATCTAAGAATAAACCAAAGCATTTACATGTAATATTTGAATGTATGTATAGTACATATATAGGGGCATACTGCATAATATTGCTATGATATTAATACGTTGAATGAGGTCAGTGTATTTTATTTTTATATTTAGAAAATCACATGTTATTTTAAATGCCTAACATAGGTAGGCTGGGAAGAACTTTTCTTTGTTAAACACATACTACGTAGTTTTTATATATATTCCAATTCAAGCTAGCCATGCTAACAAATCATGTACTCCTGCCATCGTGAATTCACAGTCATGCAACGTATTCTAATTTAGAGTGACCAAAAAATACTAAAATTGTTTTATAAACCCGGCTGAGAAGTATACATGTATCGCCAGATCAAACATATAATTTGTATGTGTGTGGGGGATTAGAGAGCCACAAGGACGGGATACCAGAATCTCCTATAGAACCAGGAGGAAAGCTCTAACCATTTGAGCTATTCCTCACTCTCATCAAACATATATATACTTCATGTAGTTCATATAAGATTGTTAGAGAAAGGTGATTAGGTGAAGTTCAAGCACTTTCTTAAAAGAAAAAGAACTTGCATTAAGCACAGTTAAAAGTTTACTTAGAAAGAAAGAGACAGCTGACTGCTTGCTCAAAAATGGTAAGCATAGGATCGGAATAGTATGTGACTATGTATGTGAGCCATTACTATTGCTTCGAAGCATTATTTTTTGGCCTACTTTGTATTTTTGTGCTCTTTTTTAATTTGTAGGAACTTGCATTGAAAGTTCAAATCAATGCAATCTAATTTGTTAAAACTTAAAAAGTAGAGATCCCAAGTGAAAAGTGGACTAGGATTCTCTATATTGGGGTGCTTACACGTGTCCCAATAACTAAATAAATAAGTTAATTTTCATAAAACTATTTTTCTTCAACTTGTTATTAATTTTCTATTGACATAAATAGTAATATCTTAGTTAAATGTAGTAATGTACTAGTTAAATAATTGAAGAGATGATCCATGCATGCTAAGTAACTTCAAACAAAAACATATGCTTTCATAATGTTTAATATGCTTTGAGACAGCTTTAATTTGACAGGAGAATATAATATAAGTAATATAGATTAATATTAAAACTATACAATACTGAATTATTAATATTATCATGTTAGTATGTTACAAATAATGTTTAATGGACCCCATTTAGAGTTGGAAATACAATAAAAAGTTTATTTAAGAGATGCTATCAGTTGCTTTACATTAGTATCTATCAAACCCTTGACACAGTACTTCATGCATTATTTATAGGAGACAAAGCAAGGCTCTGTGTATCACTCAGTCAACACCTATCATGGACATATATTTTATACTAATTTCCCAAGATTTTAGGCAAGTTGCCTTGTAAACAATACTTAAATTCAAGTTTCTAACCTTGTACACACATAGATAGATATATGTGGAGATTAGGTTTCACTAACAACGGTTTAATTAGCTACGTTTACAAGCATGTGGGAAATTTTTTTTGATGATATTGCGAAATTGCATTCATACAAAGTATTACCTAGGTCGGAGAGTTTACATAGAGAGGGTTTTGAAAATTGGCCCAAAAAACGCCATATTTCACAAACGTAAGATATGTACCTTTGTTGGGTTGTTAAAAGGGTGGAAAATTGATTCAATGCAATAAAGATATGTACGCTATTATCTTACACTTTGTTTTCTCACAAGTCTTTCAATCTAGCCTGATGAATGAGGAAAACGAAAACGGAGAAAGTCTAGTAATGAAATATTCATTGTCTTATGAGTAGATTTCTTTCCAATACATGTGTTGTTAAATTTTTCTTTAGAGTGTTGTTTGAGTTCACTCCTTAAAGTGTAATGCGCATACAATATTAGAATTGATATTTATTTGATCTTTTTCATACTAATCTTATCATTTTCCATTATGTCAAATAATTACTCATTAAGTAATGGCCCTCTATACTCTTCCACAGATCTGGTTTCCCAACTTCATTCTTGCATTCATGTGGCTTAAATAAGGTCATTGATCATGTAGTATACTACTTGCAAAGTACTGCTGCCCATACTCTAGCTTGGGAGTACGAATATTATATATTCGAATCTTATATATGCATGTCGATCAGCTGATAAGAAAGTAATTTTAAAGTACTAAGACTGTTGTAGCCTCAACTTTAATTAGTACTCCCTCTGTCCCTTAATATAAAGCCTCTTTCTAACAATTATTACTCACATAATAAAGAGGAAGAGGTTTTTAGTTTAGGGACGAAGGGAGTACAAAGCAAAAAAAGCTTTCAATCCATTTAAATTCAGATCCAATTTGAATTAAATTAGTTGAAATTTAATAGACTCTCCAGATACATGAAGTCTTACCTAGAATTAATAAAAAAAAAAATGTTGATGCCCATGACCAATAAAGTAAAGCTTCAAGTCTTCCCTTGTTGTAGAACAATTAGTGGGATCCACCTCACTAACAAAGTAACAAGTAATAACCCATTTGAAAAGCACAAACATACATTTCCTTCCTACAAAGGTGCTTCTTGTAGCATTAACACCTGTGATATACTCCACCAATCTAATTTATTCTTGATTATTAGATTTTCAACATTTTAGGAAGTTCATATAATATACTTCCTATAATCTCTAATAAAGTAATTTACTTAATGTGTCATATTTTTATTTCAGTCTTCTTTTCACTATTGGTGGTGGAAAGGCACTAGTGGGTTGTACATGCATTATGTATAATATATACTACTATGTTCCTTTTAAAATTTGTAATAAGAACTCTTTGCGGCTTCTTAAACGTTAAAAGTAAATCTTTCGATCTATATTTCGAGGTGAAGGGGCAAGGTAATAAAATAAAGTCCTAAGATAAAAGTTTACTTTGATCTGTATATCACAGGTTAAATTATTTAATTATAAACTTTTCAAACAATATATAAACACTTTATAAAATTAAGGGACTACTCTTCCTATTGCCATACGATTTTGTGATGAAATTTCTTTTGGTCCTGTGAAGTGGACTCTCTCTTTTGGTTATCGATGCGGCCTAAATCTGTATTTAACACAAGAATAATATGTCTTTTCAGACAAAAGAAATGGAAAAGCTAGGGAAAGGAGAAAGGTTTTTTTTTTTTTTTTGGGGGGGGGGGGGGTGGGGAGCCGTATGAGGATTATGTTTATCAACTATGATATGAATATAAAAGGAATATTATGAAGTATATATAATATAAGAGAAAAAGGGAAGAAAATAAAAACCTTAGCTTAGGATATATATTGAGCTTTAGTTTATTGTTGGTGAGAGGAAAATGGGAGAAAGGGAACATTAAAGCCTAATTTCTAAGGACTTTTATACAAATAAAGTAGAATGCACGACTTTAAGGGTTTATAAATTATGAATATATCCATTAACTTCAAGGTTCATTGCATTAAGATGAGTTACATGCATGAACATTAAAATTGATCAAAAATTCCAAAAATTCCAAATTTTATAGTATCACCTACTCCGTTATTTTATTTTATTTTTAAATTAGCACAATTTGGAGTCTCATGTTTTTTAATGCATAATTTTAAGCATTAATGTATTTAATTATTTTTCCATATGTATACAAAGTCTATGTTATATTTAAAGATAATGCATCAAGATGAATCTAATTAACTTGATTTAACATGATTATAATTTTCCGTACTAAAAATAGTTGAGTGGTACCTTAAAAGGTACATCACGAGACATTATTAACCTGACCTTTTCCAAAGAAGTGTCAATGGCATTTAACTCATAACTATTAATTAAGTACCAGTTGATTTTAAAAATGTAGTTGGGACTATTAGATCAGTATCACTTCTCCTAAGTTGTAAGTCACGGCTAGTAATTTGCAAAATATATATTTTATCACTTATATTGTTCCATTTAGATAACTTTATAAGATATCTAAAAACGATACTTAAATTCATTATCAACTCTCATTTACATCATTATTGTCTTTTCGACTTCTTATACGGCTGACGGAAGAAAGTGTCATTGTAATATAGATTTTCAATTATCAACATGATTACAATCTCATGACAAAAGGAAGAAAATCCGACCAAAGGCATTGAAATTCTACCTAACATAAGATATGCAACTTTTAAAATTATGGTGTATTTGGGCATGGCATTAATGTTGTAGATTAGGGAACAAAGTAGCTTAGTTCTTTTTGACCCCCTCAAGGTTGCATAAAACAAAAATTGCCGAATTTTATGACAAGTGTTTTTTTGAATTCCGTTGCAAATAAAATCTCTATATTTCAATTTTCAAGCTCTGACGGAAAACATGACATCCTACACTGAATTGGATGATTCATTCATTTCAGAAACCAATGCAATGGTTATGTCCGTATGTTGTATATATGTACGTACGACTGTTGGAGGGCATCGACAAATGGTGCTACGTGTATATATACTTAAGCCTCTTTCAATTATATTAGGAAAATTTAATTCTAATAATCCAACCTTTCACCGGTCTTATTTTATTAATCCAACCTTTCGATTATTTCTGATTAATCCCACCTTTACACCCTTTTCTATTTTATCCAACCCAACCGGTTATCCCACCTTCTACAGTGGGTTACCTGTCCACGTGTCTTACTACGGTTGATTGAAAAAAATTTTAAAATTTTTTTTTGTTTTTTAATCTTTTTTTTTACCCTCTTTCCTCTTTTCTTTCCCCCTACCTTTCCCCTCTTTCCTGCCCCTCACCTCCATGAAACCTGATACACTCCGAGCCACCCCAGCCAGCCACCTCTACCGCCCTTCCCCAACCACCCTAGCTACCCTCCTGCCCTTCCCTACTTCCCTAGCCACCCCAATCACCAACCACGACCAAACCCCCACCTAGTTTCCCTTTTCAGTTTCAATGGGTGCGGTTTTGGGCTTCAAGAATTTCGATGGATCACCAACCACGACCAAGATCTTCCCCTTGCCGCCCTGTTATATAGTCCGGCGGAAACCCGAAACCCCAACCTAATTTCTCTTTTCAATTTCGGTGGGTGGGATTTCGGGTTCAAGGGTTTCGATTGGTGGGGTTTCGAATTTCGAGGGTTTCAATGATGGTTTCCGACGTTTTCAAGGGTTTTCGACGGGTTGGGTTATTTCGAAGGTTTTTGTTGAGGATTTTCAGGGATTTTTGAGTGTTGGCCAAAAAGAGAGGGGAAGGGGGAAAAGTTGGCCGGAAAAGGGCGGTTAGGGGGAGGGGAAAGAGTGGCCGGAAAAGGGCGGTTAGGGGGAGGGATAGAGTGGCCGGAAGGTTGTTTAGGGTTTCCAACGAAGGGTTGGTCGGAATAGTAGAAAGAGTCAGAAAAGGGAGGTTAGAGGGAAGGGGAAGGACTGGCCAGAATTGGGTGACAATTAGGCTGCCGGAATCCATGGGGAACTTGGGAGTGGCTTAGGGGAAGGTTGGTCATGGGTGGTTGCTTTTATTTTAAATCTTTTTTGTTTTGTTAAAAAAATTGAAAAAAAAAAATTACATGTACAATAGGTAACCAGTCAGGTTGGCCTAATAGAATGAGATGCCCCCTAAAGGGGGTAAAGGTGGGATTAATGAGCAATAATCGAAAGGTGGGATTAATAAAATAAGACCGGCGAAAGGTTGGATTATTAGAATCAAATTTTCTATTATATTATTATTACCATATCATATTCGAGTTAATTAGGCCTTGTTTTTTTGGACTTATTTATATTCAATGTTGTAAAGTTTGACTTATAATAACAAGAATTTACCCTTTTCTAATTTTTTGTTCTTCTAATTTGAAATATGTTAGTGACACAATAGAAATTTAAGTGAAATGACAAAAAGGATTAGGCGCTAAGATTGATTTTTTTTTTATCTTTATTTAAATAAATTCATCTAAACCGATCGTGGGTTAACCATCAATCTAAATTTTTGGTGAAGTTAGTTCTTTAACATATATGGTAACAAAGACACCGTGACACATAAGTTACGGGTTCGAATCTCATCCCCACTTCTTTTAAAATGGAATATTAATTAAGCGTTGAATATGGTGGGGTCCATGCTAAATTCACACTTCAACACCAATGAACTTTCAAATGAGGGGGCGTGACATAAATCGATCATAAATTTCAACCATTAATTTAATCTTTTAGTTGATAAGTTAGTTGGTCCATTAACATATATGAGGTTAAAAAGTTTAACTTTGTTGTATGTCATAATGATTACTTATGTGAATGACTAAGGTTTTCATGTACAATACCTTTGGTTATTTGTGTCATGGAAAAACATGTTTATTTCAATAATTATTGATAAAATTAATTAAAAATGAGATAGAGAGAGAAGTAAGAAAATTTTAGTACAATTTAGGAATCATGGGTTACAAATAACTTAATATGTAAAATCAATAACTAGTCAAGACCATTGGATTTTTCATTTGGGAAACTTTGTATTTACCGGGAAAATTTCATCAAACAAGTACATTGGTGTACCATGCACATTGTACACTTGCCTTGAAATTTGCTCATTTGAAACCAATAAAAACTCGTCACCTCTTTGGTGTCTTGTACATACGGTGTATGATAGAATTTAATATTTGCATGCAAGTTTGTTGTAATGTCGAGCCTTGTTTATATTGTGTACATTGCATGCAAGCTATTTCACATTGAAAAAAGAAAAGAACATCTTAATTAATAAAAATAATTAGATAATCAACACAAAACAAAAATCTCCTTAATCAAGGATTATTGCCCTATCCATATTCATTACCTTTTTTACAAAGTGTTTGTACTGTGTTACCTCAAAGGGAATGATACACATATATTAAGATACATGCATCTATTTTTAAGTCATATTGCATGTAATAACCATTAAATTAAAGTATTACTTTAAAAATGGATGACAATCTTTATTTGTGCAATAGTTAGCGTAATGTATAATGTATGCTTTTGCTGAGTAAGGGATAGCTCAAGTGGTTAGAGCTACCCTTCCAATTCCAGGTGATCTGTGATCGATTCTCATCACTCGCCCTTTGTGGCTCTCTTAAACACCAAAAAAAATGCTTTTGTTGAATATATACTTAGGGCCTGTTATGATTTACCGAACTGAGCAGAACTGAACTAAACTGAACTCAACTCAATTAATTGGAGCTGAACTGAATAGAGCTGAAATGAATTGTTTATGAGAAGAGGAAATAAAAAACTTAATTGAAATGAACTAAAATTAAGCTGAAGAGAACAGACCCTTACAATATTAGCTTCTTAATTATGATTATATGCAAATATACACACCTTGATACATTAATTTCCTTATATCTATACTTAGTCTATAATCATCCCGCACTAATCATCACACTAACCAATAATAACATTTAATGGTTACAAACTCTACGCATTTCGTAACTTTTGTAATTTGAATAACTAAATAAGGTGTTTCATTTTCTTGAAAACACACGTCAAGAGAAATAAGCTATAAGGAACTATCCGTACATTATCAAACAGACTAAAAGCTAGTTAGTTATTGAATCAACAACTCTATTAATTTTCATTTCACCAAAAAAAAAATTATGAATTCAACATCCTTAATTTATTAAACATTTCAACTTCAACGTCACACAAACTATTCATTAACCAAGTGATAGCAACAAGACTACAACCTTCCACTTAAATAAAGAAAGTACGTCCTTCGTACCATTCCGTAAGGCATGTTAAAAGGTTGTCATTTCGAAGAGCAGTGATTTTAGGATTGTCCTTAATTTATCCAAAATTAGAAGTACAATCCATACATTAAATCACAATAATATCCATCAATCCATCATTGTGATGGAACTTGTCGCAACTTAATTGGTTGTTGTAAATCCTTTCAAATGGTACAATATAAAACCTAATTTCCTTTTTTTTAGGGAATAATACCTAATCACCTAAAGAAACGACATCCTACGTAAGAATTTGTTCTTTTACACTTATTTTAGGAATTTAATACTTAAATTAAAAGACTTAAAATTTTGCTTACCTTTTAGATACATAATATATTCAACTGTGTATTTTTATACAAAATTAAGATAGTATGATCGTGTCTTAAGCTAGATAATGGTAGAAGTTAAATACACTTGCATAAGGTTTTTTTCCGATAAAATAGTCATCGAAAACCAACCCCCCTCCCCCCTCCAAAAAAAAAAAAAAAAAAAAAAAAAAAGGTTAAAAAAGAGTTAACTCATCTTAATGTGATTGCCTTTATTTTAGAGCTAATTTGTGAAAATATAAGAAATTTTTTTTTTTTCAATCTTTTTCAAAATAAGACAACTCACATAAACGCAATACAATAAAATTGAATAGAATATAATACAAGATCGACTTCACTTGCCCATCGTTTTTGCATGCTTCCAATTTTTTCACAACTTTTGAAATTGGCATGGATAACTTTAGTTAGACAATGGAGAAAGTATAAAGAATTCAATTTTTTTTTTTTAAACAAATAATTAGGGTATGAAAGTCCAATCAAAGAGTTTGACTACAAGTAATTTTCAATTGAAAACCAAATCTCAATCCAAAGAAGTCAACAAATTTGTACCACAAAGAGGTGATATCGTATGCACTCTATAGTAGTCCAAATTTGAAAGGCCATAATATGTAGTAATATGATACAGTAGACCGTTATGTCTAGGATGGAGGGTTCATTTATTTCCGCTAATATGGAATGAAGATGTAATTATTTTGAACTTGCTTTCTTAATTATGACGTGTGACAAAGCTCTTAAAACATATATCTATAAACCATGCTTGGAGTCATTATTATCCACATAAAATATATAGAAGTCTACAAGTAATTAATAATTTAATAAATAGGATGACACATTTTAGGTTTTTTTTGCATGACATCCAACATCCAGCAGACCAGTTGGTACAATAGCTAACTTGTACGCGTAAACTTGTACTTAGTATGAATCTTTAAGTGGTTTTGAAACCACCCATAAGTTATGTTCTTATGTTTTAGTGTGTCAAAGAATGGTGTCTTGCTTATTTGAACTGTTTCAAACGAACAACAAAATAGTACCAAATTAGCCGCAAAAAAAAAATGAAAGTAGATATAATGCTATCAATCTATCATATTTCATCAAACGAACTATTTTGACAATGGAAATTTTTGAAAGAAGGACAGAATCATAATTTACGAATTTAATAAAAATTAATTAGATAAGCAAATAAACGAACTAAGCTGAAATTAATTAAAGATGAAAAATTGATTTAAAAAATAAATTTAAGATGAAAAAGATCGAGGCTAGTAGATGAATATGATATGGTTAGACTAGGAAAGGGCAAGCCTATTAGAAGCATCACGTGTGGCATGCAAAAAAACCTTAATTCAATATTATTCCAAGTACTGTACTTCTAATACATGGTACATTTTTTTTTTTTTTTACAAGGTATTTATAATAAAATTCAAAATATAGAAGAAAAAAGAATTAGCACTACTATAATGTTGGTTTTAGGACCACATGAAGAGGCAGTACATATCATAAACAACATATTTTGTGAGCTTGATAGATTGTATTAAGGTTAACTAACAACATAACCAAACTAATTTGACAGCCTAATCAGATTCGATTGCTTTAAATTTTATTTTGATTGGTTATATAGAGATTTTATGTTATATTGATTTATTTTGATTAAAAGAAGCACAAAGACGTACCATTAGTGAAGGACAATATTCCTAATTATATTGAATTGTAATCATGTAGCATTATTTTCTTGGTTTTTAAACTCTTACAACTTTACAAGTACAAGTGTATATTTATAAGTACACATAATTTATACGAAGTACTTCATATTGTAGTTGAAGTGTGGTATATACTGCAGCTAGCTAGTACGTCTATTTGGTCATATTTTTTTCTTGATTAATCGGCTAATATTCCCTATCGGTATATATCCAAAAATGGTGAGTCGAATGAAATGTGGTAAAAATGGTTTTATGTCATACATGAGAAAGTAAATCTTAACATTTTTGTTTTTGAGGAATAAGTAAATCTTAACATAACATTTAGAAAACAATATAATATAATTCAGATATTTCTCATGTACATGTACATACAATTATATATTATTGGTACAATAATACAAGTTATGGAGATCTTTATCTTTAAAATAGTTTAAAAAGATATCAAAAATATTTTATAACTAGTTTTATGACTTATGCATGGTAAAACAAAAAAAAAATCAGATCGAGATCAGATGAAGTTTGAAAGAGAACAACAAGAAGAATAACTATTAATGATCTTCATTACTCATTTGTAGAAATAAATATTTTTTTCACACTTAAAATAACAAATATATCCTTACTTTAGTTGTTACTATAATAAGTGTTTGCAATCACATATATGAGTAAGTTTGCCCTTCTCATTCTTCCTTTTTTTCAAAAATTAAGATTGTATCTATGTTGCAATATTAAATTAATGGGGGAGTATGAGAATTCAAATCATCACCTAAATTTATTGTTAATTTTTATTTCTGATTTTTAGTATTTTTAAAAAGCTAAAAAAGCAAATGATGTAGATGAGATTTGATTCCAGGTTTTAAATATCACCCTCAAAATTATATCCAACTAATTTAGTTGATCATTCACAATTTAAATGATTTTTTTTTAGTGATTTACAATGCCGCTATTTTGAATTTTCAGAGTGTTTTTTAATATCACTTTATATAATAGAATCACTGGAGATACGCCATAAATGTGAGATATCTTTGCACTCTTGTTAAACCATTGTAAATAATATCAAAATCTCAATGGATTATGTTCACAATGCCTAGATATCTTAACACTCTTGTAAAACCACTAACCACTATAAACACTTTGAAATCTCAACAGATTGCGTTGACAATGTCTAAAAAGTTACTTACTCCATAACTTTTATGAGCGTGTTCAGTAAGGATGTCTTTTTGGTTTGAAATTGATTCAATTAAAGCATTATTGTTATTAAGTGTTTAATTATTTGAATATTTGGATAACAATTACCATTACCTACATGTAACTGTTACCACTATTTGTTACATGCCTAAAACTTAAGGTAACAATAATTACCCTTAGTTATTAATTTGTTTCCTTTACTCTTTTGTCAATATTTGTATCAAACATAAAACATCCTTCATTCTTTACCTTCGGAATCTTTTTTTTGAGAGAAAAAGGGTCACAATATAAAGATTAAAAAGTGATAATAAGGAAATTCCATAATTAGTTAGACATAATAAAGTTTTCATTATTTTTTTTCATAATCATTAGAGTATCACATAATTAAACTCAATATTTATTACTTTTCACATTTAATTTAGGAATGAATCATTATATATTTTAAATACAATTCCCAATTTTACAAGTTTATTTTTATAGGAATATTACAAGTAGATAATAAATGTAAATGATTGATCCGTAATTTTTTTTCTTTTTAAAAATTATTCATGGGTAACTGAAGAAATGCAGAATCCACAGAGCTAGGCAGAACAGAGAGCACACTCTGAGTCTCTAGGAAATTGGGCTAACTGATCTCCCATCTATTTCATAAACAATATTTTATTTACTTAATCAAAAAAATTACTCTTTTTAACCTCATACAAAATATTTAAAATCTCTACCCCATTTCTTCATCATAATAACATAAAGTAGCACTTCACTTCCTCTTTCAAAAAAAAAAAAAAAAAAAAAAAAAAAAAAAAAAAAAAATCTACCCAAAAAAAAAGGGAACAAAATCCATTAAATAAAGGAATTTATAAAAATAATTTAAGAAGTAGTAATTAATACTATTAAAAAAAATGTACCCAACTTTCTTTTTTCCTTCTATTAATACTCAATCAACATCTTGGTGTCACCCTCACAACTTGAAATCTTAGTTTTGACAAACACAAATTCTCCTTCAGAGTGCTGTCTAAGGCAGTATCTCTCTCTTTTTTTCTCTTCATTCTTCAATTTATCCAAACAAATCAAAAAACAATGTGTAATCCACCTAAAAATAACCAAATTGTTACTATTTCAAAAACACCACCACAACATAATCATCCTCCTCAACACTCCAACATATACTTGGATCTCTTATCGTTAACCAGTAACAAGGATGACGATAACGATAACCATAACGACGATGAAAGGTTCACCCGCATTGGAGTTGTAGAGGTCGGAGATGTTGTTAGTGCGGATTCTGTTTCCGTTTCTAGTTTTCATCACAACAACAACCCATCATTGTTGTTTCCTACCGTATCCGACGTATTAAAAGAGAGTAGTTCACTCTTTTACTTGGCATTCCCAATATTGTTAACCAACCTCATCCTTTACTCCAGGTCTATGCTGTCAATGGTTTTCTTAGGTAGAATCGGAGATGCCGAGTTGGCGGCCGGTTCTCTAGCCATTGCCTTTGCGAATATCACCGGTTATTCGGTGTATTCGGGGTTGGCTTTGGGGATGGAGCCTTTGTGTTCGCAAGCATTTGGTGCTTGTAGGCCGAAGCTCCTTTCGCTTACGCTTCAACGGTGTGTGATATTCTTGCTGGTTTGCAGTTTGCCAATTTCAATATTTTGGGTAAATATGTCAAGTATTTTGGGGTATCTTCACCAAGACCCAAATATTGGTAAATTGGCTCATATTTATATCACATTTTGTCTCCCTGACCTTTTTACTTATTCCTTTCACCATCCAATCAAGATTTACCTTCGTGCGCAAGGTATTACTCACCCTGTCACTTATGCATCCCTAGTCGGGGCCATCCTTCACTTTCCCATCATGTTTTTTCTTGTTGTTCACCTCAACCTCGGGATTGCCGGAGTTGCTGTTAGCAACTCCGTGTCCAACCTCGTATCACTAGGGGCCCTAGTGATGCAGGTTTGGCTCGGCAGGCTTCACACTCCTACGTGGAGCCCGCCCAGCCGCGAGTGTTTCAGGGACTGGTGGCCCCTGGTCCGCCTAGCGGGCCCCAGCTGTGTCTCCGTCTGCCTGGAGTGGTGGTGGTACGAGGTCATGATCGTGCTCTGTGGCCTCCTCCCGAACCCCAAGGCATCAGTGGCCTCGATGGGGGTGCTGATCCAGACCACAGGGTTGATCTACAACTTCCCGGCCTCGCTCAGCAACGCGGTATCCACCCGTGTCGGGAACGAACTCGGAGCGGGCCGGCCCAAACAGGCCAAGCTATCGGGCTTCATCGGAATCTCCTGGGCCGCAATAATGGGTCTTACAGCTATGATCTTTGCTTATGGGGCAAGGAATGTATGGGCTAGGATGTTTACCGGAGACGCCGAGATCCTAGCCTTGACCGCAGCGGCGTTGCCAATATTGGGGCTTTGCGAGCTCGGAAACTGCCCACAAACGATAGCATGTGGGGTGGTAAGGGGGAGTGCCCGGCCAACAACAGCTGCAAATGTGAACTTAGGGGGCTTCTATATGGTGGGGACACCAGTAGCGGTTGGGTTAGCTTTCTATCTTGGAGTTGGCTTTTGTGGGCTCTGGATTGGGCTTTTGTCGGCCCAGATATGCTGTGCTGGGCTGTTATTGTATGTTGTTGGGACCACTGATTGGGATTATCAAGCACAACGGGCCCAGTTGCTCACTCAAACTGGTGGGCCTGCTGGCCCTTCTTTAGAATTAACATCAACCGTTGATGAACCTCATCGGATGGAGGAAAATGATCCAACTGCAGGTGAATCTCAGCCGTTGATTTCTATCTCGGTGACGTAGTCATAAAGTGCTATTTAATCGGTGATGAAAAACAACCTATAAAAAATAATAATAAAATTGGACTTTCTTTCATATACTTCGTAGAAATTTTGAATTTTAATTTTTTTTTCTTTTTTTGAGCCAGTCAATTTTAGATCGGTAAAGTAAAGATTAGATATTTTATTTTTACTTACTTTACATACTAGTTGGGAGAGATTGGCTTTTAGAGTTAAGTGTAAAGAGAAAATAAGACAATTTTTGTTGTCTAATTATCTCTTTTTTTCGCTTTTTTTACTATCTCTCCATTAATTTTAGTAAGGATTGTAATTAAGATTTTAAACATAATTTGCAATATTACCTAATTACATGTACATTTTTAGCGTATATTTATTTATTTACTTTATTTGTTGAATTTGGTTATACACTTATACTATATATATAGCTACGTTTTTTATTTTAAACGGGCACATTTGTGCATGATTTTGACTCATAATCACCTATCTTAAATGGAAGAGTCTATATATCCCATTTTAAACCTCCATAATCCCCTCTATTAGTTACAATATAAATTATTGTATATTTATAAGAAATGACAAATGCCAAGAATGAAGGGCATTATCAGATTTATAGAAATGACATGTGTCAATTGTTCAAAACTTATGTTTAATCATCAAGAATTAATCTCATAATAATATAAGATTCCTATTATATGTACTAAGATTAACACATTTAAGAGTATAACGTTTATAAAAATTTTAGCTTCTTTATTGTTTTTCGATCTTCCATATAAAGATACATTTAATATATACGTAGTATAACTTGTCTTGTACGTACTTTTTTTTTTTTTTTGTTTACATGCTTATATAAGTATATAACATTTAAAAAAAAATATATATATAATAAGCTATGACAACCTGTTCTGGTTCCTGAAAATAGTATATGAACCTGAAAAAAGATTTTAAACTTATAGTCATTGTCATCATTTAATTTAATTTATAAGTGTTTAAATAGTTGCATTCATTCTTAATATATGTAATATACATTTTTTGTAATATTGATTAATGGGGAGAATCTCTTATTGTGACCTATATGTTTATAAACTTATGATAATTAATTCCAGTGCACACTAAGGGCCCGTTCTCTTCAAATTATTTTCATTTCAATTCAGTTCACTTCTTAATTTTCTTCTCTTATACAATATTCAATTCAGTTCAACTCAGCTCAGTTCCATCAATCAGAACATGCCCTAAAATCAATATTGTCTATGTCTCCATACTTCGTATCTAGGTAGTTTTATGCATGCATGAAACAAATTGTGCTTCATCCTATACATCAAAATGCTAGCTGGGGACAGTACACTCCATCAATTTTTTAATCATGTTTGTATCATGAATGTATACAATTTCATACAAATTAAATATAATAATATGAAGAACTGTAAATTTAAACTGTATTAACCTGTATGAGGAATGAGTTCGTTAAATAAAATCCTTATTCATATTGATTTAAAATGATAAAAAATGAATTTTCTTGAAAAATGTAAATTAAAGGGATAATTTTTTTCTAAAAATTAATTAAATTGTTGCAAGTATTATTTGTCAGTATATGAGGATATTTTTTGGTAGTAACACCATGAAGCTTGGGGTAATGAAAGCAACAGTAAATGAAAGAAGAAGCACAACAACCTTTTTGCAAGAGGAAGTAGTGGTAATTAATGATGAGCCAATATATAAATAAATATCAGAGTTTCAGTGACACTGTCTTTTTATTTTGGAATGTCTCGGAAATTCAGACATGTTTCTGGATTTTGAAAGAGTCTATACAATATAAAGTGTGTCAACTTATCGATGTAGTGCTTCTGCAAATTACCCATCTACCCAACTCAACTTATTATTCCCCTTCTATTCATTATTATTCACTCATCACTATCTACTTGGATACATGCGAAAATAGTATTATGCCAAATGTTTGGTTAACCTCGAGGATTACTCATAAAATAGATAGCGTTAATTAAGGCCTTCTTTTCAGCTTCTGAGCAGAGCAAGTATCAACAGAGCAGATTATTAATACTCAGCAGAGTAGGGCTTAACAAAGCAGAAGCAGACCACAACAACTCTAAAAAAACAGGGCCTACTTATTCAGGATAGTTTAAGCTAAGGTTATTAATTATTTCGTTGTGATTCGCTAGATATTGTCCATTATTATTCTTCAATATAAATTATTTTGATCTTGAACGAACATATATACATGTATTATGTAGAGTAGAGAATTTCCAACAAGCATATAAAAGAAATTATTCTAATAATTCTTAAATAAACGCTTCTATACATTAAACTTTAATTGTTCTCTTTGTTATTAAAAAGAAAATTGTTTTTTAATTAAACATATCAACTTGACATTATTTAATGCTTTTTATGATGCATGCAAGTCATTAGCAATAATAATGCAGCCATGTTGGTATTGAGAATTTGCTAGGGTATGTAAGGAACAATAGTTGGACATCATCATGCATTATTATATATATTGTACTTAAAATCATGATGCAAAACACATATAGTTATATACACAATTCATGTCAACTAAATAATTAAGAATCATATATATAAAGCTAGCTAGAAATAACTTCATATGTTATGCAATTAATTAGTTTACTTAATTCCTAATAATTAGAACAAGTGTAAGACATTAAATAGTTTATTGTTGAACAATGGAAAACTATTAAACGTAATTATATCGTGTAATTCATTCGCCATTAGGATTAATATACAGGTGTAGCAAAATACTTAATTAATAAAATTTTGAAGCACAAAGAACCCTTAAAGCAACCTCCATGCGCCTTTCATCAGTCAACACATTCATTTTTCTAAGACATTTGCATACTATACTACCCTTAAGCATTCAAGCATATTTGCAGAATTGCATTAATACTAGATCCTTTAATATAGCACAAGAGCCAGATAGATTTCTAAATGGTCCATGTATGTAAAAGAGAAGCATGTTAAGCAGTCATTTACTTAGATTTTTCCATTTTATAGGAGTTGAAGCAGGACCATTTTATTTTAGTTTCCATTTTCGGCTTGAATTTTTGCTTTGTGGTCCTTGAACTAAATGCATGATCACTATAATTTTCGTCTTGTTCTCTCTTATACCATAAATATAATTGTCCTTCAACTTCAAAAATGTTAGGTGAAATTTGATTACCTTCCCTTCAAATCTTATGCCAAATTTCACTTAGGAATCTTTTACCATAGGAGGAAAAAAGTATTAAATCGGAAATGAACCTACAACACACGTGTCACTGTTTTATAGAAGAGTTTTACCAATTTAATACCATATACAGAATACGAGTTTATATAAGCGTGGTTTAATTTATCATAATAATAAATGACTATAGGCTTATTGTCTAAACTTTACTAAATATGCCATTATCGTTTCCTCTATTCTTCTCCCATAGCTCATCTATGAATATCCTCTTATGCGGGGATATAGCAAGTTAGTTGAATTAATCATGTAGTGCAACTCTACACAACTACACTATATATGGTTGCCTAACATTTAGATGGAATAATATTAGCCAAACAACAAATTTTGTGTTTCTATAATTATATTCTTTCAATACTTTTTTATTTAAAATCACTAACATTGATCGCACACGTGTCATGAACCAATAAGCTAAGCCAAGTATAGATTCTACTCCAACATATAACACCAGACCGGAAATACATGCAATTACTATGGAGTATATATATAAATGATGTTGAACGACATGTTCTAATGGTTCAACTATTTTTTATTATTTACAACATTTGCAATAAGCTTTTTGTATAAAAAAAACACGCAAATTACTACTACCTCCGTTTCGTATTAGTTGTAACTTTGGAATATTTTATATCTCACAAATAATACCCCAAAGTTGCAACTAATAAGAAACGGAGGTAGTATTAAAAATAAATGTTGAGATCAATCTAACAAGTTTTCATTTAATATCATGATTTACATACATGTATTAGTAAACAGATCGAGGGATCAAAATAAATACATGATACATAGTGCAAGTTGTGCAACTATTTTGAAACGGAGGCATGTATAGTAAGTTTGATACGCGAGATTGTGGATATAGACAATAGACACACTTCCCGTGGTCGTGACCAAAATATGTATAGTAGCTTGTAGCTATTTGGATGTTTCTCTATAGCGAGAGCAATGGAGACAAAAAAAAATTGGGCATAATTAACTGAAAAAGGGAGTCCTCCATCACAGGACACCATCATGGTTGTTGCTCTTGAATGGAAAAACAAAATAAACTCTTGTCCCTTTACTTCTGTGCACACAAAATATCTCACTTTTTTTTTTCTTTTTGCCAGTGAATGCACGAGGGTGCTATTATTAGAAAAATAATAAAAATAAAATAGAGGTAGTATTTGAGGATCAAATTAAATCTGCTCCAGAAGAATATAAGGCTTTTTAATTTATTTTGGGAGGTGGAACATGAGTATATATAATTTCACTGAAGTAGAACATGCAAAATGCTTAAAAGTTGAATGATTATTGAAAATAATGTCTTGAATACATGGGTATAGTAATAAACAGGTCTAGACCACACCCGTCAGAAGTGTCCACTTTATACGACCAAGGAGGTTCCACCTCAAAACCATGTGACAATGAGGAGAGTAGCCCCTTAGCCTTATGAAGTGGATACAATTTTCTTATTTTTTCAATGTAAGTTACACATCCCAATACAAACACTCACTTATACACTCAACTAATGTGGGATAACACACCACTCACATATGAGTTTTTCTCATGGGCTCAACACATATAGTAACTTGATTTGTTATAAGCTAAAAATTAAAATATTAATATCGGTTTTGTGAGAAATATAATCAAATTATTCAATAAAAGTATATACTTTCAATTGAGTAAAAATCTAGTGGACTGAACATGCATAGTATGTTTTGTTTATATGAACTAGTAAAGTGTTATCCACTTATAGTATCTTTTCTTGTATGGTGTTTGTCTATACTTTCTTATTATATGAGTTTTTCTACAAAAACCGGAATTTACATACTATGAGTAAAATTAGGGTGAATTTCTTTCAGTTAAATTTTACTCGTACTAACTAGAACGTAATTTATGCAACGGTAAAACCATAGAATAACCCACAATCCCTTACCTTTAGAAGCCATGATCGTTTTTATGTGCCTTAATTTGACAAATCATCAACTTAAAACAATTTTTTTAATGATCCGTTCATACATCTAAGTAAATATATTTCATATGATTGATATATTGTGATATACTCCATATATATAACATGCACATAACATCCATGCATTTTACCCACTAATTAATGTGTGTTGGTATGCTTTAATTTACGTCAAAATTATGTGTCCACTAAATTTTTGTTTTCACAGGTCATAAATTATTAGAGACTGAATATTTCATTTGACCAATATATGTTAGAGCTAAACATAACCTATCTTTGATATCTTGCTTTTTTTATCGATTAGTTGAAGAGCATATAGGAAGTAATTCATTAATCGTCAAATTTGTCAAGATATTATTAGTTACTCCGTATAATTTAGCGTGTTCGAATACCTAGCGTGCATAATAAAGTTCGATAATGTGTCTCGCTAATGGCTACTACAACATTTCTTTTCATTGTTGTATAGATTAATGTTATCTACTATCAATGGAAAATAGGAATGGGGAGGTAATAAATTATTTTCCCTATATAGTATGGTGGGCCCATAACCCACGGGTCTCAGAAATATATTTTTATACTCTATCAAAAACTTTATCAACAATAACTCAATAAGAACCGAGTCAACTAGTTTCAGGTGGTACATGCAACTTTGGTACATGCTTCGATTAGCTAGGTTATTCTAGCTCATTTGTAGATACTAGCTAGACACTCAAGCTCGATCAAGTCAATTTTACCATGCCTATCTTGTAGACAACTCCATTAAAAACAACGTACCAATTTATTGTTGCATATTCGATTTTAAAAAAAAATTATTATATATTTTGCGAATTCAAATCGTTATTGTATTAAGTACTCCATGCTATCCAATTGAGGCATATGTTGTCAAAAAAGACAGCCAGCAGGCAGCACACAAATGTAGAATGCCCAAATCTAATAATAGTGTAGTACTCCTTAGACAGCAAGCAAGCAAGCTCGCACACAACCAACCTGGCTAATAGCTATACTACAATAATTTTAAGTATTGAACCTCATGTAAGCTGCTATCCATAACACAAATAACTTTTTAATATTTTTCTCTATGTATATTCAAATATTTTGTCATTTACTATAGTTTTTATACATAATTATATGCATGCATTTCAATTGTATACGAAGTATATATATAAAGACCATATGGTCCATATCCTTTGCCTGCCGTTGTGGTGTCACCATCACTTGACCTTTGGTACACAAATCTTTAACATTGTAGTATATATGTCTCTTTGGAGTTAAGTAGTTATGGTGTGGGGAGGAGGTGTTAACAAGTCAACAATATTTGATAGATATTATAGGATTATTATAATATTTGTCGCAGAGTAGGATATATTTGTATATATTTGTGATATAGTTTGTATTCTTATCGTACTAGGTTTCCTAACAAGATTAGGACTAGTATTGTAACACTATATATATTATTCAATGGTACACACTCCAACCGAAGGAGTTTTCCCGAAATCTAACATGGTATCACAGCCTAGATTTTTTAGGGTTCCACAAAATTAATTTTTTCCTAAAAAAAATTCGATCCTTTCTTTCTTCCGCATACTCTAATCTCTCGTGGTTAATTCATCACTAAATTTGCTACCTTTTTTTTTTTTTGTCTTGTTTGCTGCCACATCAAGCCTTCAATTATTTTAATTTGACTTACAGTAGCATAGTTTTTCGATTTCCTTAGCAATGGCCAAGGATGATCAACCACCCACACCTCCTCCTCCTCCTCCCTCAAACGACTACCACCCTGCAAACTCCATCAGCAACATTCGGAACGAAGTTCCAGAAATTCTTGACCGTGACAAAGGGAATTATGGTAGTTGGGTTGAACTCTTCGAAATACATTGTCATTCCTGCAATGTTATCGATCATATAGATCCCAAATCACCTCGTCCTACGGACCTCACCTCGGCGCAGTGGAACCGCCTTGACTCAATTGTGAAAAAGTGGATTTATAATACAATTTCTGCAGACCTACGGAGCACGGTGTTATACAAGAACGCCACGGCACAGGAAACTTGGGATAGACTCGCAAATATATTCCAAGACAATGGTGAAATTCGTGCTATTTATCTTGAAAATCAATTTAACAATCTCTTTGTTGAAAATTTTCCGGATGTATCCTCCTACTGTCAGAAATTGAAGGAATTAAAAGACCAACTAGCTAATGTCGGTCAGCCTGTTTCCGAAAGAACCTTAGTTCTTCGTCTCTGTGCCGGTTTAATCGACTCCGACTATGATGGGGTGGCTCAATCCATCACTCAAATTCGACCTCTTCCCGGGTTTGATGAAGCACGATCAAGAATTTTGCTAGAGGAGTCCCGCAAATCTGCCAAAGACAATTCGGGCCAAGCGTTTGTCGCTCAGGCAAACAACACCACCACCACCACCGCGGCTGCCGCTCAGCAACAACAGCAGCCGTCGCAGCAACAGGGCAGGGGTGGTGGTGGCGGTGGGCGCAGCAACAAGGGCCGGGGCGGAAAGTCCAAACCAAAGGGCAGGGGCCGTGGTCAGCAGCAGACCCAACAGCAAGCCCAGGCCCAATCCGCCACTCCAAACCAATCTGGCCCAACGCAGCAGCAACTCTGGGCCAGCTTCCAGCAGTGGGCTCAGCAAGCCACATGGGCTAGGCCTCCTGCGCCATTCCCTGTTCAGCAGCATCAGCAATCGATCTTGGGCCAGCCCAAGTCACAGCAGGCCTATGCAGCCCAATTCGATCAGCCCATGACCCCTACGGACTTGGCAGCTTCGTTCTCAACGATGACTCTTCCAAATCCCGACAATCAGTGGTACGTGGATTCGGGTGCCACATCTCACATGACGAATAATGCTGGTAACCTCTTACCCTTGTTTAATTTAAGCACTAAAAATCATATTTTAGTTGGTAATGGTCATCGTATTCCAGTAACAGGTTATGGTCATAGCACCCTTCCCCACACTAAATCACCTCTTGTCCTTCGTGATGTCCTCCTAGCACCTAAACTCATAAAGAACCTTATTTCAGTTCGTAAATTTACCTCTGATAATTCTGTGTCTATTGAGTTTGATCCTTTTGGTTTTTCTGTGAAGGATCTTCTTACGGGGAACATAATAACGAGATGTGATAGTTCGGGAGACTTATATCCAGTCAAAACAACCAAGTCCACTCCGTCAACCTATCTTGCTACCTCTCTCAGTGTTGTTTCTCCATCTACTTGGCATAGTCGTCTAGGACACCCTGGAGCTCATATTTTTAGCTATCTTAAGTCTAAAAATCATATTTATTGTAATAAGGAGCAAGACTCCATTTTTTGCAATTCATGTCAAATAGGAAAACATACTCGTCTCCCCTTTGACAATTCGAATAATACTACTATTTGTGCTTTTGATATTATACATGCCGATCTATGGACTTCTCCTATTCGTAGTGCTCAAGGTCACAAATATTATCTAGTTTTATTAGATGATCATACTCATTTTGTGTGGACAATTCCCTTACGATACAAGTCTCAAGCTTTTCAATCATTTATCAATTTCCGAAAATATGTTGAAACCCAATTTGAACGTCAAATTAAATGTTTTCAATGTGATCATGGTAGGGAATTTGACAATGACCCTTTTAAGCAAAAATGTATTGACCATGGAATGCTTTTCCGCTTTTCTTGTCCACACACTTCCTCACAAAATGGCAAAGCCGAGCGCATGATTCGTACACTTAATAATATTAAGCGTACAATTCTTTTTCATGCGTCTCTTCCCCCTTCGTATTGGTTTTATGCTCTTGAAACGGCTACTTATATTCTAAATATTTTGCCAACTAAAGCCCTTAAAAACAATACTCCTGCTTTTGCTTTGTTTGGAAAAACTCCTTCGTATGGTCATATCCGTGTCTTTGGGTGTCTCTGTTTTCCTAATTTATCTGCAACAGCTCCACATAAATTAGCTCCTCGATCAACACCATGTGTTTTCTTGGGTTATCCTATCGATCATAGAGGGTATAGGTGTCTTGATCTCACCACAAATAAAATAATCATATCGCGTCATGTCACTTTTGATGAAGCGACTTTCCCATTCCGAAACCTAGCTAAGTTTCGTTCCCATGATTATGATTTTTTAGGTGATGTTGATCCCCCACCTCATTTGTTGCATCCCACAGCCCGCACTCCTCAAAATGCAACGCACCCTCCTTCACCACAAAACAGCCCACACCACATTTCCCCTCCTGGCAGCCCACAAAGCCCACACATGAGCAGCCCACAAACCTCACATCTCAGCAGCCCACACCCTGCATCACCCCACACTCCAAATCCGCATCTCTCACCTTCACTCCAGCCCACTCCGCAACATGGCTGCGGAGGCCCAGTTCCAGCCGCGGGTGGGCTGCGGTCTTCACTTCCCACGCCAACTCCGGACAGCAGCCCAGCCACGCGTAGTCCACCATATACACCGCCACCTTTGCGTGGCGTTCCTCCCATACAACCAACTCGGCCACCACCTCCCTCGCCCCGTGTCACCCGTAGTCAACGGGGTATTTTTAAACCCAACCCGAAATATTGTAACCTCACAGTTCAACCTTCGGGTCCCACTCTTCATAAATCACCCCTTCCAAAGTCCTATAAACAAGCTTTAAATGACCATAATTGGAATGCGGCGATGAATGATGAATATGGTGCTTTAATTAAGACAGGGACATGGGAATTGGTGCCTAGGCCTGCGGGGGTGAACATTGTTAATTGCATGTGGCTATTTAAACATAAATACAAGTCTAATGGTGACCTTGAAAGGCACAAAGCTCGTCTTGTATGTGATGGCAGGTCGCAGGAAATTGGTGTGGATTGTGATGAGACTTTCAGTCCGGTAGTTAAACCGGCCACTATTCGTACTGTTCTCAGTTTAGCTATGGCTAAAAAGTGGTCGATACATCAATTAGATGTCAAAAATGCTTTTTTACATGGTGACTTGCAGGAAACTGTTTACATGCGCCAACCTCCGGGTTTTATTGATCAGAAAGCACCCACTCATGTTTGTCGACTCCGCAGGGCTCTCTATGGTTTGAAACAAGCTCCCAGAGCTTGGTACCAACGCTTTGCAAATTTTCTCATCAAATTGGGTTTTGTCATCTCTCAGAGTGACAACTCTCTGTTTGTTTTTCGACAGGGTGATGATATGGCATATTTTCTTCTATATGTTGATGATATTATATTAACTACCTCTTCTGACAAGTTGCGTGTAGGGATCATATCTCAGTTACAAACTGAGTTCCCTATGACTGATTTGGGTCCGTTAAGTTATTTTTTAGGGATAGCGGTAACCCGTACTCCCTCTTATTTGCTACTTTCACAGGGAAAGTATGCACAGGAGATTTTAGAGCGTGCAGGTATGGGCTCATGTAAACCTGCAGCTACTCCAGTTGACACTAAGTCAAAACTTAGTGCAGATGCAGGACCACCGTTTCGGGATCCGACTTTGTATCGTAGTTTAGCAGGTGCTCTTCAGTACCTCACTTTCACTAGGCCAGATATTGCCTATGCGGTACAACAGGTGTGTCTTTTTATGCATGATCCTCGGGAACCTCACTTTGAGGCATTGAAACGCATTCTGCGTTATGTTCAGGGTACCATTGATCACGGCTTACATTTATATCCGACTGTTTCTCATCGACTTATTACTTACACTGACGCTGACTGGGGAGGTTGTCCCGATACCCGACGTTCCACATCGGGCTATTGTTGTTTCCTTGGGGACAACCTCGTGTCTTGGTCATCTAAGCGTCAGCATACTTTGTCTAAGTCGAGTGCAGAAGCGGAATATCGAGGCGTCGCGAATGTTGTCTCAGAGGCATGTTGGCTTCGTAATCTTTTACTTGAGTTACATTGTCCTCTACGGCAGGCTACTATTGTTTATTGTGATAATGTCAGTGCTATCTACCTTTCTGGCAACCTGGTACAACACCAACGCACCAAACATGTGGAGATGGATATTCATTTTGTTCGAGAAAAGGTTGCTTTGGGACAAGTTCGGGTTTTGCATGTTCCTACTAGATATCAGTTTGCAGACATTTTCACCAAAGGCCTACCACGAGACTTATTTTTGGAATTTAGGTCCAGTCTTAGCGTTCGCCCTCCTCCCGCTACGACTGCGGGGGTGTGATAGATATTATAGGATTATTATAATATTTGTCGCAGAGTAGGATATATTTGTATATATTTGTGATATAGTTTGTATTCTTATCGTACTAGGTTTCCTAACAAGATTAGGACTAGTATTGTAACACTATATATATTATTCAATGGTACACACTCCAACCGAAGGAGTTTTCCCGAAATCTAACAATATTGTCTACAACACCGTACCGAAAATTCGGGAAATTTTCTAATGTTATCGCTAAACGTTGTAGCGTGTAATTTAACAATATATGTGTCAACAATATAAATTACCTTCTTAAGGATCGGAGTATTATATTTTTAGTGAGTTTGTAGGTTGTCTAAAAATGTAATACTTCATACTTCCTCCGTTTTCTTTTACTTGCAACACACCTTTTAGGCACGCAATTTTAGGAGATGATTAGTGAGGGTAAACGAGCGAATTTATCAATATAATTTTTACACGAAGATTAGAATAGGGTTAAGTATCATTTGTAAAAATTATAATGAATAATTTATCCGTTTATATTACATAAACCTGATCTCAAAACATGTGCCACGAGTCTGTGTTGCAAGTAAAAAGAAACGAAGGAAGTATATATTGTTACTGATGGACGTTTTATATCATCATTACCACAGTTGAAATTAATTACAAGTTAGTTGAAAAGTAAAAGGTATTTTTTTTTGGCAATTGTCCATAAGTTCCAGAATATATGAGACTATACATTTCTCGACCTTTTGGCTAAGATCAAATATTAGAGAAACTAATAATCATAACTTCCCCCACCCCATGGTAAGCTCAAGAGGGAACATAAAAGGCCATTGTACCATATCATAAATAAAGATAATATAATCTTTTAATTTATAGTATAGTTTTTATATACTATACTATTGCTCCATACATTTCGATTGTCTGATGCATTTTATACATAACAATAATGTATCTTCTATAGATGTATACTAGATATTTGTACTGCTCATAATAGCTCTACTCAAAGCATGTACGAAAGCATTAAAACTATAATATAATATTAGATAATAATTAATATATAGCCAATCATTTAATCCGTATTTATCAACACCGGAAGTTATATAGCCAACACATGCTCCCATGAACTGAAAATATATACTAATACACAGTACGTACTATATTATGTACTGTTACAGTGTAAATATATTTGTAGTGTATGTAGAGTTAGGCAAGGAACATGAAAGTAATACATAAAATAGCATATTTGTACTTAAACTATAATATTGTCTGAAGAACTTGGTGTAATTTCTTTTAAAAAAAATTATCTTTCTTAATTAGTATTTCTTATAGGACATCTTTTCTAGGGTTTTACAAATATATAGCTCTAACAACCTATTCATTAACATACAGTGAAGTTGATTATTATCGAGTTTATATGCAATCTTTCGTCCTAGGGTTGCAAACCATTTTCATCATTGAAACTATATACGTGTATATATATTCAAAGTTAATAACCTTAGCTTATTCGCTCGGTGGATGAAAATGACAATGTGAATAACTTTTCGATCAAGAATAAGTAGCAAGTCTTGGGTAAGACGACCAACTCACTACACTAAATTATTATGAAACTATCTCACTCAAAACCTTTAATATCACACAGGTACAAAACTATTAATTTACTATTATTGTAAAGAGAGCACAATCCTTTTCGCCAGAATATAGCTGTGATATAAAATTTAACTTGCACAATTGTTTTTTTTTTTATCTTCTAAACATTAACCAAAAGAAAATTTTTCATTTAAATTTATTTTCACCTAAAAACTTTTTCCCTATATGAATTATTAGAATTAAATTTCTAATTAAGTTTTAAAGACTTGTGAAAAGGTAACAATAAACTATTCTACTAATATAATATCATATCATGGTGTACCTTACAATAATATCTTCAAAGCATATACCAAAGTATCAAGATTAGTTAAACAATAGTTAATCAAACCTTATCGTCAATCACATGACCATACATTACCTTAATTAAAAATATGATCTTCTACTTAATAAGTGTTATAAACTAAACTCATGCATAATCAGTTAGGGTTTCAGTTGAGTGGTCCTTAAACAAACAAATTTGATATACCTCAAGATAATTATCTGAAAACTAGCAAAATTATTGAAGCAAATTAAAAACAACTTTACGTACAAACTCTAACTCAATATTTTAATTGTAGATAATAAAGCAACACTTACAATTGGTTATCAAAATTCATCCTTAAACTAGTACAAAGTGCACTCTAATTACAAGGACCACTCTTTATCTTCCATATTGCCTTAAAAAAAGAAGCTTTAGATAATTTATTTAAAAATTTGTGTCCTAAATGATGAAGACACCTTGAATAATAATCGAGCAACCGTGTGCTAGCTTAGCTTTCTTTCTCTTTTGCATAAATCACTCTCCAATCATCAAATTTCGCGATATTATCAAATTAATCTTGAGAAAAGCCTACCTATATCTTGTCTTCCCTACTACCATTATTATGATCATGTGGTTTTAAGTGCAATTATCATACTTAAACTCAACAGGAAAGTACTTTTAATACAAGATTGAAACATACAAGTACATAAGAAAAAGGATTGAATCATGACTCCAAGTTCAATCTTGCCCGTCGAAAACTACCATCCTTACGAAAATTGATTTACAAAGCCTTTATTAGCTTTAGACCAAGATATCTTTATCTAATGTTGTACTACTGTAGTGATTATGTTCACTACAAAGATATCATATATAATCAATCATGTATTATTTAAAACTAATTAAATTAATTAGGATAGATGACCTTATAGGATTATGAATGCATGCATGTCCTAAGCTATAAAATTAACTAGAGTGCCCTTAAGATTAAAGACATGTCTCTAGCAAGACCTTAGGGGTCACTATATTAACCATAAACTTTGTCCTTGTTTGAGGTGTATATATATAATAAATATAAGTATATATTATATTATATATAGTATATAGTTAATTAGTGGTGGAATTATAAGAAGAGCTAGAACCACTCAAAGACAAGATACATTTAGCACCATCATTCTTCTCACATGGCTACCATTTTGGTGCAAAAACAAAAACAAAAACAAAAACATTAAAACTTGATTTAATTAATTTGTTTGCATACTTTAAATTCTTAGTTCAATTCCTCCCCTTATTGTATGTCTCTCCAACTCCTTTTGTCTCCTTATCTTAAACTAGAACATCATGATCACCAAAGCCACAAACTTAGCTAGCAACCATGATGGTGTCAGTGTAAGAGGGGAGAAATATACCCACACAAAATAGTGTCTTTTGGCTCTTTAGCCAGAGTTTTTTTTGTGGGATAATCTATTAAGCTCATAGCCCCTATTGCTCTTGTCCACCTTATAAGAAGCAACTTGCATATATAGACAATTGATATATATGATAGTATATCACTTACTATAAATATTATTGGATAAAGATCGATCTCAATATTTTAGAAAGAAATCGTATCTAAGTTTTAAATCAACTGTCTGAATATTATTCAACTGTCTGCTCAATGTTGTGATAATGTTTGCCTGTAAAACTTTTATCGACTTGATTATTTCTAGATATTGAATGTCTCTTGATTAAATTTTTGCAAATTAATAGAATAGTCAATGAGTTATATTATTAGAAATATGATTTGTATATAGAGAGGAGATGTGATTATCTCAATGGAGATACATACTTTATAGTAGCCTCAATATAATGTTATAACAAACGATGTCTAAATTTCAACAATACTTTCTTAATTGCGAACATATTTTTTCAGATATAAAGATTAACAATTGATCAATTTAGACGCGTAATATGATCTTTAAGAGTGACGATTGCCATAAGGTCTTTAAACATATATTTGCATACATATGTGATCAATGTACTTCTACTTTTGTGCATTTATAAATGAGATATATACCATATTTTTAGAACTTTTTTTCTGTAAGTGAGATCATAGTATTGATTTGATGTTCGAAAGTAAGTTCCATGATTTGCTGAAACTTTTGTGTTTGGAATGGTTTGTTTATTTCTTGAAATGGCATGACATGTTTCCCTAGGAAGGGACTAGCATGTTAGGTTTGCATTTTCTACCCCATCATCATCTACCCCCCCTACGTTCGACACGTGGTCCCCGTATATTATGTGGTAGAATGTGGAACACTTGAACTTGTGCATTTCTCCCTTTTTATCACACTATGCATGGTAGTTAAAGCTCCAAAAAGTTATAAAACAAACATAATGTAATCAAAAGTGTTTGTAAAATTTACCATTTTTTGGCAATTTTTTTATATTGAATAACGAAAATAAAAGTACATTATTCAAGGATTGAAATGGTTCTTGATCAATTTTGTTACTCTTAAATTATTTAATAATATCATTGTTTACGTACGAAGTATATACTTATTGTTTAAAAAAAGTATATATATATACTTATAATCTCACATAACAGTTTACTCTTTTTCTTTTGTGTTTATTTGATCACATTGAATCAATAGCTCTCAACCACTCTTAAAATGTCGCTAATTAAATCGAGATTATCTCTAAAGTACTCCTCATAAGTCATAACTCTAACAGAAACATTCACTTTACAAGTTTAGTCTTCTATATCTTAATTAATCCTTGTATATATTGATAAATTATTGTTGAAGCTTTAAATTCTTATGTAATTATTACCATCATATTTACTTGATTAATTTATCTTCTTCAATCTCTATCCCAACTAGGATGTTAAGGATGTATTACAATTTACAAGTAAAAAAAAAAAAAAAAAAAAAAAAACAAGAAAACTTAGTAAAATTTTTTGAGGAAAGAATATAGCTTTGTGTAGCATATACATTATTTAGTGTCATTTGTGAATTCAATGAAGACTAATCAAACTCTTGAGTAATGATTATTAATCAACAAGTTAATTTGTCATGTAAAAATTATAAATCACATCACCTTATAAAATTTCATCCAATATTGATTTGTTCATCAATCCTGCAAAAAATTGGCCTCATCAAATCACGCTATATTTTGACGGCCCATTAAAAAGTTGCTTAGAGTCCGATTTTAACTTTGCACAGCCCAAATGGTTTGTATACCTTATCAGCCCATTGGATTCCATGGCCCAAATGGTCTGTATGCCTTGGATTGGGCTACTATCAAATATCTATTTTTTTTTTTTTTGAAGGGGACTATCAAATATCTATAATAATGAAAGGGTCAACATTGTTTGAAATGAATTATTACTTCCGATTTTTTTTTAGGTGCAACTTTATAATATTTTATATATCTCTCAAATAATACCTCAAGGTTGTAACAAAAAAAAAAAAAAATGGAGGTAGTATAATTTTGTCTAACTCTCAAGGTAGTGTTTACTCCTTATCTTATTTTCATCAAATTTAAGAACCATGATATTATATCATTATTTTTTCTAGAAATACTTGCGTGGACCTGGTCCACAATAATATTAATGTGGACCCGAAGTTTATACACACGCAACTGACATTATATTGAACATAGTAACCCTTATTTTTGACATAGTAACCTTATTTTTAATATAGTAACCTTTATTAAAAGTTGTATAACGTATAATACTATTGTGAACTTCAAGTGCGATGTTATGACCCTAATTTTAACATAGTGATCTTTATTATTTATATTGACCTTATATAATATTTCATTAAAAAAAATGAATCTTATCGCTTATATTACCAAAATGACTTTTATTTTCAACACAGTGACTTTCGTTTTATTATAGTGACTTTTTTATATTAATAAAACAACCATAGTTTCTCTAATGTTAGTGGTCCACAATAAATTAGTGCGAACCAGGTCCATTTAAGAATTTGTATATTTTTTCTATCTTATTGGAACTTACTAACTTTACTCTTAATTATCTGAATTCATCAAAGGTTATATTATCTCATCAAATTCCCCTAACCATACTCTCACAAATATCACATCCTAAGAAGGGAAAGAGAGCTTGATCAATGAATGAACTACATCTTTTCCTTTTTTTTTTTTTTTTTTTTTTTTTTGGGTATGAAAATGATAAAATTAACAAGAAATAGTTATTGCTGCTTTGTTTAGTTCATCTTATTTTTCAAATCTTAATCCGTATTTCCAAACAAATTAGATCATATGAAATTATGAAGTACAAGTATAACTTAATTTCAAAAGTAATTTTTTCATTAGTATTACTATATTTTACATATACTTTTGGATCATCACTTGCTCATTTTGAGGATCTCTTTAAGCCTTTAAGGGTAAATAATGAGCAAAATACAAAGCATTGTACAATCGAATGTATAATCGAGTGACTAATTTAACCATTACCGGGTGTTTCTATGAATACAATTTATTTTCAAAGATGGAAGGTATTAGGTATATATCATCAGTAGTAGATGAAGAACAAGTATATGATTGTGAAGACTGACAAAAAAAAGTACTACTAACCGATCATCAGAGTGTCAACTAACAAGAAAGTCAACGTAACCAATGAAAATGTAACAAATCTATATCTTCGTTACATTTTTGTTCATCCATTCATAAACACCCGTGATTTACTTCTGTTACATAATCTCATCAAGATTCAAGAATATATTTACTGTCATCATCAATATATAGATTCTGTTACTTCAAATAATAGTCAAATGAACAAAAAATTTCATGACCTCAACATAGATTTCCCATGCAAGAGTTGAGGTTACGTACGATTTTATAGAAATCAACAATAGGTTATGACGATGTGTTGGAGGAGAATCTCGACCACATATAAATCTAGCAGGGTTCCATTCGTATAATAAATTGACGATATGGCCTACTAAATTTATATTATTAGTCCTTATTCTCCATGTTTTGATTTATGTGGGAGTGATTAACAGTTGGTTCAACAGGTTGTAGCAAATTAAATTATATGGAGCCTCAATAGTTGGATGAAAAGGAGGCAAAGAAATTATAAAAGAATCAGACTTTTAAGTATGTTAATGGGTGCATAGTTTGGTAGGACATGCTTAACAAAAACATTTGGTGATGATTGATTATATGCATGACGTCCATCTTATACCTGGATGTAGGGTCAAATTACATTCGATAAAGGATGATAATTGTTGGTAAATGGTCTTACAAATATGTGTTTTCTCAATCAATATGCATTCGACGAACCAATTTAGAGTAAACTTTTTATGTTAGAACGAGAGAGGTCGAGTAAGGACATATAATAATATTTGTCTCGTGTTAGTTGCTAACTGTTAGATAATTAGCGTGACTCTCAATAGCAAATTTATCAAACAATCATGCAAGACTGAGCTAGTGCTAGGAATAACGGATCAAAGATAATTGAGTTGCATTTATTACCACAGTAAAAATACAGTAAAAATAGTGTTTGGCAAAAACTACAGTCCTAGAATCTAAACCAAGCACTTAAAATAAATAAATAAATAAATAAAATTAAAAAAAAAAAAAAAAAAGCTGATTTCAGAACAGAGGAAAAAGGTAGATTCTACACTAAAAAAAAACAGTGAAACTTTTTTGTTCATCATGTTTAAAGCTTTTTTTCTGTTTACAGAAAAATAAAAAGAGAGCTGCAGAATATATGTACAATGACAGCAGTTGTTAATTAATTAAAGAACAAGGCAAAAAAGAAAATAATTCTGAGTTTTCTGATAATTTAACAGTGCTAAATTCTGATGAAAATAACAGAACAAACTTAATAAGTATCTTTTCATTTTCAAACCCAACAATTATAAGTGAGATAATTTATGGGCAGAGTACTCTGCCTTAATAATAAAAGTAACAGAAGAATTAAGAATAACATTGCAGAAGCATAGATAGGCCATCATGATATATATACTTTAATCAGGGGGTTTTTCTGTCATCTTTTAACGGTTGTGGTGTAACGCAAAGGTTAATAATAATACGATGAGATGATATAGATGAAATTTGATTCAAATCATTACGCGAGTAACACCTAACACCTTTATGGACTCGAGACTTTAATGATTAAGCTTAGCTTGGTGACATATAGCGTAATGATCTCCATTTTGAAAGCTACATTGCCTCCTAGAATTTAATAGTTGCCTTATTGACTTGGATGTTTGGGTGTGTATAGCCTTGCATAATACTGATAATTAGGTAGAAATTATGGTAGGAAAAGGAAAGAATGACAATGATACAAATGTATTTTTGTCAATTAATGGTTAGAAAGTTTGCGTATTTCAATAATGGGAGAAAATTACAACTATAACTAATTTTAATGCCCAACAACTTATGAAGTCCAACATTGAAAACCTTTTAAAAATGATTATAAGCTGAGGATAAGAAATACAGTACTCAATTACAAATGCACTTTTATATGATAAAATTGGTCACTTAATACAACAATTACTTTGGAGAATTGAATAAGTGGTACCAATAATTTTATACGGTTAAAAAGATGTACAAGTTCAAATATACACATGTATCATCGTATGATAGAATTACATTTTTGACGCCTTAAAACATTTAAGATGTGTTCTATTCACCTGATTTTCACTCATCTGAATTTAATTTAATTTATTTGAACTTATCTAAACCTATCTGAACTTATCTAACTTTTTAAAACTTTACAATTTGAATTTAGCTAACCCTTATCATAACTTATTTTTTCTGAACTGAGGGTCTGTTCTCTTACGTTGAAATTCAGTTCAGTTCAGTTCAGTTCAGCTCAATTCAGTTCAGCTCCTAATTTCCTTCTCTTATAAAATATTCATTTCAGTTCAGTTCAGCTGAGTTCAGTTCAGTTCAGTTCAGTTCAGTTCAGCTCCTAATTTCCTTCTCTTATAAAATATTCATTTCAGTTCAGTTCAGCTGAGTTCAGTTCAGTTCAGTTCAGTTCAGCTGAGTTCAGTTCAGTTCAATTCAGCTGAGTTCAGTCAATGAGAACAGGCCCTGAACTTATATAAACTTATTTTCCCTGAATTGAACTTATCTTAATTTAACTGAACTTATTATACCTAAAATAAGTGAAAATAAGGTGAATTAAATAGGTCTTTATTTTTACTAATGTAACTAATTCTTGGCATGCCTGAGTGTCAGGACAATGTTTTGGGTTTCGTCGAAGATGGTTGAATTGAGGCATCAATAACTTGTGACGTATGCTTGAAATTTATGAACGATGAAGCTTTCTTAATATTTCTATTATGTAACATACTTACATACATGTTGTTAGGGTAGGAAGATCGAAAGCATGTAATTACTCCCTATTCTCCAATTTGTAGAGATCATATTTGTAATTTTTGAAAACATGTTACTCTGATACAATTTCTATGAATCATGAAGGGTTAAGCTCGTTGAATGAACTAAAAAGAGTGACACATGACAAATAGACCGACTCGACTCATATCAAGAATGCACCCTAAAAAAATGTACGAGTACATGTTCAATAAATTCTCAAAATGTAAAATGATAAAAGGAGAAAAGTTGAATTTATCACGGGATTGTCAGAAGCAGGAGAAAGATTGGAAGTATGTTAGTTTATAAAGACATTATGTAACCCGCAAATACCCAATAACATGAGAGACGCCATGAAAATATCTGCTTCTACTGCTAGTCATTTGTACTACCCTCTTTAGTCTTTAATCTTGTACTCTCTTTTAATTTTTTTGTTTCAACATTTATATATGGTAACTCCTTATTAAAACACTTTGATCAAAATTATATGTTTATCTGATAAAAAGTGATTAACTCTATTCCCTTCCAAAATATATATATATATATATATATATATATATATTTTAAAAAAGTGATTACATCTATACTTGATTTATTTTGATCAACTACAGTCGTAAATCGAACCTATGTCTTAAAATACAAGGTGTTCAATTTTATTTGCTACTAATGCAAAGGGTACTGGTGGTCATTGTCGTCATAAATAGTCTTAATATATACTTGTACACGGTATGTACTTCGTAGTTTAGTAGAATATGAAGGGACAATTGTTCAATATAGTTGAGAAAAGCGTGTTTACTTGGTTTATAAATGGAATACTTTTTGTACACAAAAAGTGAAATTATTTTAATTGCTATTTGAAATGCTCTCACTGTGCGTGTTGGATTAAAAGTGGGTAATCCATGCATATTTTATTGCCTTCACTAGGTAAACTTGCTTTTGTGTTTGTGCCACGTCACAACATGTGTGTAACATATTTTTATACTCTTAATTTCTGTAAGGAAATTCATTACAGTAGCATTTTCCAAGCATGTAGATTGAAACACGAGTATTTGTTTTTATTTTTTTTGAATTTATTTTTGGTGCAAATTAGAAAGTGAAGTTTGAAAATCACTTAAATGGATGATACGAGTATATATATGACAAGAGAGTAGAAAAATAATTGTCAATCACATTCGTAAGTTATGCACCAAATTCTATTGAAATTTAGACACGGAATTATTGCATCTATTGACAAATATTGGACCTATGCCAAATGACTGCCTAATTTCCTCCTTTTTCTTTTCAATTCAAAGTCCTCTTGATTTCCTCATTTATTTTGATTTTGATGAATATAAAAATAAAATGCAAGCGTTTCATGCGTTACATGCATTGATGCATATACATGCCCTCCACCTTTCTATAATTATTGCTTTTAATTTTTCATTGCTAAAATCTTTCCAAATTAAATATAGCAGATCTCTATTAATTAAATTAAGTAAGGTCTCTCATATAATTTGTGCAGTGTGCCAGTGTGTAATTGTGTAACATATTAATGTCAAATTTGTGTAGAGGCTATTATAGAGGCAAATCTTGGGAGTGAGGGATAGCTCGAGTGGTTAGAGCTCCCTCTCGATTTTAGGAGATCTTGGGATCGATTCTCATCCCTGGCCTTGTGGCTCTCTAAACACCAAAAAAAAATATAAATAAAAAAAAAAAAAAATAGAGGCAAATCTTCATTGTTCACTCTATTTTGTCCAAATTAAATGAATCATAAAGGCATAACAAATTACATATGAAGATGGCCGAAAAGTTTCAGACCTATGACTGAGTAAAGAGCCTTTATTCTTTGCTACTAGATTAAAATCTCATTAGTATATATCCTCATTAGTCACGTGGCCAACCTCACCGATTTATAATTTGAAATGACACCTATGTAAACTGTGTATGCAGTATACAACATACTTATTGAGTCATTGACGACCCTCATTAGCAATTTAGTATACACCAATCAATGTATTAAGCTCACAAGACAATTCTTTCCTTTATATAAAACTTTTAAACATAATTTTTTAAAAAACTTTTAAACAAAACCCCAAGTCATTTGACTGATTTCTAATGAAATATTATACTAATATAATGTTCCTTGGGGTTTATAACGTCTCATTTTTGGAGGTGGGCATCTTATTTTACATATTCCAGCGGTATCTTCTTGTCTCCTAGCCTGAACTTCTTCTCTATTTTTTTTCAAAAAATAAAACATCAAATCAAATTTTCAAATTAATATATTTTTTTCCACCCCTCTAAATTTCCACCCAATTTCCTTTTTTTATTTTTTTCCTCCTTTTTATTACTTCAACTATATCCTAACTCCAAGTAATCCCATTTTTCTCATCCTCCAAAAAAAAAAACCTCAAAAACCTCTCTTTTTTCATAATGGGAAAAGCTACTAGATGGTTGAAAGGAATATTTGGTATCAAACCAAACACAAATAAATACAGTACAAATGACCATTACGATTCCGGTGACCGGAAAAGGTCAAGTTTTGGTGGGTCCAACCGTGATTCCGGTAGCAATAAAAAAGGGTTGTTGTGTAATAATCCGGCAACTGTGCCACCCAATATAACTTCTTCGGAAGCAGCTTGGTTAAAGTCTTATTATGAAGACTCTGAAAAAGAACAAAGTAAACATGCTATTGCTGTTGCTGCAGCCACTGCCGCAGCAGCCGATGCGGCAGTGGCTGCAGCTCAAGCTGCTGTCGCAGTTGTTCGTCTTACGAGTCATGGTAGAGGAACGATGTTTACTGATAACTGTGGTGGTGGTGGTGTTGAGAAATGGGCGGCTATGAAAATTCAAGCAACGTTTCGTGGATATTTGGTAAGAATGAACCATTTATTTTTTAATAGTAAAATCAATTCATTAATAAAAAGTCGTATTAGTAACAATGAACATTGTATTTTGTATTAGTTAATTAGGTCAATCAAATAGTTTAAATTTACTCCATAGTTGTGAGTATGAAACTATGACTTATAATTCATATTATGGATTTTGGTAGTTTTAAAACATATTAAAAAATTATCTAGTTCTATGTCTTTTATGAAATTTTGAATTGGGATTTTTTTATTTAATTTTTTTTTTATATTCATTTTGTCTTGTTTTCTAGTAAGAGTTGGTTGATAATATAATCAATATTTCCTCTTATTAATTAAAAAAAAAAAAGTACCAAGTATAGAATTCAAATGTACACTAGTATCTTTCCTCAAAAAAATAAAAAATAAAAAATAAAATGTACACTAGTATCGCAAATTATTTTATGCATCCAAAATCATACCTTCTGAATTTAATTAATTGTCCAAATTTTTAATTTATTGTTTCTCATTACTAGCATATATACACATGTAGTTGCATGAGTATATTGGATAAAAGATAATTATTGTATCAAGAACTTAATTTCAAGTTTCCTCTAGACGCGAAATTTATATTGTGTTGTTCTCTTTTGTAATTATGAATTTATTTATTTATGATTCGTTTTGTAATATTAATTATGTTTGTGTTTCTAGTTTCTTAATTGTATTGTGATTTGAAATAGGCGAGAAAAGCACTAAGAGCATTGAAAGGACTAGTAAAGATCCAAGCATTAGTAAGAGGATATTTGGTAAGAAAACAAGCCACGGCAACTCTTCATGGTATGCAAGCACTCATAAGGGCTCAAGCTACCGTCAAGTCCAAACGGGCTCAAGGCCGGTATCCGAATCACGAATTATACGGGCTTTCTCAACCCGATTTCAGAGCCCGTAGATCTTTGGTAATTCACCTTGTCCAATTCATACGATATTTTGTTTTTGTCTAATGTTTTTGAAAATTTATAGAAAAATTTCGTCTTTAGGTTATGGACCTTTTACTAGTTATTATAATAATAGTAGGCTCATCTTGAGTCCAGAAAAGACTCGCTAGGGATAAAAATTGTCCACATTTGAATCTTCTTAAATTTTTCCATTGGTGATAATCCACTCTAAGGGCCTGTTCACATTTACTTAATTTCAATTCAGTTCAGTTCAGCTCTAATCAGTTCAGTTCAGTTCAGTTCCAATCAGTTCAGTTCAGCTCTTATTTTCCCTCTCACATAAAATATTCAGTTCAGTTCCAATCAGTTCAGTTCAGTTCAGCTCATTTCAATAAATGTGAACAGGCCCTAAGTTAATTATAGTCCATATATATTTTGGACCATTTGAAGTCATATCTACATTAGTGTACTTTTCATTTTAGTACAATGTGTCATTTAGGCATTTATGTATCACATTTAATTGGCCACCAATTTATTAGTTAATTGCAAATTATTTTGGACTGTTAGACAATGTTGATCTTGTGTAGGTCTAAAAAGATTTAGGTAGGTGAATTTTTTAAGTGTGTGATTAGATAATGAGTTCAATTTTGACTATTAGCATCAAGTCTCTTTTTTCTTTTTTCTTTTTTTTTTTTTTTTTTGTAATTAGAGGGTAACTTTTTTGTGTATGTTATTTGAAGGAAATATATGATGACACAAGAAGTGAGCATGCATCATCAATACACAGCAGGAGGCTATCCGCATCCTTTGAGAGCAGAACCATGAACCCGATATCCGAAGACATACCCAAGATAGTCGAGGTGGACACGGGCCGACCCAGATCATCGTCGAGAGGGTGGAGATCAAGTAACAGCCCCGGGCCTAGGCCCGAACCCAGTGATCTCGACCCGTTCTACCCGCCCCGGATATCGATCCCGTGCTGCCAGCATTGGCACGACACGGAGTGGGGCCTAACGGGGGACGAGTGCCGGTTCTCAACGGCCCAGAGCACGCCCCGGTTCATGAACACAGGCGGGCCAAACCCGGGCCCGGTGACCCCGTCGAAAAGTGTATGTGGGGACAATAATAGTTACTTCTTACGGCACTACGGAAATTACCATAATAACCCTAATTATATGGCAAATACTCAGTCATTTAGGGCAAAGGTGAGGTCCCAAAGTGCCCCAAAGCAGAGGCCAGAGGCAGGGTACCCTAAGAAGAAAGTGTCCTTAAATGAGATGATGGAGTCTAGAAATAGTCTAAGTGGTGTAAAAATGCAAAGGTCATGTTCCCAAGTACAAGATGCTATTAATTTTAAGAATGCTGTTATGGGTAAACTTGGGAGGTCTTATGACTTAGCTAGAGAGGCTGAGGTATACCACTTGCAAAGGGAATAATAAAAAAAAAAAAAAAATTAATTTCATAAAATTTTATTATAATGTAGAAGTATGTACCAATTCAATTTGGTGCAATTTTACTATTATTATCTTTGATAATACAAGAAAATGTAAATTGGTTTGTTTGGTATGGGTTTGTGTTTGTCATCATTATAAATTTATAATAATAATCTACAATACCTTATTGTTACTTCAACCATGTGTGGACTTTGAATTTTGCATCACTTGGCACCTATATGTTTAGTCATATTGAGATGATTTTGTAGTTTAGTAAATTGTAGGTCCACATTGTGTGATGCCATCCACATGTCTAGTGTGAAATTTGAATGTATTTGAAAACATGGAAATTAAAGAAAGGAATTAATTCAATGAAAATGTTGAGTTTTGATCTAAGTGTGTTTGAATGTGTAACAATGTATAACATATTTGATGTCAATTTAGAAGAAGAAAAAGTGTTGGATGTCAAGATTTCTAGTAAGTAATATTATCAATTGTAATTAATGGGTATTGGAAAATTGGGATTTATAATTTGGTTGCAATTTAGTTGATAAATTTTTACAATATTCATGCATTAATTATTTTTATAGATCATTATTGTTATAGGTTACGTTTAAAGTTAGGATCTCTCCTCTTATAAAAAGAAATTGTGTCCATGTATTTTATTGAAAATATTAATATAAAACCTTATAATTCTATGTCAATGTAAATAAAAGGGAAACATAGCGCATATACAAAGAAGAAAATCATGCGAAAATATATGGAATCATACACTGTTTCATTTTAGCTACTAATCCTACCATGCTCGCTTGTCAACTTTCAATAATAACATGTATGACTTGCTTGACATTCAATTACAAATTACTTTTTTTTTTTTGTTTTCTGTTTTGTTTTGTTTTTTCTTTTTTTTTTTTTTTTTTTTTTTGACATTTAAATTACATAAGAGAATATTTGTTGGTAAATTTGAAAACTTGAATAGAATAAGGCCAATTTTGAAACAACATGTGTTCCATAACCTAGATTGCTTTCATTTTGTGGCATTTTATGAAGAGATATATAATGGCTTCGAGAACACAAAAATGACAAAATTTGAATGGTGATTCAAATAATTTGGACTCTTCATTGTCAATTTCAGGAATATATCCCATTGCATCCTACACATTTTTGAAATATGGGACCAAATAATTTTGTTTGATTATACAATAAACAAACGGATCTCACTCTTTTGCACAAACATTTGGTTTCTACCCCTTAATGCATTATGTCTTATATGCTAAACAGAATTAGTACTTGTAATTAAACTTAACAAGCTAGTGGGCAGTATTTGGATAGTAATTTTCTTCTATCTTTCATGAAATTCATAGTGGCCAATATAAGCTATATGTCCAATTTCTTCAAAATTTAGCACATTAAATTTTTTAGAATGAATTATTTCACACTATCAAGACTCATGAGCATAAAGAGTAGTGACTCAGCCAATGCATTCTAGGGCCAAACAAGACGTGAGATTTGAGTGTGCCTTTCATGCACTGGTGTGTGATTAACACTCGTTATATTATAGCACATGCTTAATGTTCCTCTACAGAAAATGAGGAATAGGAACAAACCCCGTTTAATTCAAAAAAGCTTAAACTTCTATATTTTTTTGGAACATTCTTTAATATAATTTCTCATATACTTATCGAACTTTAAAAGTTTGATGGTAAAACTAGCCAACCAAAAACCAATAACAACATTTTTCAAACATCCCAATATAAATGTCATGACTATATTAGTTTGATACAAAAATGTAGTGAGATTTCTTGCTTCACATATCTATCAATCTATAGTTTGTCAATCTTGTCATTTAGATTATTGAGTTACATGTATTTTTACTAGTTCTCATTATAAATATCCTACTAGTACTGGTTAGATAGTTATTAATTATGAAGTAGTTAGTTACTATTGAACTAATGATTAGCAATTGGCAAGATAAAGTTAATTGTACAAGAAATAATTAAGGAATAATATAGGAAGAAATATCCCTAACTTCTCTAATCATTCACAAATCACAACCCAAAAAGTGTTATTCTGTACATAATTAAGCAAAAATTTACTTCTTCCCCCAAGTAAAGACATGTCTTATAATGATTAGTTCTTGATTTGACGGACAAGTTATTAAACTAATAAAAAAATACTCCGATATAAACCAAGATTCTATGCATCATATTTTCGTCACTTTAATAATAAAACCACACTTTGCCGCTGAATATTTCGTAAAATGTGACCTTTATTTGTCCAACGACCGTAGACCGGATTTTGGCCCCTCCCAAGTCACACACATGTATGTGTCATTTAGCAACTTAATTAGCTTCAGATTAAATCTTTTTTTTGCCTTAAAAGTAGACTTTGTGAACAATCTTAAGGGATACTACTTCACTTTAACATTCTACCTTTCTATAACTAGGAATTTGGGCTCTTTTGACTGAGTTGTTAAAAGGAAATATGCAATGTATGTAAGTATGAAAAAAAAAAGTTTTAATTTGCTAGTATATATAAAAACATGTTTACGACTAATTATATATATATATATATATATATATATATATATATATATATATATATATATATATATATATATATATATAGACGATCAATAAATTAGTGATGCATGGTAAAGTGATTATTTTTTAGTGTGCGGCATTTGTTGTCTGCATTGAATTTTGATTTTGTTTGTGATTGTATGTGTATTATAATAGGCAGACGTGGTGTGATTAGGAATATGTACTTTTAGCAGATGAGTAAAATATGACAACAGTGTGTATCCGTCATTGTGATAGGTTGATATCCAAAATTGATGTCCGATTTGCTAAAATTTTTTTGTATAGATTATACAAGTTTTGGAAGAACGTATTCACTATAACACAAGTCTTTGTCAACGAATCAATTTGTATTTGCCTCCAAAGATGCAAATAATCACCAATTTGAATGTATCAATTTGAACTCCAAGAAAGTCATCAAGGAAAACAAATTGAAGTTGCATTGCATGCATGTGCTTCCCTGATTGCATTCTGTTTTTTAAATTCTGTAACATTTTGTCATGTAATCGAATTCCAAGGAAACAAATAAATTTGAAAAGGAAGTTTCAATATAATTTTGTTGTTATTTTATGGCCTGTAATTTGTATGTTCATGCTTAATGTCACTCTCATTTTCTTCCATTGCCCCTCATCTCTCCTTTTTTCTAGGGTAAGTTAAAGTTGTAGGCGAAAAAGAGAGGTCTCAAATTGTTGCCCTATCTACTACGTAGTTTTCAGTTAATTATTCCTTCGTTGTGGATTTATTAGCTACAATTCTACAAATGACATACTCCGTACTTTATACAAAATATATTATTATAATTAATATTTAATTATTTATCACACCAATTTACGTGAGATTTTGTCATGTATATATAAATAAATTTCAAATTATAAAAAAATTAATTGCTTAAATGTCAAAAATACTTGTAGGAATTAAGACTCATGATCTAGGATAGTTTTCAAATGGCTACAATAAAATTGTGGCCATTGTAACTAGTGAATCATGCCCCTTCAATTTATAAAATTCATCTTATCCGTCCATTTAGTTGACTTTAAAATACACCTTATTAACACCAAAAAAAAAAAAAAATCAATTTTTAATTAAATGTTAGAATTTGGTCGAAGGATATGGAATAATTTATTTTTTTTAAATCTTTAATGTTAATTGATTGGTTTCTTGAAAACTAGAGACAAATTTCATAACTTTTTATCATCTTCTTCTTTTTCCCTCCCTTTTTCTGGGTTGTTTTTAATGGAGGATGATTTATTTTTTGATAAAAATGATGAAAAAAATATGGACCTTGTAATGTATAATGCGGTAGATAGGTTATTGTTAATAAACTATGATCAAATGTTTAATTTTAATGGAGATGGACAATCATTTGAGCTTAGATATTGCAGATCGAATATGCATCAATGGAAATGTTCAGAATTTTTGTTTTAGTAACTGTTTTTTTTTTTTTTTTAAATTTAAAATTAAAAGCTGTTTTTTTTTTCTTTTTTCATTTCTATTTAAAATTAAAGTTAATTGGATGAATGGACAAGATTGAGCATTTAAAAATATAGGGCCAAGATTAAAACTAATTACAATAGCTACAATTTTATTGTAGCCACTGAATAGTCTTCCCATGATCTAACATAGGAGTTAAGTTTATACTTAAATTTAGAGTTTATACTGATTTGAAGAAAATAGAATTTTTCCAATGACGTGATATATGTTGCTTGGCACAACAATTGGTATTCTAACACCGATTAACAAGTAACAACTACACTATTATTCTCAACGCTAAAATAGCTCACAAAGGTTTCAAAATTTATCTACATAGTAAGTTATTACAAATTTTCATGTTACTAGCCACAACGTGTGATAGGGGTTACTTATTTAGGGATAACCCTGCTGATGAAATAATTCCTGACTGATTCTGATTAATTTATTTCACTAATACTTCTAGTACGTATCTCGATAATAATACTTATTATAAGCCCGCTCAATTAAAATTACCACAAATATGAGTGTTGAGAGACGGAGCGTGTTTGAGGAAACTTGAAAAGGACTGAGAATTGAATAATCAATCTAGTGTCTCATTCATTAGTGGGGATTTCAAGGTTAAGATAAACTTTATAAAGCTAAGTTTCATGGCTTTATGTGTTATGCTCTCAGAGCAAATTATCTGTTGTCGTCATCACCTCTTTAGTCCTTTTCCATAATTCACCAAAAACTTAATTCATTTTTACTTGTAAGTTTACATAAAGTAAATTTACATACTAGAAAAAGATAAGGTCACAATATACATATGTGATTTATCTAGGTTGTACAAGTTAGGCAATGATTGATAGACATATTTAGATGACAATGCTATTAAAGTGTTACAGAACAACATAAAAAAAACGTGATTGTTGATAAAAAGGCATTTCTAAAAATGTTTATGTGTTATGTCATTGTTATTCCATGTAAAAATATAAGGATAATAAGGAGATTCAAACACCCAACTTCTTGTAAGAAAGATGGTTGTTTAGCCATCTAAACCAACTAGCAACCTTGTGAAAAATATAAAACTACTTGTATATAATTGCAAATTGCAAGGATTAATTAAAAAAAAGGGGGGGGGGGGGGGGGGAGGGGGGGGAAGACACCAAAAAAATTACATACATATAATCACAAAATTTAATTGAAGTAGCAACTCGGTACAACGATCAGGATACACTAGTTTTGAACTAATAATTGAGAGAGGAAAATTAAGTAAATCATTGGGGGTCCAAGTTTTCTAACTCAAAATATTGTAATCAAAAGGACCATGGGCCTGAGTAATGTCAAACAATGCCGTATAAAACGGGCCTTGCCTTTTGAAGTAGTTTATCATCTCTGGAACAAATTTGGTCCAATATTAATATCAATGGGCTATATGGCCCACTTAGTTCTTATCTTTTTTGATACAACACTCAGTTCTCTTACTCTTTCGTGCTTTCGTTGTTTTGGAATTTTCAAGATGTAAATAAAACTTGTACGGAAAATAATATATCAATAAGGCTTGTAGTATCAAATATCAATTCATTTTTTTTCATGTTAAATATATAATTTAATCCATGACACAGAGCATACATGAAGTGTTTTCTTTATTTTATATTGTTTTTAACATTTAACGTGTGCCAATATGAAACTTAGAGCATATATTCCTTATTGGGTACTTAAAACAATCATTAAAAAAAAAAAAAAAAAAAAAAAAAAAAAAAAAAAAAAAAAAAAAAAAAAAACTAAACTAACATTCAGGTATAGCAAACGATGGTCAAAGTTAAAGATTATAAAATGTCACAATTAAAAATGTTAACAACATTATGAAGCAGAGTATGATTCTTTTGCTAGGCCCAAAGGTATGTTAATAACGTTGGACAGATTGAGCGAGAGTAAGAAAGTAAGAAACAGATATATAAGTAAGTTTTCTGGTCTCACAATCAATACTACTAATTAAAATAATTGGGGGTAGATTGGAACCTAACTACCCAGAACATCTCAGGATCATATAATGTCGTTTAGAACCATATATGACCATTATATTGTTGTCATTAATGGGCCGCAATAGGCTTGAGTTCACGAAATCGGTGCAAGTTGCAAACTGGTAAATTGACCGTTTTAAGGCAAATAGGAGAGTTCCACCATCCAATTAGAATCTCGGAGGGTATTAGGGACCATGGTAAACATCTTTAAAAAATTTATTTTCAGGCGAAAAAAGATCAAAAATATCCAAAATTGAAGGCTATTATCCATGCTTTAGGAATTTTGGAGGTTACAGGGCCCGGTGGCGAAAAGTGTTGAGACCCTAGTGATACATCTTAGCGTCATATAATGCCGTTTGAAACCATATATGACCATTATATGATGTCATAAATGCTGTGATAGGCTTCAGTTCACGAAATCAGTGCAAGTTATGAACTGGTAAATTGACCATTTTCAGGCAAACTGGATAGTTCCACCCACCCAATTGGACTACCAGAGGATATTAGGGACCAGGGTAAACATCTTAGCAATTTTTATTTTCGGGCGATTAAAGGTCAAAAAAATCCAAAATTGAAGACTATTATCCACGCATTTTGAGGAATTTTGAAGGTTACGGGGCCCGATGGCGAAAAGTGTTGAGACCGTAGAGGATACATCTTAGGGTCAGATAATGCCGTTTGGAACCATATATGAGAATTATATGTTGTCATAAATGTCCGTGAGAAGCTTGAGTTCACGAAATCAATGCAAGTTGCGAATTGGTAAATTGATCGTTTTAAGGCATATTGGATGGTTCCACCCACCCAATTGTATCCCCGGAGGGTATTAGGGACCATGGTAAACATCTTTAAAAAATTTATTTTCGGGCGAAAAAAGGTCAAAAATTTCCAAAATTGAAGACTATTATCCATGCTTTTTGAGGAATTTTGGAGGTTACAGGGCCCGTTGGCGAAAAGTGTTGAGACCCTAGTGATACATCTTAGCGTCACATAATGCCGTTTGAAACCATATATGACCATTATATGATGTCATAAATGCCGTGATAGGCTTCAATTCACGAAATTAGTGCAAGTTGTGAACTGGTAAATTGACCGTTTTAAGGCAAACTGGATGGTTCCACCCACCCAATTGGACTCCCAGAGGGTATTAGGGACCAGGGTAAAAATCTTAGCAATTTTTATTTTCGGGCGATTAAAGGTCAAAAAAATCCAAAATTGAAGGCTATTATCCACGCATTTTGAGAAATTTTGAAGGTTACGGGGCCCGGTGGCGAAAAGTGTTGAGACCCTAGAGGATACATCTTATGGTCATATCATGCCGTTTGGAACCATATATGACCATTATATGTTGTCATAAATGTCCGTGAGAAGCTTGAGTTCACGAAATCAATGCAAGTTGCGAATTGGTAAATTGATCGTTTTAAGGCAAATTGGATGGTTCCACCCACCCAATTGTATTCCCGTAGGGTATTAGAGACCATGGTAAACATCTTGGCAATTTTTATTTTCGGGCGAAAAATGGTCGAAAAATTTCACAATTGAAGGCTATTATCCACGCTTTTTGAGGAATTTCGGAGGTTACAAGGCTCGGTGGCGAAAACTTTTGAGACCCTAGGGGATACATCTTAGGGTCATATAATGTCGTTTGGAACCATATATGACCATTATATATTGTTATAAATGTCCGTGGTAGGCTTCAGTTCACGAAATCAGTGCAAGTTGTGAACTGGTAAATTGACCGTTTTAAGGCAAACTGGATGGTTCCACCCACCCAATTGGACTCCCAGAGTATATTAGGGACCAGGGTAAACATCTTAGCAATTTTTATTTTCGGGCGATTAAAGGTCAAAAAAATCCAAAAATGAAGACTATTATCCACGCATTTTGAGGAATTTTGAAGGTTACGGGGCCCGATGGCGAAAAGTGTTGAGACCCTAGAGGATACATCTTAGGGTCATATAATATCGTTTGGAACCATATATGACCATTATATGTTGTCATAAATGTCCGTGAGAAGCTTGAGTTCACGAAATCAATGCAACTTACGAATTGGTAAATTCGATCGTTTTAAGGCAAATTGGATGGTTCCACCCAACCAAATGTAATCCCGGAGGGTATTAGGGACCATGATAAACATCTTGGCAATTTTTATTTTTGGGCGAAAAATGGTCAAAAAATTTCACGAGTGAAGGCTTATCCACGCTTTTTGAGGAATTTCGGAGGTTACAGGGCTCGGTGGCTAAAACTGTTGAGACCCTAGGGGATACATCTTAGGGTAATATAATGTCGTTTGGAACCATATATGACCATTATATATTGTTATAAATGTCCGCGGTAGGCTTCAGTTCACGAAATCAGTGCAAGTTGTGAACTGGTAAATTTACCGTTTCAAAACAAACTGGATGGTTCCACCCACCCAATTGGACTCCCAGAGGGTATTAGGGACCAGGGTAAACATCTTAGCAATTTATTTTCGGGCGATTAAAGGTCAAAAAAATCCAAAATTAAAGGCTATTATCCACGTATTTTGAGGAATTTTGGAGATTACAAGGCCCGGTGGCGAAAAGTGTTGACACCCTAGGGGATACATCCCTGAATCCGAATTAACACAAATGGTGAACCGGGTGAAACCCCCCCAAAAAAAAAGTCGAAATTAATGGTATGTTTTTTTTTTTTTTTTTAATAGCAAATTTATGGTATGTTTTAATCATGTCAAAAACATTAAAAGTTAATTTAAACACTAAACACCTTTTGTTTTTCTTTCCTATCCGGATTTATTTTGATGTCGACACCAACTATTAACAGTCCAAACGACCAAACTCCTATGATTTGAAGATCTTAAATCAACAACAACAATATACAACAAAATGATGTAAATACAAAAAAGAAAAGATAAAAACCGACATCCAATACTAACTAAAAAAATATTTTTATTTCAAAACTAGCTAATAATACTAGTATGATAATTTACAATGAATTAATCCATTCGGAACCATCAATGAAGCTAAGCGAGATAAAAGGCCCCGCTTCTTCGTCCGTAAGTTCTCTAGACCATGCTACTCTCCCGGCAAAATTTGCCCCCGGACCTGTGCACTTGTATTGTCCGTAAAACACCGTCCTACACGAATCCCAACGACGACATTAGTTCAATAAATAAATAAATAAAAAACTTCAGTATATGTACGTAATATTTAGTATACTCCATAATAAAAGAACAAAATACATGTATTGCATACAACATACGAGTACTAATAAACTCCATATTTCAAATAAGTTTATAAAGATAAAATAAACGCGTTCTATACAAATTTAAACCCGGCCTAGAGGGTTAAATATAAGAGGTTACTTTTATTTCACCTAGCATCTTCATTACTAAATATGGACATAGTGATAATGCAAAGTCCATGCGCATGCTATCTACAAAGAAATTGCTAGATATAGATAGGATTGTAGTCCTTACGTAGCACATTTTATAACTTTAAAATATACTTATTCTTTCCTTATTTTTATTTTAACTAATTCTACTATAATTATTTTAAACCATGGTGGAATATCTAAGTTGATTCGAAGTTAGGTAGTATTAAAAGAATCATTTGAACTACATAAAATAGCTACACATCATTCCAATGAAGTACCATTCTATTATATAGTGACAAAATTAGTGAATCTATGTACTTTCTAGGTTGGCTACTTAATTAAAATGATTAATAATCTTTAATTTGGTACGTTTATTTAAGATGATTAAATTAAAGTATATAATAAATTTAATTAGTGGATTGTATTTTTTGAGCATATAATATTCAAAAAATAAAATAAAATTATGGTGCCATCCAATGTGGACTCTAGCAAAAATAGGTAAGATAAAGAATGAGCTTTTTAATTTTAATATTACAAATTAAAGTTATAAAAATGAAAGAGGAAAAAGTTTGGAATTTTATGGGGGAATCTGACTAGCCTTAAGGTGGAATCTGGTTCTTAGTTTCTATGTTTGGGTTGAGCTCTTTGCTTCAATCATAATATAAAGTCATGCACGGGTGTAAGGGCTTAGTCCCACCACCAACTCTCTATAATGGACTTTATGTATTTGAGTGTTTCCCTCTTTTCTATTTGAGTGTTTCCCTCATTTTTTCTATTTTTATAGTAAGACGATAGGAATTAGGTCGAGTTGATGTAATTCCAACCTAGGATAAGATACGGGTCATGTAATCGAGTATGTGTCAAGTACTGATTTAGCTGTAGAGTACATGTGATGAAAAGCTTGATCATATTATTTCGTATACTCATCACAATAACTTGAAATACTACGTGTCTTTTTAGAATCTATTACTGTTGCATGTAATAAAACAGAGAATATCGATCAATGAACTTGATTATTACTATTATAGTTAAAATACCTTTTTTAAGTTTCTAGAGCTACTTAATATTCCTAGTTCAATAAGTTCAAGATCTTATTCTTAACAATAAAAACTCAATTTAATTATTCTTTGATTCATATACAACAAAAAGGCCAAAGGTTTGGTCATAGACTCATAGCTAGTGATAAATTCCGCACGCTTTTCAGTTTGTTTTGTTCTTTACATAGTTGCTTTTCATGCTTATACCTTTGTCATCTACCATTTAACTAGACTATCTTATATTAATTAGCCAAAGATCAAGTCCTTTAGGTTCAATAAACACAACTTGGTACTTTTATGCTACATACACACTCTTACATGCATGACAAGAGCCAAGAGGTAGGTCGTCTAGCTAGTCCTTTATGCATATGTTTAATTTATGCAACTTGGTACTATAAAGTTATGTTTATATATTCTTTCGCTTAATATAACAAGAATAGTTTTCACCCTATGGCACCGGATCAACCCACCACTGTATGTATTAGTTCACACACTGACGTATGACATACATGCAACCACATAACATCTAGGTATAGTACAAGGTATACGTTCCTTTAAGTAATTAATAAGTACACTCGGACTTTAAAAAACCATCATGCATACATAATAAATACGCGTGATAAGTAAAAGAGAGATGGAGGACATACAATTCGCGGTTAGGGTCACCCCAATTATACCAGCCAGCGGGAATGATGATGTTGTCAATGTAAGTGTAAGCGAAGACGACCCTAGAGAAGGGACCCCAAGCCCTACCAAGGTACAAAGCACCTGAGCCCGTGACCTTACAGTTAACAAAAGAGAAGCCAGTGTCATCTAACATGCTACTCCTTCCTTGCGCTGTTACTGCCCCGTATCTTTGTGCTATTGCGTGCACATGACATCCCTGCCATCCAATCATCCATTATTATTATACATTAATTTCTTAATACAAAATTATTAATCAAGGCTAATTATAATGAAATTCACCACAACATTGAGAATAAGGAATTTTGCTCTTGTATTTTTCTATTTGTATGAGTATGATTTATGTATAATATAAGATGTAGTACGTTGTATCTAATTGATGATAAATAAATACGGTGCACTCTACAACTATATGGCTTGATGCTAATAATTTGTTTAATTTTACGTGTTTTAGGATATGATTATATAATTAATAGACCGAAAATTAAATATTTCACTTTACAAAACATTTTTATTAGATTAACTTTCAAAAGTATTGTCACAAAAGTTTTTTCTTCCCCTCTATAAACTACGGATTATATATCATATTAACATACAGAGTGTAAGACAAGAAGATATAATAATGGATAGATCCTAATAATCTTAAAACCGTGTCGATTTCGAATGGAGGGAACCTAACAGTAAGGGGATGATATAATGTAAGTAGACAATATATTCACATGAAAGTTCATATCTTTTTGTCTACATTGTTATAGATGATTTGTTTTCGGCTTTTTGCATGGTTTTGTCAAACCAATTGTTTCTTTCTGCTTTTAAGTGTATATTTTCACGAATTTCTTGTTTCAATCTGTTATTAGTTACAGCAATTAAAAGGGACTTTTAAAGTAATTACTGTATTCTAACCTCAAAAAAGTAATTAGTAAATGAAATATTCCTCCAAGACAAGGACAAAAGTGGATATACCATATTCATACAATATATAGAGCTGGCCAATAACACTAAAGTTTCTACTTTTTCTGAATTCTTTAATATGGATCGTTAATTATAAACATTTCCACAAAACTTTCTACTAACTTCTAAAAAGAGTTAGCACGTCATTAACAGAACATCTTAACCGGTAATCATGTACATAAATCAACATTGATCGTCACTATCAATCATTGATTAAAGTTATTAAACTATGATTGACTAATATATAAGATGTGTGAAAAGGGTATATCAATAACAATGTTCTTTAATTTAACCTATTAATTAAAATACTCCGTATGACTACTATAGAATTTTCAAATTCGAAATAAGTATGACTAGAATTTACGATCATGTGTAAAATAAATTCATATGAGGGTTAATCAAATTCAAGTGATTTTTATAAATGAAATATATATACCTCAAAAAGAGAGAGGCCATTGCCAAAGATGAAATCAACAGAACCCTCAATGTAGCAATCTTTGTAATAATGTCTACCAAAATGATCATAAAGAGTGTCTTGTGCTCCCAAAAATTTACATCCTATAAAAGCAGCTGTATCTGCTGATATTCTGAATGCCACTGCTTGTACACTTTGTTCTCCTGATGCTGGTAATGGAGTGGTATTCTGCATAAACATAATTCGATAAAAGAATTTTACGACATGTTTGGTAGACAGTTATAAATGATTATACTAATGAATTGAATACTCTAAATTATCTCATGCTTAGTTAGATATATACCCGAATGTATGATTAAAATTTAGTAAAAAGTATTACTTAGGTTTGAAAATTACTCATCATAATTTGAACTAATAATGTCATAACTGAATGCAAACCGAAGGAATAATATTAAATTACACCAAGTCAACCTCCAAAATCACATGCAAATCAAACAAGCTCAAAATAAAATCCCAAAAAGAAACAAAAAAATGTAGAAATTTTTCATGCTAACTCAAAGATTTGTCTTAAAGCTTATAATAATTGGGACCTTATATAGGATATTTTAAAAATAGTACATGAAAAATATATCAAATTGAGAGGGACATAAATAAAAAAGATAGATAAGAAAATAAAAACCTTGAATGTGATGTTCTTGGCCATGAAATAAAGAGAATTAACAGCAAATGTAGCTGAACTGTAAGTTCCCAAAGGTTTGCCATTGGGCCCAATTGTTTTTGCTGTGTCTCCCCATTGGACTATTGTGTTATCTGCTCCTTCCCCTTGTATGGTTATGAAAGATTTTAGTGGTGGTATGTTCACCTTCTCCCTATAAATTCCATAAAATTAATCCACAAAATATTTAGAATATGTAAAAATCTCATTCAAATTATATCATCATCAAACAAAAATCATTAAAAATCTAAAGTTTATACTTTGTATAAGAACAATGATCAAATGAAAGTATGTACAGTTTTGGGGTAGTACTCAAGACACGGGATTAAAAAAATATCGTATACATTAATGTGGCTTTGTGACCTTTTATACACAATTAAAAAAATAAAAAATCGAATGCATGAAAGGTTTTAAGTTAGGTATTCAAGACATGAGATAAAAAAAAAAAAAAATCTTGTGTACATTTAAAAGTGTTGTGTTTGTAACCATATACATCTAAATGTAGCAACAAATGCATATAAAGTCTTGGAGGAGGCGGTAACCTATTAAAAATCTCGTCTACATTATTGGTCTCGGTGACAAAATGTATACCGGTAAAAACTAAAATAAAATCAAATGCATGTAATTTCCACCGTTGGAATAAATTTTGGAATAAAACCCTTTTTAAGATTTACGTTCATAAAATCAAATTCACTATCATCTCCCAAAATTATTAAAAATTATAACTTATGATCATTAGGCATTAGCCTATCAACTTACAAAAAACAGAGCATTTCACAAAGGTGAAAAAACAGAGCATTCCAACAAAAAACAAGAAAAAAAGAGAGAAAAAACAAGAAAACTTACGTGTAAGTTCCGGCTTTAACCTTGATAACAACTCTAACAAGATTAATGGCGGGAAGAGAATCAATGGCATCTTGAATAGTAGTAAAATCTCCAGTAACAGGGTTTTTACTAACAGTCAAAGTGTAAGAAGGAAATAGCTTATTTTTGGCTGTTTTAAAAAGGGTATGTTTAAGACTACCAACAAAATTAACCCACTTCATAAACTGTTTCTCTGAGTTATATGTTTGTGTCATATTAATGGTTAATTGTTTCGGGTTCGGTTTTCGGTGTTTTACATGATGGATTTTACCATGTTTATGATGATGATGATCACTATGACCTTTACCATGGCATAATCTTTGGTAGATTGAACAATGTAACAAAAAAAGTAGGAGAATTGAAAGAAATAGTTTTTTCCTAGACATAACTATTATTTAAGGACTAAAAATAAAGTTGTAGGAATTGTAGGAAATAGCTAAGAGAATGTGGAGGGAATGTTGATGGGATGAGTTCAAAGAGTGGCAAAATGTGAGTTTATATAGTATTACATAGTTTTAGGTGGAAAGTGAGTTTGTTTTGTAGTTTAATGGAATGTTATTATAGGTCACGGGTGCTTCGGCTTACAACATTACAAAAATAAAATGAGAGAAAGTGAGAGGATTCACAAGTGAGGAATGTAGGCCACAAAGACATGGGAGGATCCCACGTTTGCACTACTTTTCGAATTTGGATCATTTAAAAATATACACTGAATGATTAACTTGTTCTCCATAAAACATTATTAGAAATCAGCAGGTTTTATTGCAATCACAACGCCACGTAAATAGTCTGTAAAAATAATGATACATGCGTGTTTTTAGTTGATCATCTGAATAAAAATAAGTTTTAGGGGTAATTAGGTCTGATTAAAGATGTTCAAATTCAATCAATTAAGTACATAAACCACATGAGTTGAAATTAGTGGCAATCAAGCTGATTCAGACCAACAAGATCTAATAAGATCATTTCAGATAACTTTGGATGAAGCGAACGCATCCTTAATTCACAAGAGTAATGATATACATTCAAAACGATGTTTTATAGAGAACAAGTACCAAATAGGATAATTTGTAAAGAATTCTATTTTTAGTACCAACTTGTTATGGTAGTCTTTTCTTAATTGGTGTAAATACCCGTGAATGCCTTTTTTCTTGAGTTGGTTTTGGTTGTGGTTGTGTTTGTGTTTGTTTGTGGATAGATTATTGTTTATCAAGTACTATTATCTCATGAGGATTGTATTATCTTGTGGCCTTATTACTAATCAACCTTGTTAAAATAATTAATAAAGATGGATATCACATGACTGCTAAATTTGATGGAATAGTAAATCTGTCAAAAAAAAAAAAAAAAAAAAAAGATGGAATAGTAAAACATTATAAGGATTAATTTATAAGAATCCAGTAATTTTCTCATTTGAGACTAGTTTATTAACTAAACTTTTCAGTTATCAATGTGATCATTGTCGAACTTTCCATGTTTTGTTGACCTTATATACCTCGTTTGTTTCTGATCCAAGAATCAAACAATTGGGAGTTTGGGACACCTACATTCCAGTGTTTTTTAATTTTTTCGGTGTTCTACCCGTTTCACCCTTTGGGCTAATTTAGATTCGGATATTAGCTCTGGGTGGTTAAGTTCCAATCCCCTCCCAATTATTGTTGTGGGGGATTGAACACGGATCCTCCCTACCAAGTGTAAGTCTCAATCACCACTACACCAACACGTACATTCCAGTATTTTACTATGGTAAAAGAAATTAATTGATATTGCCTCTAGACTTATTTTAATTAACTATCCTAAAACACAATTGACCACAGTGCTTAACCAAACTATTTAGCCTTAGTAGGTGATTTGCATCTGTATTGTACACCTATTTAGGTGCTTAGTTTGTATATTAGGTAACCCATGTTGTACATACGACGTCATGTGTACACCATACATTGAATGCATATTATTCTGCCACAAGAGTAATTTAGAAACTATAAGTGAAATTTTACATGTCTTGTGACTCCTTATTGTCAAATCAAATGAATTTACTCCGTACTTTATTAGCAAAGAGAAACATAGTAAGGTTGAATCTCTAGCTAGTACAAATTTAACCTAATCATTCTTATAATTGATGAATTGATGAAAGAGAGCCACGCCATTCTATTAAAACAACTAGAAGTGAGGGCTGGAGTGATAAATATAATTTAAATTGACCACAAATTAAGTGTTTTTTTAGCGTCTTTAAAACATTGAATAATAAAAATTGAACAATGTATGCTAAGATGCACAAACACTCGTATATAATACTTATGAATTACCATAAAATATACCATCCTTTCCGAATTGATTTATTATCCCACAATCTAATGACCCTAACTCCCACAACAACAAGCAACAAGCATCGTTTTCCTCTCAATTTCATATTACACCTCTCTCGGCAGTTTTATCATCACTTTAACACTTCAAACCATAAATATTCATTTCATAATAGTCATTTATGATATTTATGCCTAAATGACTTTATAATTTAATCATCCCGATAAAAATTATGTTGCTAGTCACTACAAATTTTCGCATGGAAAAAAAGGAATTGAAAATTCTATAAGTATATAGTAGTATAATTTGTGGAATTTTATTGTGACAAGTACTATGTTTCATGTTTGTGCAAAAACTATAACAACGTACGAGTAACATAAAAGTGTCAAAACCATCAACTTTTCACCAAACGCACTGTAAAACCGCCTTTAGAAAAACAGCGTTTTCTATCATAACAGTTGTTTTTTGAGCTCAAACCAAACATGTTGATGGCCCATAAAAGTTCACGGATTGATCAAATAATTAGCTGCTTTGACAACCATAACACATTTGCTATTTTACTACCTATCTATGCACATGTTTGGGAGTTGGAACCGCCATACTTTTAGTTTTAATGGTGCTACATCTGCTACGATTGCTATTGTGGCCTACATTCTAGTATGGTGATTAAAGATAGCGATTTTATCGTAAAGTTTTATTTTAAATAAACTCGTAATGCATGCATGACTTATTGTGAGATCAGAGTGACTTTTTTACTTTATAACTGTATGTTTATTACTTATTTTGAAATTAATGTTTCAACCCGTGTCTAATAATAATATAGAGTGAGATCATCTCAACTAGTACTTACTCTTAATTAACTAGAATAGTTAGTTGGGATGATTTTATAATAATTTTGCCTAAGATGATCATGAACATGAGAAACTTGTGATTGGAAATGGTCTTGGACCCACAATTGTGAGTTTAGGACCATTTTCTACCACAAAATTTTGGTACCACAAAAGAATGTTCATAATTTAGATAATTTAGCAATATTACAACATATAATGGGCTAACGTTGGTTTCTACTATAGGACGGCTATTGGGATGGATGCCAATGGAAAGAATGCAACTCCCTCCGTCCCTTAATACAATGCCTCTTTCTCTTTATTATGTAAGGAATAAATACTCAAAAGAGGCATTGTATTAAGAGACGGAGGGAGTATTAGAATTGAGAAGCCTTAAATTTGAACCTCGGAATTCAAACTTTATCGTTCATAATAGTAGTTAACTATATATCTAAGTCAACATATGAGTACTTATACTTACCAAAACAATAATTAACTAAAGATTATATAATTTCACCAACTTCATGATAAATTTGTTCATAGAAAAAAAAAAAATGGTGATTTGGAAAGCACTTAATTGTTTATACATAAATAACAAATTCTTATCCTTGAATTAGAAAGTGGAAGTAATGGTTGTAAGTTATAATGTATGAGAACATAGCTTTATGAGTATGATCAAAGTCCAAGTCCACGTAACTCCACCCTGCCACCCACCGCCCTTGCCACTCTTCAACTCATCCTAAAAAAGGCCTTAATGACCTAACCATGGCTTCTAATACAAAATTAAATATAAATCAATTTGTGGCTATTGAATTTTATCATATAAACTAATTCAATTTTATAGATTGAATAAATTGTGGTTAGTATTAATTCGTATAATTAAAATTTCATAATGCATTAGCAAAACTTAGTAATAGGTATATTGTATCTTGAAAAAGTATTGCCTATTTGCATAGTTCTAGCACATTAGTTGAGTTTGAATCAAGTTATGTATCCTATATATTAATTCATCGAAACGTATACTTTAATAAAGAAATGAGTTATTTCAACGCAAATCTTATTTTAAGGGCATGTTCTGATTGACTGAACTGAGGTGAGCTGAATTGGACTTATTAGAGATGAATTGAACTAAACTGAATATTTTATTAGAGAAGGAATTTATGATAAGAACTGAACTGGACTTATTGAAGTTGAACTGAATTGAACTGAAAATAATCTGAAGAGAACAAACCCTAACTTGATTTATTATCACCCTTTTAGATGTAAAGCAAAGGGATTTGGTGGATTCAAATTGTCACAAATGTATACACTAAGTGTATATAGTATTAACAGTCGAACTTGCATTTACAAGCTACTAAATTAGGTTTTCCTCAATGTATAGATTTGAAAGAAAAATAAAAGATCGTTATGCCTCATGCTCAACTATCTTTCTTTAGGGTTTTTTTTTTCTCTCTGTCCCCTCCATTTCATCATTGTATGAAAACTATCCAAACAAACCGATTTGCGGAAAAAGTACCCAAAAAAAAAACACCCACATATAGAACTTTTTGGCCAAAGTGAAGCAAGTAAAATGAGACAATGTAGTAGATACAGTAAAAACACATTTTGCACCCAAAAGAATGTACTATGTTATTTTATTAACACATTTGTAAAAAATAAAATAAAAACAACAACAATAATAATTTTCAATGTAATTAAATAAACCGCAAGCCAGTATAGAAGAGAGAAAAGGAGAGAAATGCACCTGGCTGATGAAGAATAGAAGAGACGACAGATAAAAACTGCGGTTTCAGTTCTGGAGAAGGCAAAGTAAATATAAAAAACTACCCATTTAATTATAATTATAATTATAATTATATAAATAATTTACTCGTACGTAGTATATTACATTGAACTGCATCTTTAATTCTTTACAGGCTATACAAAATATGGTAAGAAACCCTACCGATATGTATTATGTAATGTACATAAATTTACAATTTCATCTATTGACGACCCTAAAAACGAAAACAGAGAAAGTACCCAGGAGGCTGCGACAGGAACGATTTTCACTTCCAGACCTTTATTGCCCCATCTCTACTACTTGATAGCAACAATCTTTGGTTCAGTTTGACAGTGGCAAGAGAAAGAATTGAGTCACGATGGCAACCTGCAGGATCGGTTGCAGCTGCAGCAAGAACTGCTTTTGTGGTCAACTTGGTAGTAGCAGGCCGTTTCCTCATTTCCTGAGTGAAGGAGAAGATAATTTCAGTGCACAGACAATAATATTTTAAACACCGCTTAAATAATCATCAGTCTTGTAAACGATAAAATTTTAGTACCAAAAACTATTTGGCCATCCATTAGACAAACCTATAAATTAAGGCACTTATGGAATTCAGGCTTTGATTGATTGATTCGACAAGCCTATGAATTATGAACTACCCGCTTAATTCAGAATTTAGACTCCCAATTCCTTCTACATGACAGCCACGAGCACAAATTAAGATTCTTGCATGTCCTAAAGAATCTTCAATCACTTAAGAGCATGTATACTCCATGCAAGTAATAGTTTCTCTTCCAAATGAGGCCTATGAAAATCACACCCATTTCCCTCTAAGATTAGGTAGATTTTAGCAACACTAAAAGGAAAACACCAAACAACGTAGAGCTTCAAGGATTTCATCACATTCAGGGTTCAAAAATAATGCAAAAAATTAAATAAACAGGTAAACAATAAAATACATACCTGCACAACCTGTACACCAAAGCTAGATTTACTTTCGTAAAGTTCATCATTTCCAAGGCCTTTAACTGTGGGCCCAGTCACACAGTAACTGCGCTCAGGCCTGCATTATATGAGGAAAGTAAGTAAATTTTTATTAAGGATAGCAGCTAATGTTAGAGGATGAAAAAACAAAGTAAAACAGCACCTGCTATGGTCCCATCGGCGTATTCTCAAGTCAGTTCCGCCAGTCAACAAGTCTCCCCCAGGTAGAGGAAGTAATGAACGGATGCCAGAGAGCCGAGGAGGAGGTTCATTCAACTCATCAACTCGGTATTTCAGATTGACATTTCGTCTAGGGTCTGATTTGGGATTTGCCTTGTTCTGCGGTCTGGCCAATGCCCAAGGCAACTCAGAAAACTCGGCATCACCATCATTACCTGGCACTCTGAATACCTATGTAAATGAAGCAAATTAACCTCAGAGGGTAGAACAAGTAGCCTTTTAATTTCAACTTTCAATTGATACACCCATATCATTCACATGTCATATTTTAAGAATCTACCACCAACCCATGTAATATTTTATTAAAGTGTTCAACATCTCATAAAAATGACAAAAATCTCCGTATAATTGGTTTTATTTAAATTCTGTAAGTAATGTATACCTGTTATTTTCTACGAAATGTGTTATGAGTGATGAATTGCCAAAGTAACCTATGGACTATGGTCTTTATTAGAAAATTATAAAGAAAAGAAGGCTTCAAAAATTATGGTGATTATGAGGAAAATGGAATAAACTAGGGGTAGCATGATGCAAATTTCTCTAATATACTGCTAACTGCAATATAATATGGTTATTATCAATTTTTCTCCTGAAAAAGAGCAATCATGTAACAGTGTAACACTGCCTTTCAGAAATTTACATTCTACCCAACAGACATACTCCCTCCGTGTTTTTTTAAATGTTACATTTTGACTTTTCCACTATTCACAAGATGATTTTGACTTGATATATATACATATATATATATATACATATACATATATATGTATATATATATATATATATGTATATGTATATGTATATATATGTATATGTATATATATATATGTATATATATAAATAAAAAAAAAATTTAAAAAAAAAAAAAAACAAATGTTATTGTATAATACATTGTTGGATTCGTCAGAATATTTACTTTCATAATATCAATTTTCCTATAATTTTATTGACATATAATTGGATAAATTAATGGTCAAAGTCGTGTCTCGGCATATGTATTTGGTCAAAACATAACACTTACAAAAAACACAGAGGGAGTATGAAGATACTGAAATAATACCTGATGGCAGCTTCCAGTTTCTGCATTCCACAAAGAAACTTCATTACAGCCAGCAGCAACATAGACAAGAGGCCTACCCATCGAAGAAAAAGGCGTGTGTGGTAGAGGTACATAGAGACACATGTTTTCTATAGGGCATGGACGAGGATATTCCCATGAGTTGACTGGTATGCGAAACCTAAGATCCCATAGGGTCAATACACCCCTGGAAGACCCTGATATGAACCAGTTTCCAGATGGATCTGTCACCAAAGTGGAGACATAACCCTCCTCGGGAGTAGATTTTAGTGTCCACGAATCAGTATTAGCCCTGGTGTCCCAAAGATGAATACCATAGTTCTGAGTGCTGTACATAACCAAATGACTTGAAGAGGCTTCAGCAGAGTAGTTGACAACGCTGAGGATTGCACCTTCACCAACTTCCTTTTTCTTCACATCGGCGACACCGGAATACTTTTCAATAACATTTCCAAGTCCTCTGGAGATGTAATCCACAGAAAATGTGTGTATACTGCCATCACATGCACCAACAACAACTTGTGCAGAACCCCGAATCATTGTTGTGCACAATGCCCGGCTACCCTCCAAGGAATAGGTCAACTTGGACCTAAATGAAATATCCTTCTCTAACTTCCTCGAATCCCAAACCCTCACAGTTGAATCATCAGAAGCACTAACGAAAAAGCTGTGGTCTGTTGAAACAGCAATATCATTGACAGCAGAGCGATGTTCCTGTAAATGAGCAACCAGCACTCCACGGGGTTTCCACCCAGAGTCAGGAAGTGCTGAAGTCCATGAAACAGATGGTGATCCGGCTACATCAGCTGAGGGAGGAGCATCCTCATTAGATGTTGAACTTCCTTTTGTGCTGCTACTGCTAGAAACTCCCAAATCTTGAAATTTGCTACTCATATATGATGCTTGGTCACTTTCCCTGGATTCGGGTTCATGCACCACCCTATGGAATTGTTTTGTGCCATTTGCAATGCTGAATGAACCTGAGACGATTCTAGGTGCTGGAACTGAACTAGCCATGCCAAATGGTTTGTTCACCGAATCCATCCAAGGTGCAGTAGATGACCCTAATCCTAGTAAGTTGGGTTGCAATGAAGTGTCAGATGCTGCTTGAGCATTCCCCAATGCTCTTCTGTCAAGAGAGAAAGAGTACAAAGGTATGTTTTCAGATGATTTTTCATGAAGGATGCTATTCATACCATTGAGCTGAGGAGATATCAAGCCAGAGAATTGTAGCTTCTCTGGAGATAGATGATCCCTTATATCAATCGTACTTGAAGCATTACGAATACAACCCCTCAAAGCTCTCAATTTAGCCTCAGTACTATCACATTCCAATGTCTCTATAGCAGAAAGTCCCCCAACATTTTGATCCTCAAATTTTTGGTAAGTGTCAGGCCAATTTTCCAAGGAAAGCAACTCCTCATCCTGTTTCGGCAGATCAATAGCACCCCATTGATTAGGTTGTGTTGATGTATTGTACCATATCTTTCTCTGCCTCTCCAACATGTCTGAGCCCCGAGCATTCTCTAAGACTTGATAGAATACCTGTCTAGAGACAGGAGGCTTTAGACATGAAAGAAGAGCCTTCTCTGAAGCTAATGAAGCTGGCTGTCTGCGCAGAAAAGGGCGAACAACCGGGGCTAAAAAGACATAGGAATCGACAGCTCCCAGACTCTCACTACTAGAAGCAATGAAGGATGCAACTGACCTCCTAACCCATTGACTGGGATAACATAGCAAGGGAAAAGCATGTTGTATCATTTCAAGCAGAATTCTTTTCCGTAAGAAACCACTATTGCACAGTACACATAAACAATCCAACGTATTCGCTATAACACCTTCAGTTGTATCACTCAAAGCCTGCTCAATGTATGGGGAAAGATATTCCTCAACACTTCTTTGACCCACAAAGAAGCAAACATACACAATCTGCCCATAGAAAACTGTTCTCAACTGCTCATCACGATCATTCAGAAAAGCAGGAAGGATAGGCAAGAGAAAATCGTTGCTCTGTCTTTGACCAAAAAAGCAACACAAACCAGCAATATCCTGCAAAAGTGCTCTCCTAATATTTGGAGTCTGCTTTGGACCCATTACAAGTTCCTGAACAACATCGGCTATGGATTTTCTAAGATGAGCAAGTTGTGCATTGCTGTAAACTTTGAGTGCCTGTCCTTTATCAGTAGATGGTGCCAGTGATTTCTGCGGGGCATTTAGTTCATCTAACATGCCTGCCTCACTCAATCTTATAGAATGAACTAAAAATCCATAGGATGTTAATGCAAGCTTAGATATATTGGTTGCATAACAAATCCGTACACTTTCCTCTGGATCATCGGGGAGGGTAGAGAGCATCGGAATAATGTACTCAGGAAAAATTTTAGCATCACTTGGAGGAAATTCTCGAACTAGTGGTAATATATCACACAAAGTCTCTAGAGCAGCACAACGAACAATGGCAGCTGTGTCAGACAGCATAGCAATAACATATGGGAGCACACGCTGGAGTCGATCTTCATCATCAATATATATAGATGAATACCTCAACAAGAGTATACAACAACGACGCAGGTGGGGGAGCTTGACATTACGTATGCATGAGCATAGCAATGAAGTAATGAGAACCATACCTTCACAACTCATATCATCAGGAGGTAGCTGTAGAAAGGGCATGCGATAAGTATCCGATTCATTGTCATATTCAGACATTAATGATTTCAAGTCGTCAATAGTGATCTTCTTCAAAAAGGCATGTTCCCGTTTCTTAAACACATCAGATATAGTTTGAAGCAGATTAGGAGAGCTATACATCTCCTGACTTTGCAAAAAGTGAATTTTAGATGTATCCTCTTGATTTGTCTTGTCACTAGAAAAATGATTTGAGTGATCCACATCCCTAAGTAAGGCACTTAAATCACCAAGAAGCTCAAACCGCTCATTAACTAAGCTTCTCGTCTGGAGATCTTTCTTCAAAGAGGCCTTGGGATAGCTGTGCACTTGAGTTGAGACTGTTTGTTGGGATGTATTACTAGATTTATAGTTGGATGATACCTCATGTCCTCCACTTGACTCAATACTAAATTTATTGTCCGTCATTTGCTTAACTATTTCATGGAAAGCGCTCTTACACATTACAACCTACAAGAACCATTATCCAAACAAAACATTAGAGACAAATAGCAAAAAATTTAAAAAATATGGAAAGATATGAATTCAGATTACCCTTGCATCAGAGTCCAGAGTATTCAAACATGAATAAAAGTTGTGCAGAAATGGTGAGAAATAGTTTGGAAACACAGTGCCAGCATAACTCTGCAGATAACCTTCAGCAGATAATCGTTCATCTGGATTCAACTGGATCATGTGAAGAATCATCTTCCGTACTCCTGGATCAGGGATCTGAAATGATGGCAGACATTTAAGAATATTTGAAAAGCCAATTTCGATTGTATTTCAAGATGCATTTAGATGCAGTACCTTCTCAAGATGCTGACTAGGATCATATTGCCCTCTCCGGTAAGCAAGCAGCTGCGAAAGTTCAAATAGTGGATGACCCTCAAGGAAAAGCTCTGCTATCACACAACTAAAAATAAAGAAAGTAATAATTAAAAAAAATGATCAAAAATTTTCCATGAAGAAACATGAAAATAAAGGGAACAAACAAAATTAAAAGCGTTTCCGCAGAAAACATAAACTTCGTGTCTTCGTGGATATTAAGTAAGAAAAAATTACTTTAAAGACTTCTCAAACCAACTCAAGTTATTGAAATATCCAGTTTTGATAAAATCAAAACAAACTCACGCCTGCACTTGGCTAGTAAAAGATACTATCATACTACATACATAATAAAAACTCACCCTACTGCAAATATGTCCATAGATGGCTTAAGCGGTGCATCAGGCGCGACTGGCATATCATCTCCATGCTCATAAAATCTCTGAAATATATGACAATAGAGATTGTGGGTACGTGATTACAACAACGAAAATAACAATCAAAGCTTTAATCCCAAAGACAGGTCAGTAATTATGGGTGCAAGATTTCATTGAAAAAAAATACTGGGTTACCGTGAAGAGGCAATAACATAATTGCATGTGCACTATTGGTTCGAAACTTCAAAATAAGGCTCAATTGCCATATGCTACTACACTAGAATGGTTTCGAAACTTGTCTCCAATGCACCTATCAACCTATGTCAATCTTCAATGCATAGTTCAAGTTGCATACTCGGATGTGACATACATGGACTTTCAACTAGCAAGACCCGACATTACAGTAACCTTGGTGTACTTATTCGAATTTATACACCTCAAAAATATCTCATTTTAACAGAAAAAATTGCCCACATATATCAAAACTTTCTTAAATTTGTAATATCAGGTCAGCATCATCTCTACAAATTCAACAATAGTCCATAAAAACAGAATTTATTGCCTTTGGATACTAGGTTATTTCAGGAGAAATTGTGAATTTCATGGTTAATTTAGAGATTAAATTTAGAGTAATTTTAAAATATGGTTTTAAGTACAGAATTTCCATAAAAATTTTGCCATCTATAATTAGAAATTATTAAATTGCTATATTCAGATGCTGCATTCAAAAAGTGATAAAGATGCCACAGTTCCTCCAGTTTCCATATAGCAGCACGTAACTTATGAGAGCACAGGGAGTAGTAATATTATTATTAACAATGAAAATGTAAAGAAGATTACAGCAACAATAACCTACCTCTGGTGCGAGATAACAGAGCCTTCTTCCCCCAGTATCAAAGAAAAATGAGAAATCAGATGGATCGTCATCAGGAATATAGGTTGGTTTGAAAGATGCAAAGTCAGCCAGGTAAACCCAATTCCAAGAAGTAACCAGCACATTCTCACACTTAATATCACCTCCAAAATGGAAAACAAAACACCAAATTATACATAATGCAAACTCATAAAAAACAACAAAAAATTACCACAATGCAGTCACTTACCATGACAAATATCATGCTGGTGACTCTGCTTCAGTGCACACAAAAGCTGAAAGCAAGAAATTGAGACTCCAAAGTTATCAATCAATTCAATTCTAAAAGGGCATACAAAGATGTGGAGTAGAAAACAAAAAATACAGGAAAACCTGAAAAGCAAGCCATTTCTTCTCAATTAGGCTAAGAAAAGGCCTTGTACTGAGCCGATCATGAAGATTATTGAAAAAATACTGCCTGAGCAGATAAGCCGCCTTGTCAGTTTCCAGCCAAAACTGCTCACACCCAGTTCAATACCATCAATATCAGAACTGCCCATATTGTCAGAAGATAAAGGGAAAAATAAACCTCAAAAAATACATTACACAGCCAGCCAACAAGCATGTACAATCCAACAATCAAGAGTACCCACAATATCACGTAAACAAGCCAATGGTAGTTCTAAACAAATTCCAGTAACAGAACTCAAGTTCATGAATAGTACCAACCTCACCAGCAGAGAAGAATTCTCAAACTGTTCCAAACAATGCCAGCAACCCGAAACACCGCCTTCTCAATGGCAAATCCCCACATACTAAAAAGATAGAAACCCCTTCCCCACCACCACTACCCTTCCAAAAAAAACCCAAAATCTTGCAGCAACTTCGTCAAAATTTCATCAACGCCAGAAATACCCACATAGAATAACTTCATATTTCCAAAATTTGACAGAAATCAGATCAACTACATAAGAAAAATCATCGTTTTCCAAATCAATGGTCAGAATTTAATACAATCAGGATCAAAATTCTCAAATAACATCAGCTATATAGTTCAATTGCTCAAAATAAACAAATAAATTAACAGCAATCACACTTCAATTCCGCCAAAAACAAAAACACAAAATTTCCAAAAACCAACAACAACCCAATTCAATTGCACCAAAATTAAGAAGACCCAACAAATCAAACCCCCAAAAAAGCAACAAAAATTATACCTGAAAAGGCCAAACATGGGGATTTTCAATAGAACGAAAGATATCCCGAATATGTAAGAGTCTTTTCTCATAATCCCGCAAATCGATTTGGTCGCCTCGTTTGAAGTAAACCTTAACAAGAACAAGGCCTTCATCGTGTTTACATTGAATTGATTTGAAGAATCGACCACGACCAAGTACTTCTTTAAGAACTAGATTGTACGATGATGGAAGATCATGAAGGTAATACTCTGTTGCTGATGCTTGTGTTGTTCTTGCGATCTTATTCCCCATATTTTCTCTTTAATCTCTCCTCTTTCTTCTTCATCTACTGTTGCTTAATTGCTTGTTTCTGCGACTGCCATGGATTTAAATTCAAGGTTTTTTTAATCTTTTTGGGATGTTTGTTTGTTTGGTTATGTGTTGTGTGTACGTTTTCTTAAACGGGTCAGAGTGACGAGTTACTGGGTCAATGAATGTTATGTTGACATGCCCACATAATCTATCTAATATATATATATAAAGGGAGTTTTTTTCCGAGATTTTGGAGAGCCACGTAGGATCTAATTTTCTCAGCGCGTCATTAATTTCTTTTAGAATTAAATAATTCAAAGGTCATGTAAACAAAATTGGCGAATGAGATTTTTAAGTTTAAATTAATTAAATATGAAATTTTATCTTTCAATATTATGAATTTTATCTAAATATACAACAAATTTTAGCTCATAAAAAAAATAAAAAATAAAATAAACAAACTGTGCGTCGCACGGGCTTCATCTAGTATCATAAATTCATGACTTGGTTGTGAGCCTGTAAACTTGTGATTTGGCCTACACTAAGCCCAAGAACTTGGTGTTTGGGTTTAGGGAGCATTTGAATTATAGACCTTGTTTGAGGTAGCGTTTTTGGAAGTGACTAGATTATATCCCGTGCTATAATGCACAGATTTAATAAAATTTTATAATGAATTATTACAATGTTTGAAAAGTGACACGAAGTACAATAATTTACACAAAAGCGAGAGTTATACAATAATTTAATTAGTTAACAAACTTTGATCGACACATGGTTTAGGCATTAATAATGAATTACCTTATACAAAAGGTAAAAGATATGAAATGAAAATTATGGAATATATACGTTAACTAAATATAGAAAAATTAGTAGAAGATTGTTTAAGAAAATTTGACAAATAAAAATAGAAAAAAATAGAAAAAGAACATTTTGGAGGAATAATACAGCACCAGAAAATGACACATCTCATTCCTAGTGTTTGTTTAAGTATTATGTTATGTTGATTACTCGTAGTATTTACTATTTAGGCAATGTTTAGTTCACTTGGTTGGTTGGTTGGTTTGATCAAATTTAGACCTTATTTATTTGTACACTAATTTATAAAAAATAAATAAACACAAATTAAAAAAAAAAAAAAATTAGATTTGACCTAATCTGGTCTGACCCCTATTTTGACTCCTATCAAAGAAAAAAATTGACTTGAATCGAAAAGATGATATATTTGACTCCAATTAAGAATAGCTAGTAGTTTTCATAGTAGGAAATTATATGGACCCGTACTTGATCTAAAATCGATAATTATGGAGGTTGTTTACATTCTTCTTTTTTTTTTTTTTTTTTTTTTTTGAGGTATGTTTACATTCTTCTAGCAAACTTAATATTCAATTACGGCCAAAAGTGAAATCAAGTGTGTGATTCGGATTGTGTAAATCGAAATCTAAATGAATGCGTAATTAAAATGAACAAATCATACATCGTTTGGTTAGAACCTGATATTATTCCAACTCTTTGCTATTCTAAATTATAAACAATGTCTAAAATTCACAAATTTAATCTTAATACATACACCTTCTTCGGTAAATTCATTTCATTTTATTTGGATGTGAAAAGAGGGTTTACGTACCACATAGTACAAACCACAAAGCATATCTTATCCCTACAAACAATATCTTTTCTTCAAAATAAACGCGAAGAAATGCATCATTTAAATTCTCAATCTTATTCTCATCTCTTATCCCTCTTAACAATCACTCCATTAACTTTATAATACACCTACCCATACGTACTTTATAAGAATTATAACCTGTTTTGGGTGTGAGGTTTTCATGACGTCACTCTTAAATATAAAACCTTAGGTCACCCAAATAAGGGCAAAGGAAATTAAACAAGCAAGAATAACAAAATATCAACATCCCATCTAGTAGAATTCTAGATAACCCTACCAATTCCACCATTGTTTGTTTCTAGAATGGACTCCCATACTTACTGTTCATTCCCTTGCATCACTTTGTGACAATTGAAAAAACCCCTCAACTTCTTCAGTAACCACACATATTCCTAATTGCTATCATATTGCACTGCTCCTAAAAGCTGACCACATTTTTTTTTTTTTTTTTTACTGTAGAATGATTAGCCATCCCTTAGTCCTACATTTTATGCATCCTGTTTTTAGTTGGTGAATGCACTTGGCATATTTCTTAGTGATTATACATCATTATTAGTGTACATTTTTTTATTATAAAAGTTAAGACATAATTATCCCCCTTTAAAAATAATGTGAATTGCTCTAATCTGATCCGCGTAAAAGCTCAAAAGAACAAGGCCTACTCTAATCCAATGTGGGTTTATCATGCTTGCCCCAGTGACATACTCAAATTACATTATATATACCCCCAACTTCCTTACTTTCACACAAACATAACCAAACTTCCTCAAATCTGCAACAAATATAAAGAGCTCTTCTAAACACACCCTAATTTTAGAGCATGGAGTACACCAAAACAATGAAAGCTTGGGTTTATGAAGAGTATGGATCTCCAACAAATGTACTTAAGCTAAAATCCGATATACCGGTTCCTAAGATCGAGGATGATCAAGTACTTATCAAGGTTGAAGCTGCTTCTTTGAACCCAATTGATTACAAAAGGATGTTGGGTTTCTTAAAGGCCACTGACTCTTCTCCTCCGGTAACCACTTTTTAAATTTCTATTGCTCCTAAAATGTTATTGTTCATTTGATCTCTTTATGTTACATTTTGTGTTGTTTAGTTGAACAGTTAGTCGACCCTTGTACAAATCGTACTTTAATATTTTGTCGCGTGCTAACTAGCATTATGCTAACTAGGATTATTGTAGCATGACAATTGACTTGAATTAATGGTATGCACAAAAAAAATGTTCTTACCAAATATGAATCGTGTATTCCTTATTAACAACACTAGGAGGTTAAAAATCGTTACAATATTATTTACAGACGATTCCAGGCTATGATGTTGCTGGTAAAGTGGTTAAAATAGGGAAGGATGTGAAAAAATTTAAAGTAGGAGACGAAGTTTATGGAGACATCATTGAGAAAGCAATTGAACTACCAAAAAGCTCTGGCTCCTTGGCAGAGTACACAGCTGTTGAAGAGAAGCTTTTGGCTTTAAAACCCGAAAATTTGAGCTTTGTTGAAGCTGCAAGCATACCCCTTGCTATGGAGACTGCTCACGAAGGCCTCGAACGAGCAGGCTTTGCTCCTGGCCAAAGCATCCTCGTTCTTGGTGGTGCTGGTGGAGTTGGAACTTTTGTCATTCAGGCAAGTTTTTTTAAACCTCTTTGATTGCCTTACAACATCATTTACCTTTGTTACAGAAGGTCTTAAACTTCAATTCAAGTTTAATCATCAATAATAATTCATTTTTTATCTGTAAATTAAATCGATTTGAATCAGTAAGCTTATATTTTTGTAGGATTCAATAACAATCGGGTAAAGAGAACATGATCGTAGCATATTTTACATTTATACTTAACATTTGAGTGTCTTGCTTTGCTTTTTTTAGCTAGCAAAGCATGTATTTGGTGCGTCCAAAATTGCAGCAACTTCAAGCACAACAAAACTAAATTTACTAAGGAGCTTGGGTGCTGATTTAGCCATAGACTATACTAAGGAAATCGTCGAAGATCTCCCTGAGAAGTTTGATGTAGTTTTCGATACTGTTGGTAAGACATTAAAACCACTCATACTGTCACACTATATTTTTTGTTCTCACCCCAAATTCTTCAAAAAAAACACGTTGCTAATCGAATTGTGTTTGTTCCATGACTTAACAACGACGAAACATAGGGCAATGTGAAATCGCGATAAAAGCAGTGAAAGAAGGTGGCAAAGTGGCATCAATAATTGGCAATGTAACTCCACCAGCATTCATATTCATACTCACTTCTACTGGTTCTGTGCTTGAGAAGTTGAAGCCGTATTTGGAAGATGGAAGGGTGAAACCAGTGATTGACCCGAAAAGTCCATTCCCATTCTTTCAGACAGTTGAAGCCTTCTCTTATCTACAAACTAACAGAGCTACTGGCAAAGTTGTGATTCATCCAATCCCATGAAAATGCTTAATAACATTAACATAATGTCATTAATGGTGATAATAAAGCGTGAAAACTCGAATAGTAGAATAATATTGCTCTGTTTAATTTGATTGTGTTTCAAGGGATATTGTGTTTGTTATTTGTACTCCATATTTGAAATAACATTGTTTGTGTGTTCTGTGTATGATGTGTTGTAAGTTGTAACACTCTCCCCATTAGACCATGTTCAGTTTGTTCACTATAATAATATACAATGGAGTACTCTTTAGATTAAATACAAAAGTAGTTGTTAATACCTTCATACTCTAATTGACTAATACTCATACTACATATATACTCCACGTAACATGTTTATTCACACGTCAATTTTCCTAGAACAAGCCGAAATGGTATATGTGACTATTGTTTAGTGTTGTATTACAGTACTAAACAAGTGAGACCGTACAAGTGTACAGTCAAATCCTAATTTTCTAGACTTTCACAATAATGCAGTTGTCACATTATATAAAAACGTATCAATCGTCACACTCACACCCTGTACTAAAAACCATATTGCGGATTGCTACATTTGCATAGCAATCTAAACTACTACCTTCATTTTATATTAATTTACAACAATTTGACATAAAGTAGAGAGAATAAATATCTAATCGTTACAAAAAAATATGTAACGGAGGTAGTAATTAGATCTACGGCACCGTATCAATTATCTATCTCGTGACTAATCTACCCATTAATCGCACGTAAACATACGTAAATCTATCCCCACTCACTAATTCATTAGCCAAAATTACTAGATCATCAATGTTAAAATCAAAATAGCATATAATTAAACTTTAATCTTAAAATCCTGATATAAAAGGAATTATTTCATTTCATAACAAACTGAAAACATCACATCACATCACATCTCCAGATTTCAGATCACTTACTCAGTAACACTATTTACATCATCATTCATGATTATCATAAAACAACAAGATCAAAATCTAAGATGATAAAATCAACGGTTAAGATCAGCATCCTCAGTAGGATCTTCGAAGTTAGGATCATTAGCATCAACAACAGCAGGAGCAACCACATGATGATCAACCAAAAGGCCATCACCATGACCGGCCCAAGTGAACTTACCACCATGACCACCTTTCTTGGGCAGCCCATTAACACCGGACCCTGATTTCCGATCTTTGTTTTCATGGGCTTGGGCCAATTTGGTATGGGCCTTCATACCTTTTCCTGATTGCTTCATCTTCTTTGTTTCTCTCTCTAAAATGGTGTAATGGATTTTGTAATGGAGGTTGGATTTGGATAGGATGAATGAAGAGGGGTTTATATATAAAGGGGTTTTTGGGGTTTCAGATTTTTTTTTTTATTTTTATTTTATTGGAATATTTTTTGGGTTTATTTTTGGTAAAATGGACAGATCATGTGACATGAGGCCAAACGGATAAGCATAAACCAAGGGGCGGATGACAACGCCAATGGGTAAGATTAATTAACCAAGTTATAATGGATTGATTTATGTGTTATAGATCTGATTATTCATTAATCATTAATTAATTAATTAATTAAATTGAGGGGGAGGAATTGGGACTTTAGATGAACGTGGCATTTTTTAAGTATCACTCCGTATAAAAGAGTGACTAATCTAGCTCCGGCTGTATTTTTTTTTATTATTTTTTTTATTTTTTGGTGTTTAGAGAGCCATGTTTAGAGAGCCACAAGGATGGGGCAAACAACTTGGTTTATGAAGGTTAAAATCAATACTTAGGAAAATTTGTTAATTACTACCTCAAAAAAGGGGTCTTTGTGAATTACTTCCCGCAAAAAAAAAAATTGTTAATTACTACCCTAAAACTGATTAATTTTAGCAACTACTACCTTTTTTTTACTAATCAACATACTTAAGCTCTTAATGATATTATTATTCATCTAATTACTAATTAGTAGCTCTTAAACCTTAATTAATTAGGTAAACCCTAGCACCACCTTCCCACCACCATTGCACCACCTCCGGCGGCCCCCCTTTGGCCCTTTAACACATCCGATAGCTCCTCCACCATGAAACCAACTCCCTGCACTCAATCCCCCACCACGGCCCTTTCCCCCACCACAAGATCCACCCTATTCTTGTTCCCCCCACCACGATTACCACCTCGATTCTGCTTCCCCAACACACAATTCCCACCCCCTTTTACGATACCCCCATCCCCTACCCGTGGCGGCCCTAACCCCCTACCCCTCGCCGGAAATCCTTGCTCAACCAACCCTAATCTTCCTATATCCCCTTCCCCCCCTAATCACCACCCTAGGGTTTCAATTTTAGGGCTTTAGGGTTTTGAGTTTGGAACATTAGGGTGGTGATTAAAGGGGGGAAGGGGGTGGAGGAGGCTTAGGGAGGGGGCTAGGGTGGCTAGTGGGTGGGGAGGAGGGATTTTTTCGAGGGTTGGAGGGATTGTTGGGGGGTTTAGAGGTGGTGCAATGGGTGGTTTAGAGTTGGGGTGGATGCCGGGGCGAGGGTAGGCTGCCGGAGATGGTGGGGATAGAGTAAGGGGGCTGCCGGAGGTGGTTTAGTGGTGGTTTAGAGGTGGTGTTAGGGTTTATTTAATTAATCATGCCTTAAAAGTAACTAATTATAAAATAGCCGGATAATGATATCATTAGTAAATTAAATCACCTAATTAGGGGCTGATTAGGAAAAAGGGTAGCAATCTATACAATTCATCAGTTTTAGGGTAGTAATTAACAACTTTTTTTTTTTTGCGGGTAGTAATTCACAAAGACCCCTTTTTTAAGGTAGTAATTAACAAATTTTCCCAATACTCATCTAATGCATTTTTACATATAGAAGGCTCATATGCAAACAACTTGTTTTATGAAGGATAAAATCTTGCTACGTGTGTCCTTGAGAATGGACAATCTCACTTTGAATGTGGAGTAAAACCTTATTAGTCTAGATTTGTTTGAGGTTCGATATTGATAGATGAGCTAGCGAGGAATTAGATTAAGAAAATGCTTGGATTTCTTCTGATTAAACAAGGAGTGAAATGTAATGATGCAAGTTTTACTTAAGTATTTAATAAGGGTGTACTATTTTTCTATAAGCTCGAAACATCAATTACAAGCAAGGTAAATATTGAAGGTTGCATAGCATGCAAGACTAATAGAGGGATTGAAGTATAGATTCGTAGAGAAAATGGATGGAAAGCAAAAGAGCTAGAGAATACGGAGTAACGTTAGGAGATAGAGATCGAGGAGCTTAGGGTAGAAAATAAAGGATGGGGTATGAAGTGGGGTTGATAACACCTCTCTATTTTGTTCCTATGTAGACCTAAAACCAAACATATTCATTTTTTTTTTTTGCTCAATAAAAAAGTTAAGAGAATTTTAATGAACAAAACTACAGAGTAATTAAGTGTCAAAGAACGCTAGTAGGTATACAATAGCTATAAGTTTAGCAAGTAACAACAGTTGAGCTTCTTTTTTTTCTCTCTCTAGTTTTTAGAGAGAGATAGTTCCCTCTAGGTTTTCCCTTGGAAGGGTTTATCCTAGCCTATTTTGCTAGGGTTTTTTCTTCAATCCTTACCTACTTCTCTTCATCTCCTTCATTCTTAATTTTTAGTTGTGAATTTTGTAGGGGCTTCCACTGGTTTTTACTAGTGGAAAGCCCCAAAATCTCTATAATTGCTTTCAATAAAAAGATACCATCCTTAAGAAGGTGTTCATGGTATACCAGCCTTAAGATGGTGTTCATAGTAGGGATTTTAATTACTTGTTTATTGAAGAATGAAGATCGAACGTTTCGCAATTTCTACCGGAGTTTAGAAGACCACATATTTTATGCCGAATTAGAGCGAACTCACCGATTGTATTGCTTCTGATGAAGTATTTTGTTAAGGCTATTATCAATTGATTATGCGATGTTGTTATTTTTAGGGTTTTATATATTTTTGTTGGAATCTTTAATTTCTCAAAAATTGATTGTAAGTGCCGTTTGACTATTTTATAAATGAAATTTTTAATTTTCCTGTCAGAAAAAAGGAGTAGTAGATAAATGATAAATACTAGTATCCTTTTTCTTTCTATTTTTTTTTAAAAAAATCCTTAATATTAAGGGGAATAACTATTCTCTTAATTTATTACTAAAAAATCAATGTGCTAAAATTGATCAAAATTTTTTCTCTTACCACATTTTCCCTTCATATTTCACATAATTTTGGTATGCTCTAATTTTTATATTTATGAGTACATTTTTTTGGGTTTGGATCCTCTAGAGTTGAACTCTATAGAGTTCAATAAATCTAGACCCTCCACAAAAGATCAATGGCTAATATATATCTTGTATGCACTTCAAAATAAAAAAAAAAAAATGTTCAATAAAAATAATTAAAAACTCTCACTCTCACAACTCTACAACTCTATAATTTTCAAACTTTAGAGGATCTCAACACCATTTTTTTACACTAATCATTCAAGTTTTGTTTTTTGTTTTTTTTTTTTTTTTAGAAAAAACCTATGAATATTTTAAGTTGTCTCACAACTTGAGCATTTTTTTTAATAAATAAATTTCTAAAGAAAATTAAATCAATGCACCACATTTTGACAAATTCTTATACTCCTTCCGTCCCTAAATTACATTCATCTTTGTAGCATTAATTCCTCACATAATAGAGAGAAAGAGGAATGTATTTTAGGGACGGAGGGAGTAGTACCTCCGTTACATATTATTTGCAACGATTTGACATAAAGTAAAGAGAGAAAATGTCTAATCGTTGCAAATAATATGTAACAGAAGTACTATAAGAATTTGTTATTTAAAAAAAAAAAACAAAAAATAAGAATTTGTGAAATTAATGAAGGAAAAAAAAGCCACTCAATAAAAAAAAAAAAAAAAAGGAAAACAGAAAATAGAAGACGAAAAACCCTAGAGAGATAGAGAAGAGACGTCAAGTTTAGAGCGAGAAAGTCTTAAAAGCAGAAACTTAACCAACAAAGGTGATGAAGAATACTGCTTTCTCATTTCTGACGCCGGCTTCTTCTTCTTCCTACTTTCTCTCTCTACACCATTTTTCTCTCTCTACCTCTGCTCCTTCTCTCTCCTCTTCCGGTAACCCCTCTTTCTCCTTAACTTATCCTTCACTGTAAAATCGTTTAATTCAACTTATTATTTCATTGGAATTTAATTTAATTCAGCAATTGCATTTCCATATTTTACTCATTTGAATCTTAATTTAGTGATTGCATTTCAAGATTATGTATTTTATGTAATTGTTATTGTGGAATTGATTGTAATTTACTGGGTGAATTTTGTTTGTTTGATTGTTGAAACTTAGATAGGTTTCTTAAGGAGAACAAGTAAGAGGGTTTTGGTTGCTAGTAGAATACAAGCTTTATCAACAATGGCAGCTGTAAGTTTAAATTGATTTTTAGCATGTGGGTTTTTGTGGGGTTTTGTTTTTATTGCTTGTAGTAATGTTGGAATGATGATTATATAGGAAGATGGTGCTGGGAATGTGAAACGGCAGTTGGCTAAAGTGTTTGAGAGATCGCTTCGGGCGACTGTCCCGAGTGAGGCCGATATCGAGCCGATTATATCTGTTGGTACTGGAAATTTTGGTGATTATCAATGGTAAAGTTATAATTTGATGATCATTGAGTTTCATGCTTGTTGAAAGGAACTGTTTCTGTATGCTGTATGTTGAAGAAAAATGTGTTTTCTTGTTGCAGTAATAATGCAATGAGTGTGTTTTCTAAGATTAAGGGGAAGAGTACTGAATTTAAGAACCCCAGATCGGTTGGCGAGGTATGTGTTTTATGTAATGTATGTGGTGTCCTGATTTATTTTAGTTGTCTGAGGAATTTTCACTATTGGTTTCTGATCATTTAGGCTATCATAAAAAACTTACCTGAATCCGAGTTGATAGAGAGTTGCTCTGTTGCGGGACCTGGGTTTGTGAATATTGTCTTGTCAAAGTCATGGTTAGCAAAGGTGATCTTGTTAGTTTTGTGTATTGCCTGTATTGTTTTCTTTATGTATATGCATATCTGCTTACGTATTGAGATGATTGTTACAGAGCATCCAAAACATGCTTGCAGAAGGTATTGAGACATGGGCTCCAAAGTTGCCAATTAAAAGAGCTGTAGTAGACTTCTCTTCACCCAATATCGCAAAGGAGATGCATGTTGGGCACTTGAGGTCAACCATCATCGGAGATACACTGGCCCGTATGCTAGAGTTTTCTGGTGTAGAAGTTCTTCGGAGAAACCATGTTGGTGATTGGGGTACACAGGTAAACTCTAAAACTTTTTGACATCTCCGGAGGGGACACTTGGCGTGATTTTGTGAAAAATTTTCCCTCCAAAATGCTCTACTTTTTTTTTTTTTTTTTAAAAAAAAAATTCTTTTAAAAAAATTTTGAAGGATAGACATTAATAAATTCAAATTAAAAAATAAAAAAGTGTTACATAAGTTATTTAATTTCAATTAACTCTGACTATTATTATATCATACTCTATAAATCCGTGCATTGCACGAGGCCGAAACTAGTAATCTACTATTTCTCTAACGTTCTAATTTTAGATTTGTCAGCATGTAATGATACTAAATGTATAGTAAAATATTTATACAACAAATGACACAGATATAAGACATTCATGAAAATCTTATGCTACTTGTCATCAGAACACAATTATATTTTGATTTTCTTTATGCCTAAAACTTGCTTAATTTTTTGCAGTTTGGTATGCTGATTGAGTTCTTGTTTGAACAATTTCCACAATGGGAAAATGAAAATGAACTTCCAATCAAAGATCTTGAGGTATGTGGACGAATTGGTGTGTATTCATTGATTCATTGGAGCTAGAAATTCCATGCCTTTTGCTTTTCCACTAAAAATGATTATGGGCCTTTGAACTATGCATGTATGCTGAATTTACTTCAAAGTATGTAGTTTTTCGATGACATTGGTCAACTAGAACAGCTTTCTTAATATGGTTTGATGTGATTTAATCCTTTGAGTATTGTAAAGACAAATTAATCATTTGAAGAAATGAAGCTTAAGCATATAGTACTGCACTACTGCATGTAGAGAGGCTATGGTGAAAGGATGTTTTAGGGCAACAGACTGATAGTTTAGGCCCCTTAAGTTCAGTCGGTTTATTTTTGTGAAAAAAATTTCTTCTCCAATATGCTGTAATCAAGGCAACCACTGAACATTGATGAATGATTATTGCTTATGGCATCTTCAGACCAAGAAAATTAACTGTTCATGACAACTATGTCTGAATTTTTCTAGTTTAAGTAGATATGCTAACATGAATCATAAATCAGGAACGCCTTCATCCTCGTTTATGTGATTATTCTCACTGCAACTGTCTGTAAGGTTGGGGTTGTAGTTGCTTGAAATAATGAAGTGAGAGAGACTTTGCTTTACATTGTGAAGGCCTTAAGAGTATCAAAGTTAAAGGAGTGGGGGAGGCTAGGTGTTGGGGATTACTTCTACCTTTTGACACCGACGATAGTTCCGAAGTTACGATAGCCTTCAGAAGTTGCAGGAGATCGTAAGGGAAGGTTTTAAGTGTATTTAAGGTAATGAAGCGGGAGAGGTGGTGCTGGGGAACAGTGAGATTACTTCCACTTCACCTCAGCTGGTGACTGATAGATCCAGAACAAGCAGCAATTTGGTCTTGCAGCTATTACTAATTTCTTTATCTACCTTTCTTCTTTGGGGCCATGTGGCAATAAGGAAAAACAAAAGAGTCGAAAAAGGTGTTTGGTGATAGTATCAAGTGTTGCAATATTATTTTTCTGTTGATCTCATTCATCCAAAAGATGCAATGATTCCTATTTTGTTTCTCTCATCTCTCACCATTATCCTGCTCTCTCTGCATTATGCTCATCCTTCTCTTAAAATTTAAGTTGGAAAACTGCTATTAGTTGAAGTATCGATATTGTCTCTGTTGTTAGGATGCAGTTGTATACTTGCCCTTACCTTACTTTTTTCCTTACGCCTGTATAATGTAGAAAGTTATGCTATACTTGACTGATGATAATTTAGGAAGATTGTAGTTCTGACCTGACAGTTAGGATGATGCATTTATAGGGCTTCTACAAGCAATCAAAGAAGAGATTTGATGATGACCCCGAGTTCAAGGAAAGGGCACAAAAGGCTGTGGTGAGCCTTCAGGTATGCAATCAATTTTTGCTGTTTGTAAGTTTGTCAGGTTAGGAAGGGGAGTCTGTATTCTTCCTCTCCTTGACCAGAGGTTGGCTGTCTTTATTTTTCGTTAAAGAGGAGCTAGTTTGTTTTTTACTCCCTCCAATGCAGAACAATCATAGTACTTGCAACATTGCCCATAAACACTTATATAATTTGCAAGTTTCCACCAATATTTAATTGTCCCCCCCCCCCCCCCCCCCCCCCCCCCCCCCCCCCCGCATGTTCGCATTATAATAACACAATCAACATAGCCTCGTACCATAGAAATCTTGAAACTACTTGCCCAAGTTTAGTGCTAATGGAGGGAGTAGCCTTTTATTTTATTATAGTTTATATTACTTTTTTTTTTTTTTTTTTATTTTAATGGATTTTACATTTTTACTTTTACATAGGGTGGGGATTCAAAGTATCGTGAAGCATGGGCAAAAATTTGTGAAATTAGTCGCAGGGAATTTCAGAAGGTCTATGTACGCCTCGGAGTACAGTTAGAAGAAAAGGTATTTTTCCTAGTTTATAAGCTATGTACTATGTCAATACTTCTTCCACAGAAAAAAAAAAAACACCTATGTACTACATAGTCAATACTATGTGTGCTAGCTATGAAAGTTATGTGCATGCTACATACAATTGGCATTTTCCTCTTGCCATTATTGTTTGATCTAAGAGACTAAGACTATGTACAATCTTTCTGTTTTTTTTTTTTTTTTTTTTGCTTGTGTCAGGGAGAAAGCTTCTATAATCCGTATATACCAAAAGTTTTGGATATTTTGAGGAGTAAAGGTTTAGTTGAACCAAGTGAGGGTGCTGAGGTTATATTTATCGAAGGCAAACAAATACCTCTTATAGTTGTGAAGAGAGATGGAGGTTTTAATTATGCTTCCACTGATTTAACAGCTCTCTGGTAAGTGTATATAGTAAATTAAACTAATTGTAAATGTCAAATTCTAGTCTTTTAGATGGTTTTCTCTTTTAAGCATATAACCCATCATTGTCTTTACCATTCTTGTATGGCAGATGCCTATTTGTAAATCTCGCTTGCCTCATTTGACCCATTTAGAAGTACTTAGTATAATGTCTTTCTAATACCTCCAATTATTTATTTCATGGAAGGTACCGCCTTAATGAAGAAAAAGCCGAATGGATAATATATGTAACCGATGTTGGTCAGCGTGAGCACTTTGAAATGTTCTTCCATGTAAGTATTTTCTTTTCCCATATTGTTTTGCGTAACTGTATTTGGTGTTTCAGTAGTTTGTAGATACTAATGATTTCTTCGATGATGCTTAGTGCCTACCATTATGTGTGACTTGGTTGCCACTCTTGTCAGTACATTTTTGCATGTATGCATTGATAAAATTTGTGCCTTTTGTGTTTAAACAAAAATTTCACAGGCTGCAAAGCTCGCTGGCTGGCTTCCAAGCGGTGACAATAAGTACCCCAAAGTTAATCATGTTGGCTTTGGTCTTGTCCTAGGAGATGATGGAAAGCGTTTCCGAACTCGAAGCACCGAAGTAGTCCGTTTGGTTGATTTACTAGATGAGGCCAAAGATCGGAGTAAAGAAGCTCTTATTGAGCGAGGTAGCACTAATTAGTTTTGATATGTTTATATAATTCCATGTATTCAAATTTCCACTTCCTTTTCTGGGTTATTGCTCAAAAGTTTAGGCAGACTTGTGCATTTTATTGTATTGCTTTGTGCTTTTATCTTCTGGAACTTTAGGCCAAATTTTACATTGAGGCTATGTTTTTAATAGGTAAAGATAAGGAGTGGTCTGAGGAGCAATTGTTGCAAACTGCAGAAGCTGTCGGTTATGGGGCGGTTAAGTAAGTTCTGTAATTCCTGTTTATTTTTTTATCATTATCATTGCATATTTTTATCTCTGCTTCCTTATTGCCCTCTTCTAGCTGACCAAGGATGGCAAGGAAGCAGAATTATTATTAGCTATTTCCCTTTCCTTGGGACTATTGTGCTAGTTTGCACTTCTCGTTGGCTCAAGAAGACTTAATATTTGTTAGGAGGGCAGAGGGCTCACAGGGCTGTTGATTTTACTGAACATTGTGCCAATTACTGCAATATATACATGCTTTGCTTAGATATTATGTTGGTTGTTCATAATATTATTGTTAAAATGATAAACTGATAATGACTATCATCATGGATTCATGGCTAAATAGATTAATTTTTTTTGTTTCCCTCGATGTCTTATGCAGGTATGCTGACTTGAAGAACAACAGACTCACTAACTATACCTTTAACTTTGATCAGATGCTTAGTGATAAGGTACCTTTTGCTGTCTTTTATCTTCTTTCTGCTTCTTCTGGGGGATCTTGGGTTTGCATAGTGCCGTGGTTTGTTGAAGCTTATCTCTTGCCTTTGCTGAAAACTGATCAATTTCATGCAATTTTGTTGTAGGGAAATACAGCTGTCTATTTACTCTATGCCCATGCTCGAATTTGTTCTATTATTCGGAAGTCTGGTAAAGACATCGAGGAGCTGAAGAAGGTGTGTGTGTGTGTATTATTATTCTTATAATAATTATTATTATTATCAATGGATGAAATTCATGAAAGTCGCTCTTGCACCATACACTTGATGTCTAACTAATCAACAAACTGAAACAGAATGAGGAAGTTGTTTTGGATCACTCTGATGAGCGTGCTTTGGGTCTTCATTTGCTTCATTTTTCTGAGGTAAGACTAATTCCATCACTAGATGGCAAGCTGTATTCAGGTTGCTCATATTGGCAATTGCACAGAATTTCAGTATTTGAAGATATGTTGACATAGTATGTCTGCTGTTCTTAAAAATTGGTCAGATTGTTGAAGAAGCCTGTACCAATCTCTTGCCAAACGTGATATGTGAGTACTTGTATAACTTGTCAGAGTTCTTCACAAAGTTCTACTCCAATTGTCAGGTATGGAATCCACTCTTTATCTATCTTTACTGGAACTACAATTGTTTGGATCAATTGAGGCCGTGGCTGGAAAACCTTCTGATCTTTTCTTATGACTTTATAGGTGGTTGGCTCACCGGAAGAAACAAGCAGGCTCTTGCTGTGTGAAGCAACTGCTGTGGTCATGAGAAAATGCTTTAAGCTTCTTGGAATTACCCCCGTCTACCAGATATGACAAGTTATTGTAGTTCCTGATGTATTTTTAGAGGGCATCAACATTTTTGGAGTTTGTTCTTGACTTGATTGTCACATTGTTATAGTGTACACCGAGAAATACTCATTCAAGAGTTCAAAAGGAAATGATCCTTCTCTTGCAGTGCTTTGAATCATTTGAGATTGTTCATGGCAGATTCCTATATTTTGCAAAATTGGCTATATTTGCACAAATTTCTTAATTATATGATTCCTTCTCATAGGGAATTCCTTAATGGTAATCGTAATACTATAATTAACTAAAAATAATACTCCCCGGCCTGTCCTGCACCACCCTAAAAACTCTTTTATAACACCAATGTCTTGTACCCCTGTGGCTGCCACCCTCACTTGTTGCATCGCCATCGCCTATTACCACCAGCAACCACCTATAATTGCTGCCCAGCATCACGACACGAACAAATAGCTGTAATTGCCTTGTTTGTCGTAGCTTCAGCCTTCAGATTGGTGTCATCCTCTAAAATTGTTAATTTTATATAGATTCTCACATTGTTGCGGGATTGTATGTTGGGTTCAAGGTGATCATTCAGATGGGTCGAGTTCATGTGGCTGCAATAAGGGTGGCGATGAATTGGGAGGCAGAGATTGCAGAGGTGGCAAATGATCAGTCTAGTTTGCTACTCGCTCGCCATTCTGGTTATGATATTGTTTGGTTTCAATGTGATGCCCTCAAAGTTGTGAAAACAATAACACAATGACATAAACCTTCTCTTCTTGATTTATGAAGACACTGGCGAAATCTCATATGCATTTAATGCACTTGTTATTTCACATGTTAAGCGGGTAGGGAATGTTGTTAGCTTATTTAATATAGCGTACCAAGATGGAATACACCATACAAGTATACAAGGGAACACTTTTCCTACGATGCATCATTACCTTTGCGAAACTTGATTTGCAATAATAATTCTCTCAAAATTGTTAACATAATTTGCGATAAAGGATTACGAACCAGAAAATTGAGAAAAAATCATCAAATTTTTTTTAACTCTTTTCACTTGCAGCAGTGAACACTGGAACAGGCAGATTGCTAACCGTACAAAATTTTCTGATTTACCTTAAAATTAATATTATTCTAAAAAAAGAAATAACCAAAAAAAATAAAAATTGGATGAAATTAACATTCCTTAAACATAGGAGGTATAGAAGGTGGTCTGCAAGCAGAAGACATGAGATTACTGCTACAATTTCTAGAAAAAGAATTTCTTGAATAAACTTTCTTTGAAATTGTTGGTTTTGGACTGAAATAATTCCTGCATAATTTCATCTTTTTTCTGTACGGATTTTCTCTCTTCACAAGATCTTCCAAATTCTCCACACTTGCTAGTGATGTAAATGACTCTGATTTCCCTGAATAATACTTTGATAACCCTTTTCTGTAAAAAGATTAAAGCTTTGTTTAGCATAATATTCAATTACATTCACTCAAAAGAAAATGACAAACATAATAATAATTATGGCAGAAATCAAAATAGTAAAATACCCATTTTCTGTTTTGTGCAAATTTGCCAAATCCCATCACATATACAAAATTTTAAACCGAAAAAAACAACTTTAAGATCCTACACTCGAGAACATGATGCATAACATGCTCTAATTACATGTTCTTTTTCAATAAAAAAGAGAAAGCTATAAACAATAATTTTCAACCCAAATAAAACGAATACTTAGATCTTACACTCGAGAACATGATACGCAAGTAAAAAGAAAAAACACAAAAGAGCCATGAAAATGTTACTTACTTGATAGGAAGTTTATCCATGAGATCTGACAAATGAAACAAAGGTCCATCTGTAGAAGAAGATGATGTAGAAGTAGCATCCTCCATTAAATCTGATGAAGATGATGAATTTGATTCAAAAGTTGTGGTTGAATCACAGCTACTAATACTACTACTACTTCCTAATGATAATTTCTCTGATGATTTGTTGAAAAAATTACAACTTTTTTTTTGCTCAAAATTGTTTGCTGCAATCATTTCCTCAGGTGTTGGAATTAATTGAAAATTATTCTTTGATTCTTCTTGTTTTCCCATGTTTTTTTTTTGTTAAGAATTTCTTGGCTTCAAGTAATAGCAAAATTTTCCTCTGGTTATAACACACCCATGCTGCAAACTATTTATATATAGGTGACATTTTTGGATAATTATTATAATAATAAATATTGATAACACAAATAATTCCAAAAAAAATAAAAGAATATTATATGGATAGGTATCAAGTCATGGATTGGGGAGGAAATACATGTACAGTTTTGATAAGGTATATAAATAATGCTGAGGTGTGCTTTTATTTTTATCTTCTTAAGTTAAATTTTTTTTTTAAATTAATTTTAATTTAAATTAGTAATAATTTAATTAAAAAAAATTGATTAAGTATTACACTTTTGCTTTTATCTTGAGCCTTGTCATTATCAAGTTTTGAAGTTGTCTAGGATTTCCCAATTCACAAGAAAATGGATAAGGTCAAATTTGAAGACACTCTTAGCTGAGTCACACAATTAAATATTTATTTTTTTCCTTTTATTCTTTAGTGGATGAGATTATTTCGGTTATTTTGCCCGATTTTGGGCATGTTTTTGCCTCTCAAAGTGATAACATTGTGCAAACATTTTACTGTTGAATTTGTGCACTTTTTGCTCAAAATTACAGTTTGAAATTGTTGCCTACTTGCTTAAAGAGGAATGTTTGTAAAGCAATCTTCCAATACCATTTTATTAGACATGTTTTTTTTGTATAAATTTATTGAATCCTAGGATAGAAACAATATTCATTTAAACTAATCTTAAAGCTAATCCTATGATAGAGAAAATCAAGATAACATTTTCATTTGAGGAGAGTTGCGTATTTGCTTAGAAATATAGCCAAATTAAGGAAACAAATAAGATGATACGACGTACGAAGTATTAAATAATCTTCAACAATACATTTTATAATTTGAAACTTATGACATTTACTCATTAGACTTTATTAATAGGGAGTAATTAACCTGACTTGATACCAAATTTGAACTAACCAGAAAAGCTTGATTGAGTGACTCAAAATGTAAATAAATTTGATATCGGACTTCATAATATATTATTGGTCTAAACCAAACCCTATACTCTCCATCCAACCTTTTTTTTTTTTTTTTTTTTTGTGTTCCACTCGGTTGATTAGGTTCCAGTCCAATCCTAATTGTTAATGCGGGTATCAAACATGCAGTCTTCCTTACTAAGTGCAGTCTTAATCACTACTGCACCAATTGCCAATTGGTTCTCTATCTAACTCTATAAACTCATTACCATTACAATTAATTTACTCTTAATAAAATGATATCATGAAAAATATCTAAAACTAAAAATCATGGAACCTATTTTAGCGTTTTTTTTCCTACTCGTACTTTGATGAGCCATATGTACAATTGGATTCAACTATTTATAATTTTGGTTCTGACTTGTGACTCATAAGTTAAACATAACAATATAACATTTGCTTATATAGTTATATATGTTTGCCGTAATATGTCTTATACAGAGTATTGTTTAACAAACGTTAAGTATTAAATCAATCCTATTTAATTTGGATGCCTTGGGTCTTAAACAAGTACTCTTCGACGAATGCCTAGCTAGAATCATACAAGTATATGCTAAATTTAAAAAGACGTTAGTCACACACGTCATATAGAGTAACCGTGTAATTGTTTAACTCAAACAATTCAATTGAATTATGGCAACTTCTTGTCTTAGCTCACAAACGTGAATAGTATGATTATTATTTATTTACAAGAGTAGTCAAGTAATGAGGCATTGATTGCAAATGGTATATCCAACAAAAGAGAATTTGTGGCTAAGAATAGCCATTATCCGTTATTTAGATAGGTAATCAACATGATGAATGTGCAAGGCAAGGGTAGCCGTAAATTCATGAAAAGTTTTTATTTAAGGTGGGGGCTAACTACATAAATTATTCCACAAAATTATTTAATCAGCTCGTTTATATTTTCAATATATTAACATAAAATTTCATCTACCTTCTCATTACAATATCACTGTAATACTAAATTCGTAAGAATTTATTAACCTTATTACCATAAAATGTACGTAACATTGGAGTAATTCATAAAAACCTATTAATCTAATTAGAGTTCGTCTTAATATGTTTCGAAAGATATGGAGGATTATATATTAATCGTTAAAATATTGCTTTGTAGATTTTGTTTTTGAAAGATTCGCATATACTTTTTATATGATGATATTTAGATTGACAAATTCAAAAAAATTACAAGCCATACACTAGTCGATCTTATCTAGTGAAATGCACTTTTGGTGTTGATAAAAATGGCGTGATTGATGAATGTCTAAGAAATATGAAACCTGTCCCCTACCTAACTAATCCTACGCTATTGACCTTCTCCTACGTCAATTTCTCTCTAACATTTTTTTTTTTTTTGATTAACTTTTTTAATCTTTATTTTTATTTTTTATCTGGCCAAGTGGACCATTTAAGATGCTGACCTAGTGAGCATATAAGAACGTGTTTGGGACATTTAAGATCCTTCTACATTTAAAACAATGAAAATGATTCGATTTACAAATTTGAAATTTATAATACAACGTGTTGAAGAAAGTTGGAGATATATGCTTATAACGTGATTCGAACAGAGATTATTATACAGTTTAATAATACACGAAATCGAAGCGATTTAGAAGGTGTCGAGAGTTGGTGTTGGAATTTCACGAAAAACTACGGGATGAATTACGGGATCATATAATATAGACATATAGTGTGGACCCATATATGACCATTATCCGGCACGTAAAGGCCGCGTGAGAGCTCATAGCCAATACAAGAGGCATGTACAAAAACGGGTAAAATGGCAATTAAAAAACAAATTGGATGGTTCCACCCACCTAATTAAACTCTCAAAGGGTATTAGGGACCATGATAAACATCTCGACAATTTTTATTTCCAGGCGAAAATAAATTAAAAAAATTACAAAATTAAAGGCCATATAATCCACAGTTTTTAAGGAATTATTGAGGTTTCGGGGCCCGATGGCGAAAAATATTAAGACCCTAAAATTGTCAAAAATTGACCTACCTGAGGATCCGACCTTAACCGACAATGATCTGAACCAAGCTTGTTCTCGATCAATGGGTGGATTATAGCCTTCAATTTTGCCACTTTTCGCCATCGGCTCCAAAACCTCAAAATTTCCTTAAGAAGCGTGGATTATAGCCTTCAATTTAGTAATTTTTTTGACCTTTTTTCACCCAAAAATAAAAATTATCGAGATACCATGGACCCTAATTCCCTCCAAGAGTCCTATTGGGTTGATGGAACCATCCAATATACCCTTAAACGGTCATATTACCCGTTCACAACTTGAAGTGATTACTTAAAATCAAGCCTTAACCGCGGACGTTTATCACAACATATAATTATCATATATGGTTTCAAACGGCATTATATGATCCCAAGATTTATCCCTTAGGGTTTTAAGGGTTTTCACCACCGTGCCCCAAAATCTCAAAATTTCCTCAAAAAGCATGTATTATAGTCTTTAATTTTGTAATTATTTGACTTTTTATCGCCCGTAAATAAAAATTACCGAGATGTTAGCCATGATCCAAAATACCCTCCAAGAGTCCAATTAGGTTGGTAGAACCATCCAATATGCCCTTAAACGGTCTTTTTACCAGTTCACAACTTCAAGTAATTTCGTAAACTCAAGCCTACCACGGACGTTTATGACAACATATAAATGATCATATGTGGTTTCAAACGGAATTATATGATCCCGAGATGTATCCTTTCGGGTATTAATTAGGCTTTTCACCACCGTGCCCCAAAACCTCAAAATTTCCTCAAAAAGCGTGGTTTATAGCCTTCAATTTTCTAATTTTTTGACCTTTTATTGCCTGTAAATAAAAAATGCCGAGATGTTAACCATGGTCCAAAATACCCTCCAAGAGTCTTATTGGGTCAGTAGAACCATCCAATATGCCCCTTTAACGGTCTTTTTACCCGTTTCACAACTTGAAGTGATTTCATAAATTCAAGCCTACCACGGACGTTTATGACAACATATAAATGATCATATGTGGTTTCAAACGGCATTATATAACCATAAGATGTATCTCTTAGGGTTTTAAGGTTTTTCGCCACCGGGCCTGAATCCTCAAATTTTTCTCTAAAAGCGTGGATTATAACCTTCAATTTTGTAATTTTTTTGACCTTTTTTCAACGGAAAATTAAAATTTCCGGGATGTTTACTATGATCCCTAATACCCTCCGAAAGTCCAATTTGGTCGTTGGAACCATCCAATATGCCCTTAAACGGTCATTTTACCCGTTCACAACTTGAAGTGATTTCATAAACTCAATCCTACAACGGACGTTTATGACAACATATAATGATCATATGTGGTTTCAAATGGAATTATATGACCGTGAGATGTATCCCTTAGGGTCTCAAGGCTTTTCGCCACCGGGCTCCGAAACCTCAAAATTTTCTCAAAAATCGTGGATTATAACTTTCAATTTTACAATTTTTTAACCTTTTTTCACCCAAAAATAAAAATTACCAAGATGTTTACCATTGTTCTTAATACCCTCTGGAAGTACAATTGAATCGTAATACTATCCAATATGCCCTTAAACGGTCATTTTACCCGTTCACGTTTTGTAGTGATTTCGTAAACTCAAGCCTACAACGGACGTTTATGACAACATATAATGATCATATATGGTTTCAAACGACATTATATGACCCCGAGATGTATCCCTTTGGGTTTCAAACTTTACGCCACCGGGCCCCGAAACCTTAAAATTTCCTCAAAAAACGTGGATTATAGCCTTCAGTTTTGTAATTTTTTTTACCTTTTTTCACCCGTAAATAAAAATTGATGATAGGTTAAGTTGTTAACCATGGTCCCAAATACCCACCAAGAGTCCAATTGGGTCGGTAGAACCGTCCAATATGCTTTTAAACGATCTTTTTAACCTTTCACAACTTGAAGTGATTTCGTAAACTCAAGCCTACCACGGACGTTTATGACAACATATAATGATCATATGTGGTTTCAAACAGAGTTATATCACCCCAAGATGTATCACGTAGGGTCTCAAGGCTATTCGCCACCAAGACCCAAAACCACAAAATTTCCTCAAAAAGCGTATTTTGTAATTTTTTGACCTTTTTTCGACCGAAAATAAAAATTGCCGAGATGTTTACCATGGTCCCTAATACCCTCCAAAAGTCCAATTGGGTTGGTAGAACCATTCAATATGCCCTTAAACGGTATTTTTACTCGTTCACAACTAGAAGTGATTTCGTAAACTCAAGGCTACCACAGACGTTTATGACAACATATAATGATCATATGTGGTTTCAAATGGAATTATTTAACCTCGAGATGTAACCCTTAGGGTTTCAAGGCTTTTCGCCACCGGGCCCCAAAACCTCAAAATTTTCTCAAAAGCATGGATTATAGCCTTCAATTTTATAATTTTTTAACCTTTTTTCGTCCAGATATAACAATTACCAAGATGTTTACCATTGTCCGGTTGTCCCTAATATCCTCCGGGAGTACAATTGGGTCGGTGGAACCATCCAATATGCCCTTAAATGTTCATTTTAACCGTTCACGATTTGTAGTAATTTCGTAAATTCAAGCCTACAACGGACGCTTATGACAACATATAATGATCATATATGGTTTCAAACGACATTATATAACCCCGAGATGTGTCCCTTAGGGTTTTACGGTTTTTCGCCACCGGGCCTTGAAACTTTAAAATTTCTTCAAAAAACGTGGATTATAGCCTTCAAATTTGTAATTTTTTAACCTTTTTTTTTCGCCCGGCAATAAAGCTTACCCAGATGTTTACCATTGTCCGTAATACCCTCCGGGAGTACAAATGTGTCAATGGAACCATCCAATATGCCCTTAAACGGTCATTTTACCCGTTCACAATTAGTACTCCCTCCGTTTTTAAATACTTGCTCCATTTCTATTTTTTGCACTATTCATTAATCCTACTTTGACTAAAGTTTGTGATTTATACATAAGAAAAAATATAATCATGTGGGTACTTGTTGGAATCATCTCAATGAATAGATTATTAATTTTCAATTGTTAGAATTTATAATTATTGATAATTAAAGATATTAGTGATCAAAGATTAGCATCGGTATGTGTGTCCAAGAGAAATGGAGCAAGTATTAAAAAACGAAAGGAGTAGTGATTTCGTAAACTCAAGTCTACCACGGACGTTTATGAGAACATATATTGATCATATAAGGTTTCAAACAAAATTATATGACCGTGAGATGAATCCCTTACGGTTTCAAGATTTTTCGCCACCGGGCCCCGAAACCTCAAAATTTCCTCAAAAAGCGTGGATTATAGTCTTCAATGTTGTAATTTTTTTACCTTCTTTCGCTCAAAACTAAAAATTGCCGAGATGTTTACCATGGTCTCCAAACCCCTCTGGGAGTACAATTGGGTCGGTTGAACCATCCAATATGCCTTTAGACGATCATTTTACCCGTTCAGAACTTGCATTGATTTCGTAAACTCAAGCCTACCACGTACGTTTATGATAACATATAATGATCGTATATGGTTTCATACGGCATTATAAAACCCCGAGATGTATCCCTTAGGGTCTTAAGGCTTTTCACTACCGGGCCCCTAAATCTCAAAATTTCCTCAAAAAGCGTGGATTATAGCCTTCAATTTTGTAATTTTTTTTTTTTTTTTTATCTTTTTTCGCTCGGAAATAAAAATTGCCGAGATGTTTACCATGGTCCCTAATACCCTCCGGATGTCCAATTGTGTCGGTGGAACCATCCAATGTGCCCTTAAATGGTAATTTTACCCGTTCAGAACTTGCATTGATTTCGTAAACTCAAGCCTACCACGTACGTTTATGACAATATATAATGATCATATATGTTTCAAACGACATTATATGACCCCGAGATATATCCCCTAGGGTCTCAACACTTTTTGCCATCGGGATTCGAAATCTCAAATTTTCCTCAAAAAGTGTGGATTATAGGCTTTAATGTATGACAGATGAATTATCTCATTCCACGTAGGAGACTAGGAGTGTCCAATAATACTTTTTACAAAGTCGAAGTAGTAATTAGGGATAGATTTATAATAGTGGTGTATTCCATATCAGTTAAAACACTCGATTGTCATACATAGTATCAAATGTTTAAATTACGCTTATCAATGTGACTTTTTACTCAAGATGAAAGGAATATTGAAAGATTAAATTGTAAGTTAATAACTACTTGATCATACGAGTACCAAAGAAGGGTAAATTGTAAAAGAATGTAAGCAAACAGTAGCTAAAACCCACTTGATTAAGTAAACTTGAATTAGCTCAAAAATAAATCCTTAATTATTGCCTTTTGTTACATTCTAAGGAGAGTGATGTTAGTGATAGTGATATCTCCATTAGGAGAGTAATTTTCTTAAAAGTAGATAAAAGAACAATGATAACTACCATGTATGATGTTTACAATGTATAATCAAATTGATTTAGAATTTGGATTGGATAGAACAAAGATTGTATACTCCGTATTTGATAAGTGATAACGTTTGTGTGATATCCGAAGCATCCACTTGTAGAAGACATTGCAAAACTATCTAATATGGTAGCAGTTTCAATCGTCAAGCATACTCATTTTGTTTGACGTAACAAAGTAATGTTACAGGCCTTACATACGTATCAACAATGGTATTAGTACTCTGTAGATAACAATGTATCGTATAATATTTTATGAAGTTAACAATCTTTGATCTTAAGCCGTAAATTGTGATATTTATGGGACAAAGGGAGTAAAATGCTTGCTAAAATCTCAACTATCAAGCAATTTTCACGAATGGGTCAACCAAGTGGACTTGAACATATTAAGGCCTAGGAACAGAAAATGTTGAAAAAAGTTTCGTTCATGAATCTGTGAGTCTGTGATGTGAATATGCCAGCATTCAAATCTATCCTTACAATCCTACTAAATGAATAACTGTATTTAAAAGATTGTTTGCTTGATTTATAAGTCTCAACCAGTTTACTTTCACATAGTATAAATGTATAATAGTAAATTCTGTTACATTAACTACAATAATACAATGATTGAAACGATTTTAAGTAAACTTATCTTGAAAAATTTACAGGGGATTCTAAACTGCCAACCAGAATCCCCAGATCGATATCTTTGACTTCGAATTTTTTTATGAATGGGTGATTCTGCAGCCAACAGAAAAGGGTTTAGTAGACAGTTCAGTATAGAATAAGAAATAGAGTAAATCATCTTTATATGAGAAGTACAAACCAGAAGGTCTGAAGATGTCCATCTGTCTTTTGGGTCCTTTTGTATGCTGTTTCAAAGGGAACTCACAACATGTTAGATTAATTAGAAAGAAAGGCTCAGCCAAATTGACTTAGGTTACACTTCATATATGAATTAATTCGGTCAATTGACATGCTATATGTCAAAGGGAATTCTTAACTGGAATAAAGCATGAGGATTTCCTCCATTACGAATCTCAAAGGTCTAGTGTTTCCAAGCTACAAGCCACACCAGCTTACCGATATACCACCACCACCCCAATTTTTAAGTAAAAAAGTACAAGTGAGATAGTAGCTATTCTCCCCAAGATAACACACAGATCATGTAATATGTTCTAGTAGCAGGTAGAAAATCACAGTTGAAAAAGGGTATGTTACGAAGGTACTTGTTCAGGATGGAGTTATGTAACTAAGACTAAAAGAATTTGAACAATTATGCATCATATGAACCAAATATTGGTCTCAAAGAGTTGATGTACTTAAATTCTTACCAAGCAGATATAAAGGAACAAAACTCTGGGGAGAACTGATCGGATGGGGCACAAGGGGCTGGGCTTCCTACAATAGCTGCCAAAAGCTCAAAATAGCTCGGTGCACTTTGCTGATCTTCAGATTGTATGTAGGGAAAACGCCCGATGGCGCACTCCAACATAACCAAACCCAAACTCCAAATGTCGCAGCTATAGTCATAAGAGCTTCCACTAATTCTCTCAGGCTGGACATGACATGATGTAGTCAGCTTAGAACATGCACAAAAATGTTTGTAGCAGATTAATGAATTACCATTCCTGGACTGTAGCTTAGAACGAGAAAGGTAATTTCAACTTACCGACATGTAGTTGTAGGTCCCAACAAATGTGTCACGTTGACCCATTGAGCTAGCTAGCACTGCACTGACACCAAAGTCGGTAATCTTTACTTCTCCTTTGTGATTTACCAATAGATTGGAAGGCTTCATGTCCCTATGAATGACATGCCTTTCATTATGCAAGTACACAAGACCTTGTAGCACCTGCAAAAAAAGAGCAAGGCTACTCACCCAGAACAAAGAAATAAAGGCCTATATGGAAAATCATGATATGAAAGACCAGAAAAAGATACCTGCTTGCAAACAACTGCAAGATAAGGTTCAAGGATCGTCTTGACTTGTTTAATTACATCCGCCAAAGAGCCACGATCCATATACTCTAGAACTAGAGAGAATGCTCCATTGTGATAAAAGGAATGATAGCATATAACTATATGAGGACACTGAGATGACTGATTAATCTTCAACTCCTGCACAATTTGTTTACGAATCTCCTCTTGTATGTTCATCTGGATAACCTGTTACATATATAAATAATTCCTTATCTTATTATATTGCAACAGCATAGGTAATTAGGTATAAATAGTCACATACACATTATTGAATAAATTTTGTAATTTCAGAAATTTTCATGACAATCGATTTGGATGGCTCTTGTTAACAATGGCATATGCCAAATTAAACATAAGCAGCTAATTACACAACAATGCCAACATTAATATGAAAAGCTACAGAGTGATTGTTATATTGTAGTTCATCCTGGTTTAGGAAAAGGAATGCAGCACGTTTTACACTCCAGGCCAATATGAACTTGAATCTGATATAACTGTTGTCTAAGAAGCAAAAGATCCAACTTAGACCATCCTTCATTTAATCAAATGGCAAGATGCTGATTTTTTTGGCTTTTACTCCATAACCCCCCCTTCCCTCTCAAAAAGTAAAAGAAAGGTTGGCATTTCTTCGTGGTACTATAAGTATTGAATTTTTTTGTATACTTCTCAATTTACTCTCCACATAAGAATAACAAATAGGTACAGAGAAGTAGATCACCAGATATGAAACAGCCATAAATATAATTACCTTCAAAGCAAATAGTTTCCCAACCCATTTATGCCGAACAAGCTGAACAACTCCACCACTTCCCTTGCCAATGACCTTTACAGTCTCAAGATCTTCCAATGTAACTTGAAAGTCAAGCTCTTTGGCATCAGATTGCTGTTCAAACAAATAACACCAAGCTAGTTCAGAAATTTTTGAAGAAAAGAAAACTTAGATGCTCTGTCACGATCATTTGCACTCAATGCAGAACAACAGAAACTTTAAATTTTCGAGGCTGCTGATGAATTACATTGATCACATGGAGCACAGGAGACGTTCACTTGCTTATGCTTTAGTCATATGTGGCAGAATACCAGATTGCTAACCCATCCATGTATGTACCAAGAATCAGGTTGCAATCGTTGACTCCAGGATTTTAAATTATCTACTCTCCCAACTGAAAACACTAGCCTGAAGCAACTTACACTACAATGTGGCATTCATGTTTTAGATTTCAATCAAAAACTACTCCGTATTATATAGGACTATGGTGACTCGAAAATTTTCAATCATCTTCTCTACCAACCGAAAACACTAGTATGAAGCAACTTATGCTAAGACTATTGGTACTATATGCCATTCAGAAGTTAGTGTTCAATCCTAAGATTATACAGGACTAATGGACATCTAATTTGACACAATCATAGAGTATCTCAACCAATGCTCAGCTAAATTATCAAAGATAATACCATTTAAAACCGAAATCGATAAGCCAAAAACTCTTACTAATTTCAGTGATGAGGCGCTAATAGCACCCATTTTATAAACATCAAATTAGAAACTAACACAATAAACAAAGCTGAATTCAAAAGAAAAAAAGATTAACAGAAATTTACACGAGGTTCTTTATTATCAGATTTAAGCCGCAACCCTTTCTGGTTCAGCATCAAATCACCATCTTGAAATGTCCCACTCGCACTCCTGAAACATCAATTTCAATTCACACCCATTTCCCAGCAAAATCAAAAAATCAAATTAAACATGTAAAATCAATCAATTAATTCGGAAAAAAAAACCCCTAAAATTAAGTAATTGCAATCAAGCAAATTGAAACAAGGGTTACGAAATTGGGGGAGGAGAGAGAAAGATAGCATCAAATTGAGCTTACAAGAAGCTAGTGATGGGAGTTTCTTGAGCAGGAAGTGAGAGCTTGAGCTGCTTCAATGGAGTCTTCGTCTTCATTTGATCGGTCGGAATTCTGAGTTTGTCGAAAATTAGGGTTTAATAAAAAAGGAGAGAGAGTGGAGTGAGGATTTTGAATGAGGATGACCGCCAAAACGAGGAGCATGGACTATGGAGTATCATAATGTGGACTCATTATTTGACTTTTTGCTAAATAAATTGCTTATGTTAATTACTATGAGTACTTTAGACCTACAATCGGGTCATTCGAATCGGGTACAGATTGAGTCATTTCGAGTCAAATCAGTAAACATATATTCGAGTTAGATAAGATCATTTAATTTTATTTTTTTTGTAACCATGATCATTTAATTTTTGTTGTGATAAATGTGCGATACTTAGTTTTATATGTGGTCGGGTACTTATTTAGGGGTAACCCCCGGCCACAGAGTAATCTCTGACTAATCGGGTAACCCCTAAACAACCAAGTAACTCCTGACCAAGTAACCCCTGAATAAATAACCCAACCGACTGAATAACCCCAACCGACTGAATAACCCCTGAATAAGTAACCCGATCACACGATATCACCAACCATACAAAAAATGTGTCGTACTCATTAGCTTATTGTAAACCATTTAAGTAGCTATAATCTTTAATATTTCATCCAAAAGAGAGTTGTTATGTAGTATGCCGTGTGGAGTACTTTGTACTTACGAGTAGCATAGTTACTAGTTAGCTACACTTTTATCTCCTTTTGATTCCACATTAAAGATGATCTTACATTCAAAAGTTATGATGAGTTTTTTACTTATAAAATTTGAAAGTTGGTGTGAAATAAAATTTGGAATTATTTTATTGAAGTTATAGTAAAGTAATATCTTGACCGTTGCACATTGCATGTACTCGTGTCTCTTAGCATGTTAAGACACAACAAAACCACATATTGCAAGCAAAGAACCCAAATACTCCTAATAAAATGTCATAGTTATTAGTTAACCTGTTCAATTACTTAAAAAAATACAGGCACTTAACAAAGAATCAGAAGAGAAGAGCTTTCAGCATTGGAATACCAGTGTATCTCTTTAGCATTGGAATGAAAATTTGCTTTATATGTCCCTAAAAAAAATTATTCATTATGGATTGTTGGTTTTGTTAACTTTTGATTGAGTGAAATTGATAAGAGATAAAAGTAATACGTCACACGTCTATATTTTTTTTTTCTTATTATCTACTTGTACTCATATGTTTTCCTATGTGAAGATGCTTTTTATCATTAAAAATTAATTAATTAATTAAGAAAAATAAACTTTAATAAAAATATAATAATTTAAACTTATGAAAATTAATTAGGTGAAGAGAATGACACTTACCGTATTTTATACTATGTGACTATGTGTGTACATGCGCGTGTGAACCACTAATGACAAAAAATAGACAAGATTCGATTTAAAATTTTTAATTGCTTAAGGAATAAATTGAAAAGGAATTTTGGAGCACTCCCCAATCTCTAAAGTTTTCTCCATCCACATTCATTTAATTGAGTTACTTTGAGTGGGTAATTAGATTTGTTTTCTCAAATGTTGAGTACTCGTACATCAGTACATGTAGTATTTAAAGTGAAGAATGATAACAAGAATAATGTTTAGAAACAAGCTAAAGATGGGCGCGATCTAGGGCGTGTAGACTCACGTGCCTTGTTAGCATACCTCGTATTGAAGTAGGTTGTGCTTAGAATAGACCAAGAAAAAAAAATCATTTCATATCAAGCTCATTCTAATCACTTATTCAATAACGTAGCTCGTGCACGACCTTCCCCATTTACCGTGTCATGCTAGCGGTCTCCTTAGTAATTTTTTTTTTCTACGAAGTATGCGGTAAATTGGTGTACATAAAAGCAGAATGACTTGATAACTCGTTGTGCTCATAATGCTAACTTTCAAAATTAATGTTCATACACAACTCGTAGCCCACTAACGTCCTCTCGTACCATGGTGGGTTATGGATCAAGTCCGAACATTTTCGTGCATGTTTGATCGGCCTAGCCCAACCCATCCCATCCCCATTCTTAGAGACAACCTACTCCATATAAAACAATTAGGGCAATCTTTAGGTGACAGAGAAAAAAAATTAACCTCCATATAATTTAGCATAACAATTACACAACACAAGTGCTTTAATTCTATACTGTATTAATACAGTGGAAAAACACAGTAAAACAGACATGCTAGAAATTCCCGGAATTAAGAGTATTTTTCAGAACTCGATTCCATCTTTTTTTACAAAAAAATAAAATAAAACCTGAAATCCGCTAAAACCTCTGTTCATTCACCATCAATCTCTGACAAAAACCCACTTAAATTTTCATTATTTTTTCTGCTTCTTCCTATGTTTCTCTCTCCTCCATTTTTCCTCTCGAGCCTCGGAACTCTCTAGAGTTCAGAAAACTTAAAAGAAGCAATTTAACGGATATATTTATAACGTTACATTTTTATTTAATCTTCCTTTTCTTTTATTTATACGAAATTTAAAGTGAAGAAATTGTTGTTTGCTTTTTTCTGAGTAACAATGGCTTGGAGATTTCGACTCATTTTTGCTGCTTCTTTCCTCTTTAGTTTTCTGGGTAAGCTCCCTTTTCTTGTTTTCTTCATTAATCCCTTGAGTAAATTAAATTACACAACTTTAAATTTCTGGGTTTTTTAATTTTTATTTCTTTGATTATTACTGGGTACTATTATTGTGAATTTGGGTATTTGTGGAAGACCAACATTCTGCTATATTATTTCTAAATTTAATTAAAAAAATAAAAAAAATTAACCGGAATCCGGCGGAGTTTACGGGTAACGTGTTATTGAGCGTACTCAACACTATAGTTGGTGTCGTTGAGACCAATAATATACACAGAGTATATTTTTTAATATTTAAATCAGAATTTCATTTAGCTGAAATGCTGACTATATACTATATTTTGTTTATAACTTTATAAAAATTGAGTGTATTTATGAACTTTGTTGCTGATATTGAGTATTTATGTTGGTTGGTGGGTTAAATGCTGCTTTGAATAAAGATGTCATTTTGTATATTTTTTTTCAGTTGGAAGTATGCATGAAAATGGGTTACTGATTTTCTGGAAATTTGACTAAGAAAAGATGCTGTATTAAAGTGTGAATTTATGTGATTTCAGCTCTCTAAATTTGGCAAATTATAGATATTTAAGTAAAGTTTTTGAATTTAGTGTAAATTGCCAAAACAAGATTTATCAAATTGTCTTGTTGAAGTTGGAGGGTTCCTCACATGTTCTGCTGAGGTGCCAGAGGAGTTTAGTGGTAATTTCTTGTTTGGTTGATGACATTTTGTTTGTAGTTTTTGTCATTCTTGTGCTTTTAGTGACTCTTAAAGGTCATTTGAAGTGAAAGACAAAAATGTCATTAGCTTAGAGAAAATATGTTTAGATTAATTTTGATTGATAAGTTCAAATAAGATAATTTATGGGAAAATAAGTTCAAATGAGGTTAGATAAGATAACAACTGAAAAAATAGGGGCTAACTAAGATTGAAAATATAAACTAATTTAAGTATGTAGTATTATAAGTTTAGACAAGTTGATTTATGTAAACACATCATGAGTGTGAAGTTCTCATCAATCATGTGAGAGTGTTTTGATGGATAGCATGATTTGGGTGTGAGGTCAGCTCCCCTTTTGATTAAATAATTTGATCAATTCACCCTTGCTTGCTTGAATGCTTTATTACCATAAAGTGGGGTCGGCTACATGAACTAACACGAGGACTTCCTAGGAGGTCACCCATCCTAGTACTACTCTCAATCATTGTGGCTCATGTCATGTATAAATAATTAGGCCAAATTAAATATTTTGATATAAGGCAATTGACTGTCATTTACTGCTAAGAAGTATGGTCATGGTCATCCGGCGTGCATCTTGTTGCTCTATAGAATTTGACAAGTGAGGTAAGATTTTCATGTGGCTTTTTTTTAGCAACATTTGTTTACGATTCCTCAAGAGGGACCTTTACAATTTGATGCTTCATATCTTCTTTTGACAATTTAAAGAGTGAATTGAAGCTTTTGAGCCCCATATGGCCATAACATCAATCTCTTGTTTCAAAAAGCACATGAAAGGAAAAATAGCTGTTTTTCTGTCTTGCAATCATTGATATGCTAGCTATGGTTTATTGGAGACATGTATTGACTTGGTCTGTAAATGTATTTTACAGATATATGTAGTGGCAGCACAATTGGAGTTTGCTACGGACGGAATGGTGATGATCTTCCAACTCCTGATAAAGCAGCAGACCTGGTTAAGCAGCACAACATCAAATATGTCAGGATTTATGACTCCAATGTTCAGGTTCTCAAAGCATTTGCCAATAGTGGAGTGGAGCTTATGATTGGGGTCCCAAACGATGATTTGCTTGCATTCTCTCAATTTCAATCCAATGTTGACTCCTGGCTCAAAAACAGTATCCTTCCATACTATCCAACCACGAAGATCACATACATAACAGTTGGTGCTGAGGTGACTGAGGCCCCAAAGAATGTCTCTGCGATGGTTGTTCCTGCCATGAGGAATGTCTTCACAGCCTTAAAGAAAGTCGGCTTGCATAAGAAGATTAAGGTCTCAAGCACGCACTCCCTTGGGGTCTTATCTCGATCATTCCCACCCTCAGCTGGAGCTTTTAGTAGTCATTATGCATATTATCTGAAACCCATGTTGGAGTTTCTTGCTGAAAACCAGTCACCTTTTATGGTTGACATTTACCCCTATTATGCATACCGAGATTCCCCTACCAATGTTTCTTTAGACTATGCTCTTTTCCAATCATCATCTGAGGTCATTGATCCAAACACTGGCATGCTTTACATGAATATGTTTGATGCACAAATCGATGCTCTGTACTTTGCACTGATGGCTTTAAATTTCAGAACCATCAAAGTTATGGTGACTGAAACGGGGTGGCCTTCTAAAGGATCTCCAAAGGAGACAGCTGCAACTCCTGATAATGCTCAGACGTTTAACACCAATCTCATTCGCCATGTCATCAATGACACAGGAACGCCAGCTAAGCCGGGAGAGGAGCTCGATGTCTATATCTTCTCGCTATTCAACGAAAACAGGAAGCCAGGAATGGAGTCTGAGAGGAATTGGGGTTTATTTTACCCAGGTGGGACGAGTGTCTATAATCTGGATTTTACCGGAAAAGGTGTCACTGAGATGGCTGGCGGGGGAAATTCTACTAACAGTACCAAGCCTACTTGGTGTATTGCTTCATCAAATGCTACTGAGGCAGATTTGAAAAATGCCTTGAATTGGGCTTGTGGACCTGGAGATGTAGATTGTACACCAATACAGCCTAGCCAGCCTTGTTATGAGCCTAATACTCTAGTTTCTCACGCATCCTTTGCATTCAACAGTTATTACCAGCAAAATGGAGCCACTGATGTTGCTTGTAGTTTCGGAGGGGCAGGTCTTACAGTTACCAAGGATCCAAGTAAGTTTCTTGGTTCTGAACAAATTTTAGCTCATCAATCTGCATAAACTTGATTAAGCTACATGACACTCTTGCATGTATATGTTACTAAATTTGAAGCAGGTATCCTGAAAAGTTATGGAAATATACATTACAATATTGGTGATGTCTCAAATTTGATGTCTGTTCTGCACAATCAAATGAGAACAGGTTGTTCATGGTATATGTTGGTAATAAGGTGTCAGAAAATGAGAGGAGGGAGGATAGCACTAGCTTATACACGCTGCAACATAATGTAGCATTCTTTTATTATCCTAGATTAATTTACGAGGAGATTGTGAGAACTTGTTACTGTGCTTATATATATTAGTATCAGTATAGTGCACTAACATATTGTCATGTTTACCATTGCAGGTTACGACAAGTGCCTGTATATGACTGCAGGGTATGTTTTACTGCAATCTTTGATTCTTTATAAATGGCTGACTTGATTAATTCGTTAGTCATGTATGTAAACATCCTAATGTTGTATTCCAATGTTTATTTTCATACAGGAACAAGAAAACTTCAGCTTCAAATAATATGAGCGCTACACCTGCAAAAGCCATATCAATTCAGAGGCACACTGCATTTGTTCCATGGATTACTGCTGGCCTGCTTTCACTTCTGCTATCACTTGTGTGAAATAACGGCTTTAAAGTTTCAGTGGCATTCAATGGACGAGGATGAGGAATTGAGGATCAGATTGGATCGGCCGTGTTATTTCCTAAGGTTGGGAGTAGATGTGATGTCAAACATACTGCCCTGCCTAAGTTTTGTAAAATGACCATGTAAATGGGATGGTCTAAAACAGTAAAACGGCATACATATTGCCACTGTGAATGTGGTTTAAGGCTAGGATTTCTAACTGCACATATTGTAGTACGGAGTAGTGCATTGATTGGTAGGGTGTTGTGAAGCCTTTTTAACTTAATCTGAGATAGACCTTGTTATCTTTACCAAATATTACTGAATCAAATTTATTTTCACTATACAGTCTCTATAATTCTAGATCTGATAAAGCTAACCCAAATTTCAAACACTACCCGAAATCACTAGACCAGAGTTATATTAACCCGATCCAAACCAAACCAACCTGATATTCAATGTTTCTAAATAATAATAATTTTATAATAAAATTGAAAATGATCAGACTTGACCCAACACAAACTAACCCGAACCCACAACAACCCGGAAGAGCCTTACTTGAAAATGACCCGATATGAATTGACACGTCCATATAAAAAGCAAAGCCACACACACAACATGATGATAACATTGAGAAGGATGGCACAAACAGCACACTTGTGGTTTACATATCATAACAACCTCCCACATAAGCAGGAGCATGTACTTGAGTCTTTCAGTTGCATGTACCTTTCATTTCACTTAATAGGCCTTTTCTTGGCAACTAAAGCTGATAAGTCTAATACACATACATTTGCTCAAGATAAAATCATCTTCATTTTTTTCCTTCAATATTATTCATCTATATATGTTTAATTTTAAACCATTATAGCTTGAAAATTCACCATGTCAGATGAAATTTTGGAATGTTGCATACCATATATTCAAGATCCTAATGATAGGTCATCAATTTCAATGGTATCAAAGCGATGGTACGAGTTAGATAGGCTAACAAGACGTACCATTACTATTTATCTTTGTTACACCACGACGCCTCAACGACTCTATGATCGTTTTCCTAACATAGAGTCATTGAGGCTTAAGGGGAAGCCGAGGCCGGCTATGTATAATTTGATACCGGATGATTGGGGAGGTTTTGCTAAGCCTTGGATCGATATGTTGGGGAGTTTTCGATATCTCAACTCGCTTCATCTTAGGCGTATGATTGTTACAGATGCTGATCTTTACACGATTGGTTCGGTTAAAGGCTGTTCCTTGCAATTGTTGAAGTTGGATAAGTGCTCTGGCTTCTCTACTGATGGTCTTTTGCATATTACTCGCTATTGCTCGTATATTTACTCACCCTTTTAAGTCCATTTTCATGTCATGTTCTGTTTCATTTCGGAATTAATAGTCATGTATGTACATAGTTGTCGCGTAATCTATAATTTATAGTCTACTATCTTTCTGAGATGCCATTTTGTGACAATTTTTATTTATTAGCATATCTCCACAAGTCAGAGGAGCTAAATAGCGCGATGATTACCACTTTCGTGATCTTTATCAGTCATATGTAGAGAGCTATCTGTGTATGTACCTAAGCATGTATTTTTGGCCTAAATATGGTAATTTTTTGGTGGCTGATCAGCTGTATGAACTTGCCATTGATTGATGCAGGAATTTGAGGACGTTGTTTCTAGAAGAAAGCAGTATAGATGAGATGAATGGTGAATGGTTAAAGCAGCTAGCATTAAACAATACGGTTCTTGAATATTTGAATTATTACATGACTTTTCTGGAGAAGATCAAAGTCGAAGATCTTGAACTTCTAGCCCGAAACTGTCCCTTAATTTCTGTCAAAATTAGTGAAACTGATATTTTCTGTCTAAAAAACTTTCTTCGTATAGCTGCAAGATTGCAAGAGTTTTGTGGGAGTTGTTTTGATGCAGAATTAGACCTGCATGCTGATATTGTATTTCCTACTCAACTAAGTTCTTTCGGTCCTATGTACATGTTGGACGAGCATTTGCCTATATGTTTTCCTGTTGCAAACTCGCTCTGGAAGTTGGATATTGTTTATGCAACACTTTCCTGTGGCGCTCAGTGTGACTTGCTAAAAAGATGTCATAATTTACGAGTTTTGGAGGTATAAATCTTCGTATTAGTCTTTGCTGTTTATCTGTCTGAACAACTTATTTTTAAGGATTGCTGTCTATGATGAATTGAAAACGTTAAGACTTCATGCTGACATCCCTATGTTTTCGCCACCAGAATTTCTGGCTCTTACTATTCTTGCTCGTTGTTTGTAAACAGGCAACTGATGTGATTGGGGATCAAGGTTTGGAAGTGGTATCTTTAACATGTAAGAGACTAAAGAAACTTCGGGTAGAACGAGGGGAAGATGTGCTAACACTTGGTATTCGAGCAGGTGCAGTTACACATAGAGGTCTAACTTCTGTAGCACAGGGTTGTCATGACCTGGAATACTTATCTATAAATGTGGCTGATATAGGAAATGAAGCTTTGGAATGTGTAGGTGCAAACTTGAAAAATCTGAATGTTTTCCGGCTTGTATTGCTTGATAAGGAAGAAACAATCACTGACCTCCCCCTTGATAATGGAGTTCGAGCTCTTCTGAAGGGTTGTCAGAACATCCATCGATTATCTTTATACCTTAGACAGGGAGGCTTGAGTGATATCGGCCTCAGTTACATTGGTCAGTACAGTCAAAATGTGAAGAGAATGCTTTTAGGGAGTGTTGGAGAAACAGATGCAGGGCTTCTTGAGCTCTCTAAAGGCTGCCCTAGGGTTCGGGCACTTGAAATGAGGGCTTGCTGCTTTACAGAACGTGCATTAGCAATTGCTGCTAAACAACTTCGCTCTCTGAGGTACATTTGGGTTCAAGGATACCACAGTTCTGAAACGGGTGCTATTGACTTGCTAGAAATGGCTCGTCCCTATTGGAACATTGAGCTGGTTCATGGGGACAAATACAATATTAATGGAAACTTTGTTGCTTATTACTCGCTTGCTGGACAAAGAACAGATCATCCAGAATCCGTTATCCCCTTAGCTATGCCGAATCTGTAGGATCTGTCAGGGATCCTCTGCTGTTAAGTAGTTACACAATCTACTTCATGTCTTTTTCATACTTTTTTTGCATCTCCTTTCTAAAATTTTGGCTGCTGAGACCAATTTTGTTACACTTGTCAGGCAATCAGATTATTTACGAGCCCTGTATTGTCGTATGCTTGTGTTAGTTTGTTGATCTTATATACGGAGCACTCAATATAAATACCAATTGATGGCTTTCGGGTAGTTAGTCATATACTGCTTGGCATGCTTGCTGTAGATGCCAATTGGATAGTTGATAAATACCAATTGATGGCTTTCGGGTAGTTAAGTCATATACGCAGGAAATAACTATGTGAATTTTTTTTTGCAACATTTTATTTTTTGACATACATCTCCAAAAGAGTAACAAAGATATACATAGCAAGATTAGCAAATAGCAACCATCATTCTTTAGGGTGGAAAATCATACAGGCACATAGTAGCGTAAAAATGCTGCCAATATCTTCAACCAGCTAATTTAGTACACATTAGCAATTGTAAGTCTTTCAGCATCTAGATAATTACACATTTACACCTGAAAGTATCTACTGTACTTCTCTTTGTGACCACAAATACGGAAGACAAAGGAAGCTATGTTGAAGAAACTCAAACCCCGGACTTGTCCACATAGAACTCCACAACCTACACAATTGGTGTACAAAATTTACTGCACATCGTCAATAATGAATGTGATGAAAATTTAACATAAATGGGATGTTGTATGCCCCAAAACCCCAATTCCTCTGTAACCAGACCGTCTAGGTACTTAAGAGGATCCCGTTCCAGAGGCATAAAGACACGACATGATCTAAAAGTATGTTGTCAGTTAACACAAAAAAGTACCTTCATATTTACATGCCCTGCTCAACAAGGTAATCACCAATCCTTTCTACAACCATATTGCACTGACCAGGAGTCATGGGCTCATCATAAATTCCGATTATCAAAGCCTGGTTGGTCTTTTTGATGGTTACACCTCCAGGGCCCTGTTAGGACATCATTAAATAAGATAAACCCGTTCATGATTCGAAAACTGAACCATACTAATGTTCTGCTCTACCTGCTTAACCTGTAAGTTGATTGATATGCAACAGACAAACACTTAATTTGACACAATTCGACAACCAACAGGTATGATTTATCAAGAAAATACCTTCTTTCCTCTGATCACGTCTCCAGGCTCGCCTTGGATCACCATATATTTTGTGCCACCAAGGTGTAAGCCAGTAGGAGCGAGAGTTCCAGGTTCCTCAAAGTCTTTCATGATGGCACTTACCTCTTCCGGCTTGAGCTACAGCAGCATTAGTTAAGAGGAAAAACACTATGTCAGCAGTCAGAACATCAGATGAAAAATTATTCATGCAGATAAGTACCATCATCCCTAAGATCAGTAGTTATTGCAATAAAACCATTCTTGTTATGCAGAAAAGAGTTTGGCCAACAAATTAGTTATGAATGATTAGCTACAACTCTTGCAATATACTGATCAATACATGAGTAAAAAACCAAAATGCCTGCTTCATAAAAACAGCAGATCACATAAACAAGTTTGACAGCGGCGAAAGTTGGCTTAATCACACAAACTAGATCAGTACTTCAGTAGTTTTACAATTGATTATACAAATCAATATATATAACAGAACTCTTGCAGCCAAATTTGGTAGCACTTGTATGTCTGATCGTTTCATCTCACATAGTCATATGGGCTATAGCCAAATTGGACAATGGTGTAGGACAACAACAATTGGGAGATGACTGGAACCTAACCATCCAAAATTGATCCCGAATTCGAATTAGCCCAAAGGGTGAACCGGGTGGAACACCAAAAAAAAAAATATATAGGCCTAATAACAAGATGCTATGTAAAGGTGATCATGGGTCAGGTCGTGACCGAGAAGGCAGGCCATTTATGCCATATGGCATATACACCAGGTCGGATGGACCAGGCTTTGTCGGGCTAGATCGGGCCATAGCGGCTGCACCAAGCCCAACTAAAGTTAGCCAGCCCATCATTGATCAGCTCTACATACTATCAGACAAACTCAAAACGTTTTCAATTTGACCATTTCATGACTTAATCACTGAAAGGGCAATTATTCCCAATTGATGACTTTGCTTAATTAAATCATACATGATACAAAAATTCTTAATTTGATAACATTGAAATCTAAGCTGAGGAAAATTGACAGAATTGAACCGGATCACCCTAGAAAGCATATACTTCGTAATTAATTAATTAAGAATATTCCAAACATGTGCAACATATTGTAGAGATTATTTTAAAACAAAATAAAATTCTGATAAACGCGGGCTTGGGCCGCACCCGCAAACCAAGAGAGAGAGTCCACTTCATAAGTCCAAGGAGGTTCCATCCCAAAACCATATGGCAATAGGAGGAGTAGCCCCTAAGCCTTATAAAGTGTTTAACTCTTTCTTCTTCAACCAATGTGGGACTCTTACATGTGTTACTTGGTGGGATATACTTCAACACTCCCCCTCACATGTAAGGTCCCTTTAAACTCAAGGATCACTTGATCCAATTCAATTTGACGTGGGCCTGACAATATACACAAGCCATTAGAGGTCCCAAACCGTGGGCCTGGCTCTGATACCATGATAAACGCGGGCTTAGGCCGCACCCGCAAATAAACCAAGAGAGAGAGTCCACTTCATAAGTCCAAGGAGGTTCCATCCCAAAACCATATAGCAATAGGAGGAGTAGCCCCTAAGCCTTATAAAGTGTTTAACTCTTTCTTCTTCAACCAATGTGGGACTCTTACATGTGTTACTTGGTGGGATATACTTCAACAAATTCAGAGGCAGTAAAATTTCTACCAACAAAGAGTTACCGAGACGCAAAATGCAAAACTATAATAGTACTATAGTAGCATGTTATGTTATTATGAATCTATGATAGTATCGCATGGGATACCAACTAGCTTAGTTGGTGTCCAAAATTAAATCTTTACTACATCATTGTTTATATATCGAAAAATACGAATATGAAATAAGACAAGATATAGGGGTGGAGGAGACCTGAGGAAAAGAGGGGCTCTGAGCCCAAACGGTGCCATCGTGGCCGACGATGGCGGCGGAGGAGAGGTGGTTGCCTTCGATGTCACACATGAGATGATCATCTACGTAAGTTTGCCACGACATGATTGGATGAATGGATGCCTCTTTTTGATTCAATTACTACTCTATTAAACTTTGACTTTTAAGATGAGAGTTAATGAGATACTTGTACTAGTGCACTACCAACTACCAAGTAGTATGGCGTTATAGGTTTTTTTTTGGATAGTCGAGAAGTTTCATTTCTTGTTAGTTCGAAAAGGAATTTGGAGTATTTATTGCTCTAATTCAACTCTCCACTTTTTTTAAATTGTTATACTCCATAATATTATATTGATAATTTGTTAATACAAGTATTTGTCTTGTTATATACGGAGTATGAAAATAATGTTATTAAACATAAAATTTGTATGTTGACAAAATCGATATAATGTGGAGATAGCGGAGGGTGGTTGTTGATTTTTTTTTATTATGGGAGAAAGTAGTTAAATATGTAAAGGGTTTGATTGAGGGCGAATTGGTAATTGCTGTAGGTTGAATGGTGATTTTACCGCAATAATTCATGTATTTTTTTTTTTTTTTTTAATTATTTTTCATTTTTTGTTCTTCTCTAAAAGGTTTCATGTGAATATGTTAGTCTAATACCGAGACACAAACTATTGGGTCAATCCTGCCTGATCAATAGTGTAAAAATCAAACGGTGTCAACTAATAAAAAACGGAGAAAGTACCATTTACGATAACACTAAATAATTGAAAAATAGCATGGAACTCAAGCAACCTCTTCTAATACATTAATTTTCAACTTTGATCTCCTATATGGCGATCTTAGCTTCACGACACCTAGAAACATCTCTTCATTGTTGGAGTAGTTGAAAACTGATGTACATAATTTTCTGAAGCTAAAGAGTAAGATGGCCGTAGACAAGTGTATACAATTGGCTAACACATGAGCTTATGAGTTATGATACGTTAGAACTTGAGCCATTATGAACCACTTACCACCTTGATTTCAGGGCAATGATTTTAAATTAAACATTGCAATAAATATAACTCGAATGCTTGGGCCATGCATGGGATCTTATAATAATGTTAGAGCCTAATTCAAATGGCCGATTTTCAAATGTTTTAGGACAAGATTTTATTTGGTTAGGCAATCAAATGTTAGAGCCTAACTCAAGTAGCCATACCATTTTTTTTTGGTTAGGCAGTCACACCATAATAAACACTAGGAATTCATTCGTGTGTTTCTAAAGTTATCGTAGCCATACGCGGCAATAGGCAATTACATGTGAATTGAATAATATAAATGTTAAAGTGTTTCATCTAAATAAATAACGAAGAAATTCCATCTACAAAAGGTCGATTTTATCAAATCAGGTAGGTTGATACTAACTTTAATAAGTGAATGAGTGATGTTTAAAACATGGAGAAAGTTTGTGTATTTTTTTTTCTTAAAGAAAACATAGTCTTTCTAGATTCGTCTTGATTATCTAGCTCGCCATATTAATCAAAAGTTTGGTTCAACTTTAACCCATGACCCAGTGACCCACTATGAGTTACTAGGAAGTAGCCACACCATTTTTTTTGGTTAGGCAATCACACCGTACTAACACTAAGAAATCATTAGTGTGTTCTAAGAAATATCGTAGCCATACCCGGCAATAGGCAATTACATGCCAATCTTCCCTTGTTTTTTCCCATAGGAAGACAAACCATTAACTATGTCAAGACATTACACATATGGATTATGATTTATGATGATATGATCATTTTGTCATACTCAACAACAAATAAAACAATCACCCCAAAATCCAAAAACTTGTAGCAGACAAAATAGCAAGAAACAATCACTTACAAAAATTTTATGGTGCAAATTGAAACTAATCTTCCTACCAATTGTTCATTATCTTCCTAATCTTATCCTCATTAAAATTTCCCCAATCAAATTTATAATTTGCCAGACATTTTCTGAATGAAATCAATGACAATATATATTTTTGAGTGGGAATGAAAGCCTTTTGCATGTGGCTTATAAAGAAAGTTGTCTCCTCCATCCTTCTCTAACTTTTTTCCTCAAAAGCCATGCTTCATTTTATCAAAGTTTGAGCAATTATTCATTATTATTGCCGTCCTATTCCTCATGTCTCTTTTTCTGTTTAGTATGACCAATTCTTTTTTAAAGATTAAAAGATACTCCACCCGAGCCGATTAGACAAAGATTAACGTGTAAACCCATATTAAGAAACTCTTCCAATAAATGTTGTTGCATTTAAAGAACCGCCGCTTCAATTCAGACATTTGATTAAGTTTGAACTAACTCGTTCATTAACTATTGATAATCACTTGTTGGTGTTAGATGACCAAATCAAGTCACATTAATTTATTAGATTTCCATTCTTTTCTCCTCATGCCAAACTAATATTTTATGGTGTTAGTTATATACTTATATAAACTCTTACAATAACATTCCAAGAGTCACAATTATTCCATTGTCCTGTTTCTCTCTTTATCTGAGAGCACCCTTTTCTTAACATCACCTTTTTCTTCCTTTTTCTCTCTCTTAATTCCTTTAATTTGGTACAATTTCATTTTTTATCAAAAAACCCAACAGCAATAGATTCCATCTCTATCTGTCAAAAGAGAGAAAACCCAAAAAAACCCACTAAATCCCTTTGAAGTTTTTAGCTAAATTTCATCTTTCTTGTAAAAAAGTTGAATCTTTCTGTAATTTATCATCTGGGTATTTGATTCCTTCATCCAAAACTTTCTGGGTAATCTTCAAAAACTTTCCTTTTTAAGCAAAAAAGATGTCTCCTTCAAATTTTCCTCTAAGATGGGAAAGTACAGGGGATAAATGGTGGTATGCATCACCTATTGATTGGGCTGCTGCAAATGGTCATTACGACTTAGTCAGGGAACTCCTCCGCCTCGACGGCAACCACCTGATCAACCTGACCTCCCTCCGCCGCATCCGCCGCCTTGAAGCGGTGTGGGATGATGAAGAATTGTTCGATGATGTTGCAAAGTGCAGGTATGAAGTTGCACACCAACTGTTTGATGAATGTCAGACTCAAAAAGAAGGGAAAGAAAAGAATTCTTTGATTGTTGCAGGGTATGGTGGTTGGCTTTTATACACTGCTGCATCAGCTGGGAACTTGGGTTTTGTACAATACTTGTTGGGAAAATACCCTTTGCTTGTTTTTGGAGAAGGTGAATATGGATTGACTGATATACTGTATGCTGCTGCTAAGAGTAAGAATCCTGAGGTTTTTAGGGCTGTTTATGGTTTCGCGGTTTCGCCGCGGTTTTTGGATGGTGGAGGGGTGGTGGAGGAGCAAAGGATTGAAGATGTTCCTATGGAATTTAAGATTGAGGTGAAGAATAGAGCTGTTCATGCTGCTGCTAGAGGTGGGAATTTGGTTGTTTTGATGGAGCTTCTTGCTGATTGTACTGATGTTTTGGGGTTTAGAGATGTTAACTGTTCAACTATTTTGCATTCTGCTGCTGGTAAAGGCCAAGTTGAGGTGAGGTTCTTGCTTTTGTGTTTTTAGCAATGTTGTTTATTACAGTATTTGTTTTAATTTTTAAATATGCTAGCTTGTTGACTTGTGTTTAAATGCGGCCTATGCGGGTGAGGATCCCTTACCCTTATCCCTCATTTCCAAGTGTCTAGCTCGCAAATAATGGTAAAAGAACCGCGAGTGTTAAGGTCTGGTTAGGGTCTTTTTTCTTACTTGGAAAAAATAAAATAAAATTGGTTGACTTATGTTTTTATGGTGTTCTGTTTTTGGATGGATTATTTTTAAAGATCCTAATTGTCAAGTTTTCGTGTTAGATTTCTAGTTTGAGTTCATTCTTCTATTCATGAATGTAAGTATTTTGGCTGGATTTGTGACTTGATGTAGCAACTAGTTGTCTAGTAAATGTGCTGTGTGCTAAGACTATTGATATGTGGAAGACTTGTATGCAACGAGTGTATTGTTTGTAACATGGTTAGCTATCCTGAATCACATTAAAGTGAATTTTAAGCGGTGACTTTTACGTGATTTAAGGCGCATTGACCCGGTGTGTATATGTAATTATGTATAACTGTGTACAGTACACCGCTTTTATACAAGACCTATTGATATAGTATAAGATGCTTTTGTTGAACAAAATTGGTTGCATAGTGAAAAATATCTGAGAAACCGAGGTAGATCAATACTTTTCTTCATTGTGGAGGAAAGAGAGGGGTATATGGTATATCTTTTACACTAGGCGGCTTGGATCCAACTCAAAGTAGGGACACTGAGAAGTGTTGCTAAACGACAGGTAATTCTATTAAGTCAGTGTCAGGCAGCAAACCAAGCCTGTAAAGTAGTAATAGTTGAGTAATAAGATGTAACTCATGGGAGTAATAGAGGCAGTGACAATTCAAGTATTGAAAGATAATAAGTTGTATTGGAAATCGCGCTTGTGGAGTGGTCCATGGTGGGCTTTTAACTTGAGGACTGTGATTGTTAGCAGTTAGCACCATGTTTAAATTAATATCTATACACTTAACTATCATGTACTTGCAGCCATCTGTGTCCCTCGTTGCCTTCTCGCGGTGTTGGAGCACACTAGTAAGTAGGTAACCATCATATTATATTGATAGAGGGAGGATAGACAGTGACCTCAGATTTATTGTGATATTCAGTATGCTCCTTTGTTATTCAAGCTTTGTTTGTATAATCTATGATACAAGTTAAAAAAAGGAAAAAAGGGACTCAACCTTAGACTCCTCACTGCACCCTTCTTTCAAAAATACAATAAGTGAAACCCCAAATGGAAAAGAACCTTTCGAAGTTAAGGATATTTGTTGCCTCAGTTCAAACCATTGTAATTTGCAGTAATTCATTTCAAATGGTTACACTCATTAATCTACAGAGGATTTATTTGCAATCACTTAGAGATGTTTTCTGTTTTGCAGGTAGTTAAGCACTTGATAGAATCCTATGACATGATCTCTGCCACTGATGACAAAGGCAATACTCCATTGCATGTTGCTGCATACAGAGGTCAGTTGCCTGTTCTTGAAGCTCTGATTCAAGCATCACCTAAATCTGCCTTTGTAGTCAACAAGGCCGGGGAAACGTTTCTTCATGTGGCTGTTGCTGGTTTCCAAACTCCTGGTTTTCGCAGATTGGATCAACAGATTGAACTTATGAAGCAGTTAGTAAGTAGCAAACGTTTCATCATAGAAGATGTTATCAATTTCAAGAATAATGAAGGGAGGACTGCCCTTCATTTAGCCATTATCGGGAACATTCACTCTGATTTAGTACAATTGTTAATGAGTGCCCGCTACATCAATGTGAACATCCGTGATGATCACGGGATGACCCCACTTGATTATCTTAAGCGACAACCAAAATCTGCATCATCAGAAATCTTGATCAGACAGCTGATATCTGCTGGTGGTATATCCAGTTGCAAAGATTATGCCGTGAGAAAAGCATTTGCTTCTCATTTGAAGATGCAAGGCATTTGCAGCAGTCCTGGAACATCCTTCAGAGTTTCTGATAATGAAATATTCATAGGGACAGGAATTGATCATGTGGTGCATCCTAGCCTAGGCCATCTAAGTAGAGAACGTTTTCATTTTAACTCGTCAAGTGAGGCAAGTCATTGTGGGTCACTTAGTGAGGAGGACCATAGAACTCCGGACATTAAGAAATCAGGCCCTCTACAAAATGCAGCTAAGCGCCTTAAAACTATGTTCCACTGGCCATTGGTGAAAAGGAAAGAAACCGAGAGATCCAAGAGAACAAGGGAGAAAGACGAGTGTGTTTCTGATAAAAGGAGGAGCATTTCAGAGGAAACACCAATCTCACTACGAGAGAGATATTCGAATGCTTCTTCTCTTCCCAGTAATAAAAGAACACTTGAAGCGAGGAGTAACATATCCAGTCCTACCAACCGAAAGAGATTGGCTTCAGGGGTCGTACATGATGCCTTGCAGGACCAGCTTGTTGTGAACCTTTCATCTCAACCTTCATTTTCCAAGTCATCACTTTCTTCTAATAGTTCTCTCGAAAAGGGGAAAGAAATTCATGTGGAAGATGAGAATGCTAGACCCTCTCACTTAAAGCAAACCAGTGCTGATGTTGCCCCAAATGTGATGAGGAAACAAGGGTCCATGAACAAGAGATTTGTGAACCCAATTTTGTGCTTTGGCGGATCCCACTTATCAGTTAAGAACTCAGTAGTTAAGCACTGTACTAAGCAACCCATACTTTCGGTTACTTAAGGTTAATTCACCTTAGAAATGGATCGGTAACAAATCGCCTTACATAGCTGTAAGTCTTGTAACTTAAGTTTAATCACTACTTGTGATTGTGTGACCTCTGACTGTCATCTTTGAGTTTTATGTGATAGCTCTGTTGTAGATGACTGTAGTCTGTAGGATCACTTATGAGATGTGTTTGCTTCTAAACTATCTCCTGTAATATAATTGTGATGCTAATTATCTTAATCAATGTATAACCTCCCGTTAATAATGGTTTTCCCTGTATAACTTTTGTAATAAAATTCTATCGATTTTGACTACTTGTGCTTGACTTCAGCTCTTTTATGAACATACTCGTAATCTGATATCTATTTATATTTATATTTCAGAAAACTTGAACCTTATACTACACATAACACATGACGTACTTTGCATGGATATGTGACTATTATTTCCGAATAGAAGGAGTTATTCTGTATATGACCTTCATAAGCATCAATGCAATCGAGTTCAATCCTTTAAAGGCTAAGCTCGGTTCTTATCGATTAGCCAATGAATGCAAGTACGCTAAGACATTTTCAGCTTCCCCTGTTTTATGAAGAGGTTAGCATTCAATTGTTCACTTCCTTGTTTGGTTGCAACTTGTTAGTAAACAAAGAAAAAAGTACTTTTTTTTTTTTCAATAATTAACTACCTTTTCATCATGTTGTTTGGTGGGCATGAAATAAAGTGAATTGAGAAAAATGAAATTTTTTTGAAAGACGAAATTCTCATAGAATTTATCAAGATATTGTCGTAATTTTCATGTCAATGTCTAATTAGAATATTTTATTGATTAAATTTAGAAAAAGAGTACTACAAACGTAAATTTAATACCTATGTATGTGCATCAAACAAGCTAATTTTGTAATGACAAAGTTGTGACATGCATGTACTGTAAGATCGATGGGCGGTTTGAAGATCCTTTTTCAACTGCCGACAAAAATTGACTGGATATTATCTGGAATTTTGGATACTAATCTCACAATAAAGTATATGATTATATGCCTAATACAATAAAGTTTAATAAGAATGATGATTGATGATGCCTTTAAGGTCCACCTGTTAATGGAAACATCACTTTAAAGCGTAAGCATTTTTTCTTAGCAGATTTGCCTGTCTTGTGGACCAACCGACCCTAACCATTGATTTTTTGTTAGTAAATCATAAATAAATAACAGGTCGATCAACAGGTGTTTGGATCAACTGATTGATAAAAGAATTAGGTCCATTATTAATCCATAATTTTAAATCATACGGAGTAGCTTAAGTATATCTCAACATTTGTGTGGGAAAAGTTTTTTCCGTTCCGAATTCACTTGAACTAGAGGCATATTAATTATACGTCATCTTGTAGACATCAGATTGTTTACCTAAAAAAAAGTTGGGTAATTAGCTACGGACAAAAGAGAAAAAGGTCTACTAGTAATATTGAGAAACTCATAAGCAATTCCTTACCTCATTGGCTATTGATTCCATCCTTATAGGCCTTGGTAGATCTTTGACTAGATTGAAAAAAAGTTGCACTTAAGGAGATTAAAATTCGAGCCGGGTTGACCTGTGAAGGGTTCCAGTCTGATAGGTCCTTTCAGATCTACATTAAAGAAAAAAAAAATCGACATTAGAGGGTGTAGATCCCTTAGCTAATTGTGTATTTTTATGCAAAACGCAAATGTTTTTCTATACAATAACTGCACAAATGGTGAGCAATCAAATAACCAGACATAAAATACTGTATTCTTTTTTTGCTTGCTTGAAACTTGAAAGGTGCTTGGTTGCACCACCTATAGAATATACTCTCTATGTTCCACAAAATCATTTAATTTACACGTTCAATCATAAAACTTTTTCTTCTTTTGGTTTTGGCACAATTGGTATTCCGAGTTCACCCTAATTAATAAAGTTAATCCACCCTGTGTTCTTTTGTTGTTGAAGCAACAAAGCCAACAATGGAAGGAAAAGATCATTGTAGTCTAGCTTGCATGTTAAGCACAATGGGCACATTGGTTATACAATATTACTCCGTACTTTACACTTTGTATGTGATTAGATATGTTTCCTCAAAATCCGAGGTGGTAAACAATTCTATTGTTGTTAGTTTTATACTTTATTTTATGACTTAGGCGTACATAAAATCTTTCTCATTTGCAGATATTATACATGAAACTTCGTCTTCACTTCTTTCACAAGTTTAGTTTTCAATAAATTCAATGAAAACTTTAGAACCGAGGAGAAAAATTTACTTAGTAGGAATCATACAAATTAAAAAAAAAAGGCGTACTTGATTTTCACTCACCAAAAATAACTTTCATGACATTCAACAAAAAGAATCCAATGTCACAAACAAATAAATTAAAAAAAAAAAACCATGCACATAGGCAATGGTATACACAATGGAATAGTAAAGGATAACAAATAAAAATGATATGCAAAGCCCTATAACTTCACACTCTATGTAATTCACACCGTTATTTTCTGCACCAATGCTCCACTCTTAGTACATCAGAGGAAGGTATGTATGCACACTTAAATCCCATAACAAACCCAAAAAAAACAAGACAAAATGTATCCCAAAAGAACAATACAATACTAACTCCATAGTACTTTAATTCCTTATGATAGATGTACTTGTATAAATATTGTATATTGTGTTGAGCCTAGATGTCCTGTTCGATAAGGTAGTCACCCAACTTCTCGACAACCATGTTACATTGTCCTGGAGTCACCGGCTCGTTGTAGATTCCGAAGACTAGAGCTTGGTTAGTCTTCTTAATACACACACCACCAGGTCCCTAATAACACAAACAAATATGGTATAAGAGTTACGGAGTAATATGTAAGAGATGCAGACGAAGTCCTCTGTATATTGTACCTAAAAAAAATGCAACATGACTGTTAGTGGACCAACTCAACCAAAAGCTTAAGCTGATGGGTGACCTTTGTGTCACGTTGGCTCTGATACCATGTTAGTGGACCAACTCAACCAAAAGCTTAAGTTGATGGTTGAGGCCCAGGAATATGTTTTATACTCTATCAATGACCTTTGTACCACAATTGTGAGAAAATTCTTGTGCTTCAATTTTTTTTGTTTCTTTGATCAATAATTCTTTACTTATTATATACGAAGTATGCTTTACAATATAATGTGATACAATTAATGTTTAATTTTGAAATTGGACAAATGGTAAAAATCCGTAATGTATATATGTTATCCTTATATAACAATGTGTTTAGAAATTAAAGGGAACAATTGATTATACAATTTACCTTCTTTCCACGAACAACAGCTCCAGGCTCTCCCTGAATAACCATGTACTTTTCTCCTCCAAGGAAAAGACCTGTGGGTGCCAACGTATTTGGTACGTCGAATTCATTGATGATTGACTTCACTTCTTCTTGCTTCAACTGCAATCAATTGCCAATGAAAAACAATTAATCAAACAATTTTTTTGTACCTCAGACCAATATACAATGTCTCATTTAACTTTTCTATATGCAAGTCATCGTTTGGGATCTCTATTCCCAAGGAATCGTAGTTAGTGGGGTTCAAACTTGTGATATGATGAAAGTCAAATATTAACAGAGCCGTAAAGTCCTTGATCATAATTCATAAGATATAAACCAGTCATGAAAATTTCATAGTATATAACAGCAAAATGATACTATAACCATACAATTATATGAAAATAGAAACGAATTTCGAAACAATTCAATCGAAACAATCTAACAAAAAACACGGTCAACATCTACGAAGTTTGACCATGAAAAAGCACACGTATGATCACGTTAAAAAAATAAGTATTGAACAAGATTATGTAGATCACAAAAATAACACAGTATAAGGATTACATAACATTACATATATATATATATATATATATATATATATATATATATATATATATATACCCTGAGGAAAGGCGGAGCTTTGAGCCCAAACGCTACCGTCCAAGCCAAAGATAGCGGCGGCGGCGAGGTGGTTTCCAGTTTCTTCGATGGGACACATCAAGTGATCATCGACGTAAGTTTGCCACGACATTGTTATGTTGTTGTGAGATTGATAGATTTATTTCTCTTTGAAAGAAAAAAAGAAGGTTGAGAGTTTAATTGATTTTGTTGAAATGGGATAATAGATGATGGTGTTAAGAAGAGAGGGAAGAAATGGCAAGGTGATCACAGGTCATAAATAGGAGGAGAGATAAAATAATGCTAAATTATTATTATTATTATTTGAAAAGTCATCAATCAATAACATTCATTCATGCATCATCATTTGCCCCATTAAACCACCCTTATTATTGAATTAGTGCCATTCACGTCCTCCTCTATTTTAGGCCTTCTTTCCCTCTTACCTTCCACCTCTTCTCTTGATCTATTTACATTTTTTTTTATTTTTTTTTATTTTTCGACTTCATAATGTAATGTGTATCGAGTTTTCTGGAACGGAAGGAGTACATATATTGGATGTATTTTATATTTTGTTTTTTCAAGAATAAATGATGAAAAATGTGATTACCATATTTTATCAACGGGTTCAAGGTGCGTTTTTTACTCACCTAAATTTTCATATAGACCTAAACTTATAACTTATTTATCCTACTTGTGAACTTATTAAATTTTAATAGAACCTGTTTGAATAAAATACGTGAAAATAAGGTGAATTTTTCGACACAAGTATATTGGTCGCTACAAATTGTTAATCTGTCATGGGCCATTCCGCCCACCCTTTTGCTGCTCTGTATATGACCCTTATCATAAATTTATATAATCCTCATGTAGCCATATTCCTGTGGGGTGTGGCAGTTATGGGCTTAGCAAATAAATTAGTGGGTTGAACATATATACTCAACTCCAAACCTATAAAGTTTAGATAAATAAAGGTGTTTATTTTTAAATTGGGTCTGCTTTTGACTACAGGAATAACTGTGTAGCATATCCAAAATTTCGCCTGATAAACAAGTATCACAATTCTTGCTTGTCCCGGCTTAGTCTCTTAATTTCATTTTGAGTTCGGTGTACACAAAAATAATTAAACTTATATTTTGAGGTCTAATTTAGACTTTTTTTTACCAGATATTGTCACCGACCATATAAAATATTACTCCGTAACATATTGGGGGTTAATATTTTACGCCGTAAAATCAAGATTTGCATTACATGCCGTGAATAAAATAATCGTAGTTTTTAGTGGACCCAACATACTTTAATGAATACGGAGTAGTACACACAATTGCACCACACCTTTAGTAAATTGATTACTCACAATATTTCAGCAAATAAATTCGTACATTAAAAACACCTCATAATAGTACTCAAACACGTACAGCTACATTTATTTGTGTGTCTCATGTGAGTAAACCTCACACACCTTATTAATTATAACAACACTTATTAGACATACATACCCGTACGTAATAGGCATACTCTCATACTTAAAAAGATGAGTATTATTTTCTTATACAATAACACTTATGCGGAAATTAAAAACTGACGGGATGCAGTACATTCCATTCTTGTTCTGGGTCCGTTACTCGTGCTCCCGACCCCCACGTTTGTGAAGCTGCAACAACGTTAAATAAACATTAATTACACTGATCGATGGATAAGTCAAAAATTTTGAAATATATTTAATGCTTATGTCAAAACCCGAATTAAAACATATTTGTTGGACATACATACCTTGTCTAGAAAGAGCCCAATTTCGGTCTTGGCCAAGACTCCAAGCGAAATACCCGAGCAAGCCGGTATTCCTAGCATAAGTAACCTTAGTAGATATAGCTTGTGTATCATCATAACCGATCCAAGTCGTCCCGGAGTAACAATAGTTAGTAACGTACGTAGAGTTATACACAACCGTTGCGCCTCGTTGCGAAATGAAGTCCCTAATTTGCCTATAGCTAGGCGTACCCTGACCAACACTGGTGTCTCCACCATTAGATGGTGCTAAAATACCGTTTTGGTTAGGGTTCGATAGTTGCCAGGCGTACCCGTAGAAGGGTACGCCAAGGACTAGTTTATTAGCGGGCACGCCCGCTTGCATCCAAGCAGAAATCCCACTGCTTCCGCTCACACTGCTCGTAGGGTCACGGAGCGAGGCGTGAGGCCGAGTGAGGTAAGGCCGAGGGGACCACTCGGGAGCGTAGAAGTCGTAACTCGTAAGCCATAACATTGAGAAAGTCTAGGTTGTTGTTGATGGCTTGTGTAGGGAAAGTGGCTGCTGGGTTAGGTCTAGGCGAGTAATGGAGGGCCGCGGTTAGGATTAAATTCGGTGCCCTGGCTCTTACCGCGGCCCTCCATTCATTAAGGAGGGTACCTAAGTTGTTCATTTCCTCGACTGTGGACTGGTGCTCCCAGTCCAAGTCGAGGCCGTCGTAACCATTGTTTAAGGCTAGGTTGATCGAGGAGTCGATGAAGGTTTTTCGGGAGCTTGCTTGTCTAGCCATGTTGTTGAAATCTGATGATGCTACACTCCCTCCACCGATGGATAGAAGGGCTTTAACGTTCGGGTTTCTTTGTCGAACGGTTCGAGGGAAGGATGAGGAGCATTCTGATGGGACCGAGAGTTGGTTGGTTTGAGTGTTAAGGTTGGCAAATGCGCAAAAGAGATGGGTGAATAGAGTGGAGTCGATATCCGAGGCGACTAGGCCGCTACCAGGGAACCAATAGCCACCCTTAACCGCACTCGAAAATGGGAAATGGAGAAGTGAAAGGAGAGCAATGAAGGAAATGATACTCTTAATAGAGGGTTGGTAGTTTATGAAAGCCATTGTAATGTAAGAAAAAGGTTGGTTGGATTGAATTGGGATGATAGAGTTATAGTTGTATTTATATATGCAACTTAACACTAGCTATCAGAGTAGTTGTTAAGCATATATTCCATTTATTTTCGAATACTTATAGCAATTTGTTTGACGTATGTATAAATGTACAAGTTGATCACAAAAACATTCAATTTTGTATTAATAAAAATTTAATTTTGAAATCATATATTGAGACTAATTTTACATATTATACCAAGTACATTTATTTATATGTTTGTAAAATAAGAAGTTTAGTTAAAATTAATATATATGAAGAGATCAAAAACCAAATAGTTTCGAGTATTCGAAACAAAATTAGTATTACCATTAATTATTAGTCCTACCTATTAATAGCAAGCATGTGCACAACGTCAAGGTCACAATCACAAATTCACAATAGTTAGTCCTCATTCTTTTAATTTTGTTATGTTAAATTCAACACCATGAGATAAGACTTTGACATTTCCACTTGCGTATATGAATTCATATAAGCAACTTACTATGTATGACTTGAAATATGATGTATGCCATTTGTTTTATGCAAAATTCATTGCTCAACTTAACAATTAACATTCTTTCCTTTGGGGATCGAAATAGAGGATAATGTATTAGAACTGTAGATCTTGTGAATATTGTTAGAACTCTTATATGATGTATGCCGTTCGGATAAACTCTTATGAGTATATATTTCGAAACAAAGATACTTTGAAGAAATTTCGATTTATAAATATTACTAGGTTAAATCCCGTGCCATGCACGGTATTAATTAAACTTTACAACAAAAATTGTAAAGAATAGTGTTAATTCAACAATAATTTAACCAAAAACAATATTTGCAACAAAATAATAGTCTCTAATTAAAGATATCGATGATTAAAGTTGTGTCTCGACAACTGTACAAATCCAACTATAACTTATAAAAAAACGGAGGAGTATAAAGTACTAAAAATGATTTTGTTCGGTTGTTCATACAAACGTTATGTATAATTTTCAAAGTAGGCTATCAAAACAATTTTTTTCTACTTTTAATTAAAATAGGTTTTAAGTTGGAGGAAAAAAAAATTGATAGTATTATAATAATCTTGGATATTGATATATTTCAATACTTAATCTTAATTTATGTTAGTATATTTGTAACTAAAAGATTTATTATATATAATATATGTTAAAAAAATAATAATAAAAAATTAATTGAGTATGATTGGATTAATGTGTTACCAAAATGGAAATAAGTATTATGAGTAGATTACAAAATGGAAGTCATTCAAATTTGGCAAAAAAAAAAGGCGGGAAAATTTTTAATGACATCGTGACAAGTGTCACTTTAGGTTCGCTTTTAGTATAGGTTAATTGATTATTGTTAAAATAAAAAGAACTAGTAGACGGTACGTATTGGTAATAAGGAAAATGAAATGTCGATACTATGAGAATTTCAATTAAAGTCGAGGAAGGTTAACAATGACTAAGACGAAAGACGAGCGTTAAAAATAATCAAAAGTAGATTAGAGGAGTAAGGGAGCATAGTCTTCTTACATGTAAAAAATGAACTAAAGAGATAACCCATCAACTTAAAATTTTGAATTGGTAGTTGAGTATGATAAGGAATTCATGTTCATTGTCCAAAAATGCAGCACGCTAGGTAACACGCATAACAATTTATGATGTTCAACCCTTTAATTCATTGACTAAGGAGTGGGCTGATTGAGGCTAAGTTTTTATGACACGTTAACGATTTGTTTCAAACTTAATCCAACCCGTATGTTAAGTGGATGATCCGGCCCGTCTTGTATTCTATATCATGAACCCGATCAAATTAAAATTCTTTTGGATTGCATTTCTTGGTGTTGAAGTTGTAATGCAAAGCGTTGAAGTATTAATTGTTGTTGAAGTATTAATTGTTGATGAAGCTAAATGGATTAATTTAGGGAGTTGGTGATACTTTTTGATTTATAAGGCCATGTTTTATAAGTGTGAGAGATAGTTCAATTGGTTAGAACTTCTCTCCCAGTAAGTTCGGGATTCTAATATTGAATTTCATCTTCACCCACTTGTGGTTAGGAAGAAGAAAATATAAGTTATAGTTATACGAAGTACAAGTATGACAGAAGGAGAAAAATGCAGTGGACGACACAAGTGAACGTAAAATTTATTTTATTCAATTATCACACTAACACTTTAGAATGAAAATATAATATTTGACACATTTTATTTGAACTTCATTCCCATGCATGCTAGCACCCCTTTAGCTATGGCACTATGATCCCCATGTTTGTGAAGCTGCAATATTCAAATCAATTAACTTTAGTTAGCTCTTCTGAAATCTGATCAATATATATAAGCATCAAAAACATAATTAAACATAAGTTTAAAGTGTTAATTTGTCCTGTCGAAGAAAAAATGTTAATTTGTCAAGCATTTCAAAATGTATACAGTAACTCTTACACAAATATTACTCATGTTTCATTTAGTTATTAGTCAACTAGCTTAGTCAAAGTCACAATATATTCACCTTTATTATTTATCGATGATTGAAATTAAATTTTACTAATTAGTCATGTCATGTTGAATTTTACCGATTAAATAAACTTCTGGTTGTTAGTATTGATCTAACATAGCCTAACTAGACAATTGAACACAAAACTAGAAAGATTTGAACATACCTTGTTTAGAAAGAGCCCAATTAAGATCTTGGTTAATTTGCCAAGCGAAATACCCGTTCAAGGCGTTACTCTTAGCATAAGCAACCTTAGTAGCAATGGCCTGTGTATCATCATAAGCAACCCAAGTCGTCCCGGAGTAACAATAATTAGTAACATAATTAGGATCATACACAACCATTGCACCATTTTTACTAATAAAATCCTTGATTTCTGTATAACTAGGCGTCCCATCTTTAACCAAAGTATCATTAAAATTAGTCGTTGGTGCCAATATACCATGGTTATTAGGGTCAACCAGTTGCCAAGCGTGACCATAAAATGGTACACCCAACACGAGTTTATTAGCCGGTACACCGGCCTTGATCCAAGCCGCGATCCCACTGCTTCCGCTCACGTCGTTGCCAGTTGGATCAAAGAGCGCGGCATGGGGTTCAGTAACATAAGGGGGCTGAACCCAACCGGGTGCATAAAAGTCGTAAGCCATGACGTTCACCCAGTCTAAATTAGCGGATATAGCATCCGCAGGGTGTAAACACAAATTTTGAGTCTGCAAAATAGTCAAAATAAATGCAACAAATATAATTTTTTATTAATATAATAAATTTGAGTACAATCTCTAATTTGATCCACTGATTCGATTTCCACGCTACGTCGTTAGATGACTCGATTTGTTGTAGTCGAAACTGGAATTCCTTGATAGAGGGCCGAAAAGGCTTGATCTCGATCAAGGTTGGTCTTCTAGAATGGAACGGCACGTCCGGTGCTTGTTGTTCTTCTTCTAGTTCTTGTGATTGGTTTTTTAGAGAAGTTTTGAGAGGATTTTTTAGTAGAGAGGTTTTGAGGTGTTTCTCTGGATTTTTCATGTGTGTCAAATGAGGGAGGAGAGTTCTATTTATAGAGTTCTCCCAAGCTAGGGTTTCAAGATGACCACTAAATGGGCCTCATATCTATTTCCACCTCCTTTCATAAATGACCCATTTAAATTAAATCAAATCCATTTTGTTGGACTTTATTATTAATTAAATGAGTTTAACTAAAATAAATAATACGGGCTAAAATAACCCATATTAATTATATAGTCAATATATTCAAGTCAACAATTTGACTTTGACCCGAACAATGTGTAACGACACTTGATAAAATTTCTGTGCCTACAAATTGCCCCCTCGAGATCGGTCACGGACACGATTTTAAAGTGTTTGATCGTGATCGGGCTCGAAATTTGGTTGACCCGATAATAACTATTGAGTAAACCGTTTTTTTATTTTTATTTTTTATTTTTTATTTTTTTTTTATTTTACACCAACATCATTAGCATGGCCTTCATCACCTCCATTTTCCTTTTACCAAAGATGCGACACCATTTAAACTTTCAACCTTTAGGCAGTAGCTTTCTCATTGTAAGTCAACTTGCTACTTGCTTCTTCTTATTGAGATAACTTATAATTATCTTGATTTGCTTGATTATCAATCCCAATTAACATCAAGATACGAATACGGATGACGAAATACGACACTTATCTTATAATCGAGCTATATCTTATGGACTCCCAAATTTTATCATTTTGAATGACCAAGATTTTGGAATCCTACCCAATAAAAGATAAAACCTCATCTCCAATTCCAATTTGATTAAAGATAAAATTAATCGGTTAAACTTGTAATTATCTTCTTGAAGCTTAAACCAATTTTTAGCTCTATAAATACAACCTCCTGCAAACTTGTTGTACACATCAAACAATCATTGGTATTGTTTAATTAGCATCGTCCGTCTCGGAAGCCTCAAGATACCGGCCACATACGCCTCGTACAACAACATTGCAGGAGCTTTGAAACCCATTCGACCCCGCAATCGGTTCGACATCAAGATCAGAAGTACAACACTACCACCTCTGGTTTCATCTCGTCAGGCCGCACTACGGAGTATCGACACCTGAGTCTTGACACGCCACGCCGGAGTTCATCATCGGAGTCTTGACCCCCTCACGTCGGAGCTGCATTCGGGTCCAACCGCCACCGGAATCTCGGCCACCACACATCGGAGCTACATCCAGCCTCGCGTCATCTTGATCGGAGTAAAATTCGGGAAACTTGATACTGGGTATGCTTACTTGAATTGCTTTAATGGCTTTTTTTTGTACTTTGTGCTTCAATGGTGTTTTTGAGAAAAAGAGTTTGAGTGGGGAACAAAGCTACTAGTATTAATGTCAGACGCCACTTTCTTTCTTTTTCTTTTTTTTTTTTTTTTTTTTTTTTTTTTTTTTTTTTTAATAAAATAATACATGATCATATGATGAGCTAACATCACCAGCATTCAAAACCACGTGACTTCTCTTTTTTTTCTTTTTTTATTATTTTTTTTTTTATTTTGACTATTTTGCAGACTCAAAATTTGTGTTTACAAATTTTTGGCACGCTCGGTGGGACTATTTCTACCGCTCATCTCCTTTTCCACGTCAAGTCTTCAACAATGGCTTCAAACAAAAGCACCGCTCAACCTTCCGCCAAGGATCTCTCGTTCGCTCAGCAAAGGGCTGCGGAGTTGGCTGCACTGTTCAAGGACGACGGCTTGCGCACTAGAGGAATGAAGAGGAGGGCCGAATTTCAGGAAGCTGCCGCGAGACTTCGAACTGCTATCGTCCCTACTAAGCCAAGCACGAGACCCCGTGGACGTTCCTCCTCAATCTGTCACTTCCACCAAGCCTTTTCTGCACTTCTCATGAGATTCCGGTGTTCGGCTCATTCCCTCCTGCTGAAGGTGAACTTCCGCCTCTACACACGACATAGAGAGGACTCCACTTGCCAGATCTGAGAAGTTGGTTATCCATACCAGCCCGCTTTTCAATGCCTTCGACGAAGGAGATCAAGGAAGCAGTTGTGCCTCATCTCCTTTTCCACGTCAAGTCTACTACGACGCTTTCGGGCCGAATTGATCCCTGAAATTGAAGCTGAAATCAATAAACTCATCGATGCAGGCTTCGTTCGTGAGGTCAAATATCCAACTTGGATTGCAAATATCGTCCCTGTAAGGAAAAAGAACGGACAACTACGTGTTTGTGTAGACTTTAGAGATCTTAACGATGCGTGCCCAAAGGATGATTTCCCTTTGCCTGTCACTGAGATAATGATCGACGCTACAACAGGACACGAGGCTTTATCCTTCATGGACTGCACTGCGGGTTACAATCAAATTCTCATGGCGCCTGAAGACCAAGAAGCAACTGCTTTTCGTACACCAAAGGGAATCTTTTGCTATAAGGTGATGCCTTTTGGCCTTAAAAATGCAGGGGCTACCTACCAAAGGGCGATGCAGAAAATTTTTGAAGACATGATGCACAAAACAGTTGAATGTTATGTTGATGACCTCGTTGTTAAGTCAAAGAAGCGGGAGGACCATTTACTTCATTTACGAGATGTGTTTGAGAAATTGAGTTTGAGTTTGAGCTTACAAAGAGTGTCGAGTTTCAATATTTCATTATCAACATTTATATAGACCTGCTTGATACCCTCAAGGGTGAGCTCATCTGGCTGCACAAGAATCCGCACAGGCTTGTTCATGAACTTTCTGATGATCTCAAGGGCCTCAAGAGGCATAGTAGCAGAGAAAACTCCCACCTGGATCTTAGGGGGTAATTGCAAGAAAATGGCATGGATCTGGCTCTTGAAACCTCGAGAAAGAATTTCATGAAACTCATCAAGAACAAACACCTTAAGGTTGTTTGCACAAAGGTACCGTCTACACAATCTGTCAAAGACACGATCAGGGGTACCAACAACCACATGTACTCCTTCAACAAGGATTCTTTGATCCTCAAGAACGCTTGTACCATCAACACAAACAAATACCTTCACCCCCAAGTAGTTACCAAGAGCCCTCAGAACGATCTCAATTTGCTGAGCGAACTCCCTACTAGGAGCAAGAACAAGAGCTTGACACTCCATCAAATCAAAATCCAGTTGGTTTAATATCCCACAGCACAAAGTGGAAGTCTTTCCAGTACCAGATTGGGCTTGCTGAATGACATCAAGACCATTACAAAAGGGAACGATTCCCTTTTGTTGAATTGCTGAAGGTTTCTCAAAACCACAAGCACAGATTCCTCTGAGAAGGTTCTCATTCAAACCCATCTCATCAAATGTACAGAAGACCTCATCATATGAAATGAAGAGGTCATTTTGTTTTCGGGAACACAAAGTAATTTGAGGAGCTCTAGGTATGACTCCAGAGTCTCTAGTCATGACTCCTATAAGCTTCTGGATCCGAAACTCATCAACTCCTAATCTACGAGCTAAATTAGCACCATAGTGAGCTAGTTGATTCTCTTGTTTAGGAATGTATTGAAGCTGGAAAGCAGGGGGGAAATTCCTGTTCAACTTTAGAACAATTTGATAAGCCAATTGATATACAGGACCCCTTCTATGCTTAGGAAACTGTTGGTCTAGTGTGCCTGCTTTCATGGCATCATAAATTCTTCCAAGTTCAGAAATACCCCACAAACAATCAGAAAGTAGAAGATCCACTTTAAATCTTCGCTCACTGGCAAATCTCTCAATCACTTTCAACTCACATAGTTTGGAAATAAACTTGTCAAACCATTTTTCATAGTGAATCTCGTCCTTCACCCAAACACCGTAACAATCCCTCTCCACCCAATACATTCCCACTACCCCTTCCTTTCCAGTTGTGGTGGCACTCATGTCACAATTGACCACATGACCAGGTCCCAAAACTTTAGCGGCGTTCAAATCACTGAATCTTGGAAAAGGACATTTGTAGGGTGTATGATTTACAACGAAATATCTCCTCTGAATTACTCTGGTGCTCGTCCTTCCACATTTCAATGTCCCAAAAAACATGGTTGCAAACCCTTGTTTGGCAAGTTGGGGGAGAGAGTTGAGCACTTACATAGATAGAGCGTGGCTCATCCATGGTACCAAGGTTCAATTCCTTTAGATCATCAACAGTGGATTGCCCCCCGTCCTTAAGGGTCTTAGGGGCTTCTGTTGGCTCCACCTCTCCATCCAAGATATTTTCTTCCGAGACAGTGACGTGGTTGGAAGTAGCAAGGATATTCTCACGGTCATCATCTTCACGATTAGTCAGTACTTTTTGGCCGGTAAGAATCACTGTACGTCCTTTCACACTAAGGGTTTTGCCTGTTTTTACGTCCAGTAGATCGAGGCGCTTCATGCGAGATGGGATAATGCTTTTGACATCATTCTCCAACTCAAATTTCTTTACGTTCCTTTTCAGCTGACATTGTGATTTAGAGATGGCTCTAGTGTTCTCTAGCCGGTCGAAGACATCTCTCCTAATGAGGAAAAAGCTTACTTCGACCTGCTCACGGAGTACAAAGATGTGTTCGCATGGAGCTATAAAGAGATGCCGGGGCTTGATCCTAAAATTGCAGTTCATCGTCTGGCGATCAAAAAGGGAATTTCGTCAAAGAAACAACCTCAACGACGCTTTCGGGCCGAATTGATCCCTGAAATTGAAGCTGAAATCAATAAACTCATCGATGCAGGCTTCGTTCGTGAGGTCAAATATCCAACTTGGATTGCAAATATCGTCCCTGTAAGGAAAAAGAACGGACAACTACGTGTTTGTGTAGACTTTAGAGATCTTAACGATGCGTGCCCAAAGGATGATTTCCCTTTGCCTGTCACTGAGATAATGATCGACGCTACAACAGGACACGAGGCTTTATCCTTCATGGACTGCACTGCGGGTTACAATCAAATTCTCATGGCGCCTGAAGACCAAGAAGCAACTGCTTTTCGTACACCAAAGGGAATCTTTTGCTATAAGGTGATGCCTTTTGGCCTTAAAAATGCAGGGGCTACCTACCAAAGGGCGATGCAGAAAATTTTTGAAGACATGATGCACAAAACAGTTGAATGTTATGTTGATGACCTCGTTGTTAAGTCAAAGAAGCGGGAGGACCATTTACTTCATTTACGAGATGTGTTTGAGAAATTGAGTTTGAGTTTGAGCTTACAAAGAGTGTCGAGTTTCAATATTTCATTATCAACATTTATATAGACCTGCTTGATACCCTCAAGGGTGAGCTCATCTGGCTGCACAAGAATCCGCACAGGCTTGTTCATGAACTTTCTGATGATCTCAAGGGCCTCAAGAGGCATAGTAGCAGAGAAAACTCCCACCTGGATCTTAGGGGGTAATTGCAAGAAAATGGCATGGATCTGGCTCTTGAAACCTCGAGAAAGAATTTCATGAAACTCATCAAGAACAAACACCTTAAGGTTGTTTGCACAAAGGTACCGTCTACACAATCTGTCAAAGACACGATCAGGGGTACCAACAACCACATGTACTCCTTCAACAAGGATTCTTTGATCCTCAAGAACGCTTGTACCATCAACACAAACAAATACCTTCACCCCCAAGTAGTTACCAAGAGCCCTCAGAACGATCTCAATTTGCTGAGCGAACTCCCTACTAGGAGCAAGAACAAGAGCTTGACACTCCATCAAATCAAAATCCAGTTGGTTTAATATCCCACAGCACAAAGTGGAAGTCTTTCCAGTACCAGATTGGGCTTGCTGAATGACATCAAGACCATTACAAAAGGGAACGATTCCCTTTTGTTGAATTGCTGAAGGTTTCTCAAAACCACAAGCACAGATTCCTCTGAGAAGGTTCTCATTCAAACCCATCTCATCAAATGTACAGAAGACCTCATCATATGAAATGAAGAGGTCATTTTGTTTTCGGGAACACAAAGTAATTTGAGGAGCTCTAGGTATGACTCCAGAGTCTCTAGTCATGACTCCTATAAGCTTCTGGATCCGAAACTCATCAACTCCTAATCTACGAGCTAAATTAGCACCATAGTGAGCTAGTTGATTCTCTTGTTTAGGAATGTATTGAAGCTGGAAAGCAGGGGGGAAATTCCTGTTCAACTTTAGAACAATTTGATAAGCCAATTGATATACAGGACCCCTTCTATGCTTAGGAAACTGTTGGTCTAGTGTGCCTGCTTTCATGGCATCATAAATTCTTCCAAGTTCAGAAATACCCCACAAACAATCAGAAAGTAGAAGATCCACTTTAAATCTTCGCTCACTGGCAAATCTCTCAATCACTTTCAACTCACATAGTTTGGAAATAAACTTGTCAAACCATTTTTCATAGTGAATCTCGTCCTTCACCCAAACACCGTAACAATCCCTCTCCACCCAATACATTCCCACTACCCCTTCCTTTCCAGTTGTGGTGGCACTCATGTCACAATTGACCACATGACCAGGTCCCAAAACTTTAGCGGCGTTCAAATCACTGAATCTTGGAAAAGGACATTTGTAGGGTGTATGATTTACAACGAAATATCTCCTCTGAATTACTCTGGTGCTCGTCCTTCCACATTTCAATGTCCCAAAAAACATGGTTGCAAACCCTTGTTTGGCAAGTTGGGGGAGAGAGTTGAGCACTTACATAGATAGAGCGTGGCTCATCCATGGTACCAAGGTTCAATTCCTTTAGATCATCAACAGTGGATTGCCCCCCGTCCTTAAGGGTCTTAGGGGCTTCTGTTGGCTCCACCTCTCCATCCAAGATATTTTCTTCCGAGACAGTGACGTGGTTGGAAGTAGCAAGGATATTCTCACGGTCATCATCTTCACGATTAGTCAGTACTTTTTGGCCGGTAAGAATCACTGTACGTCCTTTCACACTAAGGGTTTTGCCTGTTTTTACGTCCAGTAGATCGAGGCGCTTCATGCGAGATGGGATAATGCTTTTGACATCATTCTCCAACTCAAATTTCTTTACGTTCCTTTTCAGCTGACATTGTGATTTAGAGATGGCTCTAGTGTTCTCTAGCCGGTCGAAGACATCTCTCCTAATGAGGAAAAAGCTTACTTCGACCTGCTCACGGAGTACAAAGATGTGTTCGCATGGAGCTATAAAGAGATGCCGGGGCTTGATCCTAAAATTGCAGTTCATCGTCTGGCGATCAAAAAGGGAATTTCGTCAAAGAAACAACCTCAACGACGCTTTCGGGCCGAATTGATCCCTGAAATTGAAGCTGAAATCAATAAACTCATCGATGCAGGCTTCGTTCGTGAGGTCAAATATCCAACTTGGATTGCAAATATCGTCCCTGTAAGGAAAAAGAACGGACAACTACGTGTTTGTGTAGACTTTAGAGATCTTAACGATGCGTGCCCAAAGGATGATTTCCCTTTGCCTGTCACTGAGATAATGATCGACGCTACAACAGGACACGAGGCTTTATCCTTCATGGACTGCACTGCGGGTTACAATCAAATTCTCATGGCGCCTGAAGACCAAGAAGCAACTGCTTTTCGTACACCAAAGGGAATCTTTTGCTATAAGGTGATGCCTTTTGGCCTTAAAAATGCAGGGGCTACCTACCAAAGGGCGATGCAGAAAATTTTTGAAGACATGATGCACAAAACAGTTGAATGTTATGTTGATGACCTCGTTGTTAAGTCAAAGAAGCGGGAGGACCATTTACTTCATTTACGAGATGTGTTTGAGAAATTGAGTTTGAGTTTGAGCTTACAAAGAGTGTCGAGTTTCAATATTTCATTATCAACATTTATATAGACCTGCTTGATACCCTCAAGGGTGAGCTCATCTGGCTGCACAAGAATCCGCACAGGCTTGTTCATGAACTTTCTGATGATCTCAAGGGCCTCAAGAGGCATAGTAGCAGAGAAAACTCCCACCTGGATCTTAGGGGGTAATTGCAAGAAAATGGCATGGATCTGGCTCTTGAAACCTCGAGAAAGAATTTCATGAAACTCATCAAGAACAAACACCTTAAGGTTGTTTGCACAAAGGTACCGTCTACACAATCTGTCAAAGACACGATCAGGGGTACCAACAACCACATGTACTCCTTCAACAAGGATTCTTTGATCCTCAAGAACGCTTGTACCATCAACACAAACAAATACCTTCACCCCCAAGTAGTTACCAAGAGCCCTCAGAACGATCTCAATTTGCTGAGCGAACTCCCTACTAGGAGCAAGAACAAGAGCTTGACACTCCATCAAATCAAAATCCAGTTGGTTTAATATCCCACAGCACAAAGTGGAAGTCTTTCCAGTACCAGATTGGGCTTGCTGAATGACATCAAGACCATTACAAAAGGGAACGATTCCCTTTTGTTGAATTGCTGAAGGTTTCTCAAAACCACAAGCACAGATTCCTCTGAGAAGGTTCTCATTCAAACCCATCTCATCAAATGTACAGAAGACCTCATCATATGAAATGAAGAGGTCATTTTGTTTTCGGGAACACAAAGTAATTTGAGGAGCTCTAGGTATGACTCCAGAGTCTCTAGTCATGACTCCTATAAGCTTCTGGATCCGAAACTCATCAACTCCTAATCTACGAGCTAAATTAGCACCATAGTGAGCTAGTTGATTCTCTTGTTTAGGAATGTATTGAAGCTGGAAAGCAGGGGGGAAATTCCTGTTCAACTTTAGAACAATTTGATAAGCCAATTGATATACAGGACCCCTTCTATGCTTAGGAAACTGTTGGTCTAGTGTGCCTGCTTTCATGGCATCATAAATTCTTCCAAGTTCAGAAATACCCCACAAACAATCAGAAAGTAGAAGATCCACTTTAAATCTTCGCTCACTGGCAAATCTCTCAATCACTTTCAACTCACATAGTTTGGAAATAAACTTGTCAAACCATTTTTCATAGTGAATCTCGTCCTTCACCCAAACACCGTAACAATCCCTCTCCACCCAATACATTCCCACTACCCCTTCCTTTCCAGTTGTGGTGGCACTCATGTCACAATTGACCACATGACCAGGTCCCAAAACTTTAGCGGCGTTCAAATCACTGAATCTTGGAAAAGGACATTTGTAGGGTGTATGATTTACAACGAAATATCTCCTCTGAATTACTCTGGTGCTCGTCCTTCCACATTTCAATGTCCCAAAAAACATGGTTGCAAACCCTTGTTTGGCAAGTTGGGGGAGAGAGTTGAGCACTTACATAGATAGAGCGTGGCTCATCCATGGTACCAAGGTTCAATTCCTTTAGATCATCAACAGTGGATTGCCCCCCGTCCTTAAGGGTCTTAGGGGCTTCTGTTGGCTCCACCTCTCCATCCAAGATATTTTCTTCCGAGACAGTGACGTGGTTGGAAGTAGCAAGGATATTCTCACGGTCATCATCTTCACGATTAGTCAGTACTTTTTGGCCGGTAAGAATCACTGTACGTCCTTTCACACTAAGGGTTTTGCCTGTTTTTACGTCCAGTAGATCGAGGCGCTTCATGCGAGATGGGATAATGCTTTTGACATCATTCTCCAACTCAAATTTCTTTACGTTCCTTTTCAGCTGACATTGTGATTTAGAGATGGCTCTAGTGTTCTCTAGCCGGTCGAAGACATCTCTCCTAATGAGGAAAAAGCTTACTTCGACCTGCTCACGGAGTACAAAGATGTGTTCGCATGGAGCTATAAAGAGATGCCGGGGCTTGATCCTAAAATTGCAGTTCATCGTCTGGCGATCAAAAAGGGAATTTCGTCAAAGAAACAACCTCAACGACGCTTTCGGGCCGAATTGATCCCTGAAATTGAAGCTGAAATCAATAAACTCATCGATGCAGGCTTCGTTCGTGAGGTCAAATATCCAACTTGGATTGCAAATATCGTCCCTGTAAGGAAAAAGAACGGACAACTACGTGTTTGTGTAGACTTTAGAGATCTTAACGATGCGTGCCCAAAGGATGATTTCCCTTTGCCTGTCACTGAGATAATGATCGACGCTACAACAGGACACGAGGCTTTATCCTTCATGGACTGCACTGCGGGTTACAATCAAATTCTCATGGCGCCTGAAGACCAAGAAGCAACTGCTTTTCGTACACCAAAGGGAATCTTTTGCTATAAGGTGATGCCTTTTGGCCTTAAAAATGCAGGGGCTACCTACCAAAGGGCGATGCAGAAAATTTTTGAAGACATGATGCACAAAACAGTTGAATGTTATGTTGATGACCTCGTTGTTAAGTCAAAGAAGCGGGAGGACCATTTACTTCATTTACGAGATGTGTTTGAGAAATTGAGTTTGAGTTTGAGCTTACAAAGAGTGTCGAGTTTCAATATTTCATTATCAACATTTATATAGACCTGCTTGATACCCTCAAGGGTGAGCTCATCTGGCTGCACAAGAATCCGCACAGGCTTGTTCATGAACTTTCTGATGATCTCAAGGGCCTCAAGAGGCATAGTAGCAGAGAAAACTCCCACCTGGATCTTAGGGGGTAATTGCAAGAAAATGGCATGGATCTGGCTCTTGAAACCTCGAGAAAGAATTTCATGAAACTCATCAAGAACAAACACCTTAAGGTTGTTTGCACAAAGGTACCGTCTACACAATCTGTCAAAGACACGATCAGGGGTACCAACAACCACATGTACTCCTTCAACAAGGATTCTTTGATCCTCAAGAACGCTTGTACCATCAACACAAACAAATACCTTCACCCCCAAGTAGTTACCAAGAGCCCTCAGAACGATCTCAATTTGCTGAGCGAACTCCCTACTAGGAGCAAGAACAAGAGCTTGACACTCCATCAAATCAAAATCCAGTTGGTTTAATATCCCACAGCACAAAGTGGAAGTCTTTCCAGTACCAGATTGGGCTTGCTGAATGACATCAAGACCATTACAAAAGGGAACGATTCCCTTTTGTTGAATTGCTGAAGGTTTCTCAAAACCACAAGCACAGATTCCTCTGAGAAGGTTCTCATTCAAACCCATCTCATCAAATGTACAGAAGACCTCATCATATGAAATGAAGAGGTCATTTTGTTTTCGGGAACACAAAGTAATTTGAGGAGCTCTAGGTATGACTCCAGAGTCTCTAGTCATGACTCCTATAAGCTTCTGGATCCGAAACTCATCAACTCCTAATCTACGAGCTAAATTAGCACCATAGTGAGCTAGTTGATTCTCTTGTTTAGGAATGTATTGAAGCTGGAAAGCAGGGGGGAAATTCCTGTTCAACTTTAGAACAATTTGATAAGCCAATTGATATACAGGACCCCTTCTATGCTTAGGAAACTGTTGGTCTAGTGTGCCTGCTTTCATGGCATCATAAATTCTTCCAAGTTCAGAAATACCCCACAAACAATCAGAAAGTAGAAGATCCACTTTAAATCTTCGCTCACTGGCAAATCTCTCAATCACTTTCAACTCACATAGTTTGGAAATAAACTTGTCAAACCATTTTTCATAGTGAATCTCGTCCTTCACCCAAACACCGTAACAATCCCTCTCCACCCAATACATTCCCACTACCCCTTCCTTTCCAGTTGTGGTGGCACTCATGTCACAATTGACCACATGACCAGGTCCCAAAACTTTAGCGGCGTTCAAATCACTGAATCTTGGAAAAGGACATTTGTAGGGTGTATGATTTACAACGAAATATCTCCTCTGAATTACTCTGGTGCTCGTCCTTCCACATTTCAATGTCCCAAAAAACATGGTTGCAAACCCTTGTTTGGCAAGTTGGGGGAGAGAGTTGAGCACTTACATAGATAGAGCGTGGCTCATCCATGGTACCAAGGTTCAATTCCTTTAGATCATCAACAGTGGATTGCCCCCCGTCCTTAAGGGTCTTAGGGGCTTCTGTTGGCTCCACCTCTCCATCCAAGATATTTTCTTCCGAGACAGTGACGTGGTTGGAAGTAGCAAGGATATTCTCACGGTCATCATCTTCACGATTAGTCAGTACTTTTTGGCCGGTAAGAATCACTGTACGTCCTTTCACACTAAGGGTTTTGCCTGTTTTTACGTCCAGTAGATCGAGGCGCTTCATGCGAGATGGGATAATGCTTTTGACATCATTCTCCAACTCAAATTTCTTTACGTTCCTTTTCAGCTGACATTGTGATTTAGAGATGGCTCTAGTGTTCTCTAGCCGGTCGAAGACATCTCTCCTAATGAGGAAAAAGCTTACTTCGACCTGCTCACGGAGTACAAAGATGTGTTCGCATGGAGCTATAAAGAGATGCCGGGGCTTGATCCTAAAATTGCAGTTCATCGTCTGGCGATCAAAAAGGGAATTTCGTCAAAGAAACAACCTCAACGACGCTTTCGGCCCGAATTGATCCCTGAAATTGAAGCTGAAATCAATAAACTCATCGATGCAGGCTTCGTTCGTGAGGTCAAATATCCAACTTGGATTGCAAATATCGTCCCTGTAAGGAAAAAGAACGGACAACTACGTGTTTGTGTAGACTTTAGAGATCTTAACGATGCGTGCCCAAAGGATGATTTCCCTTTGCCTGTCACTGAGATAATGATCGACGCTACAACAGGACACGAGGCTTTATCCTTCATGGACTGCACTACGGGTTACAATCAAATTCTCATGGCGCCTGAAGACCAAGAAGCAACTGCTTTTCATACACCAAAGGGAATCTTTTGCTATAAGGTGATGCCTTTTGGACTGAAAAATGCAGGGGCTACCTACCAAAGGGCGATGCAGAAAATTTTTGAAGACATGATGCACAAAACAGTTGAATGTTATGTTGATGACCTCGTTGTTAAGTCAAAGAAGCGGGAGGACCATTTACTTCATTTACGAGATGTGTTTGAGAAATTGCGAAGGTATCAACTGAAAATGAATCCTTTGAAGTGTGCGTTCGGTGTCAGCTCGGGCAAGTTTCTAGGATTCGTGGTGAGGCATAAAGGGATTGAAATTGATCAGTCAAAGATCGCTGCGATTCAAAACATGCCTGAACCAAAGAATCTCAAAGAGTTGCGTGGTCTCCAAGGACAACTTGCCGAATTGAAGGGCCTCCTTCAAAAGTTAATGAAGGATGGAGAAGAAAAAGACGAGCAGATCAAGCAACAAAATGAGAGGATCTCTGCTTTAAACAAAAAGCTTGAAAAACGTCCAAAGGAAGCGAGCGATTCGGAAGAGGAAGAAGTACACTCCGAGGGAGATAGTTCCGAATTGAGTGCTAAAAGTGAGTCCACATTCACCATCCAGAAGATCCAGGATATGATAGCAAACGCTATCAAGAACCAATTGGGAGGAAGTTCTCGCGACAAGAAGCTATACGAGAAGCCATATAGCAAGAGGATCAGCAAATTGAAGATGCCTAAAGGGTATCAACCCCCAAAATTTCAGCAATTCGATGGGAAAGGCAACCCTAAGCAGCACATTGCTCATTTTATTGAGACATGCAACAACGCTGGAACGGCAGGAGACTTGCTTGTCAAACAATTCGTTCGTTCCCTTAAGGGAATTGCGTTCGATTGGTACACTGATCTCCCTCAAGAGTCCATCGACAGTTAGGATGACATGGAGGAGGAGTTCAAGAAGAGATTCTACTGTACACGACGCATAGTTAGCATGACCGAATTAACCAAGACTGAACAATGGGAAGATGAACCAGTGCTGGACTACATCAGTCGATGGAGAGCTTTAAGTCTAGAATGCAAAGATCGTCTATCGGAAACCTCTGCTGTCGAAATGTGTATCCAAGGGATGAATTGGGATATGTTGTACATCCTACAGGGGATAAAACCAAGGTCCTTTCAAGAATTAGCAACTCGAGCCCATGATATGGAGATAAGCATCTCAAGCCGTGGTACAAGCTCTTCAAATTTCATCAGGAAAGAGAAAAATAATTTTAAGAAGACGGAAAAGACCAGCAAGAAATCTACCAAAGAGTCATTGGCAGTCTCCACCACATCTGCTCCAATAAAAATTTCTGGCAAGCCAAAGAGTGAACAAAAGAGAGAGTCATCTTTGAAGGATGCAAATACAAAGAGAGAAGGGCCCACCTTAAAGGAATTGCAGGCAAAAAAGTACCCGTTTCCAGATTCAGATTTGTCAGGAATGCTAGACGACTTGCTCGAGAAAAAGATCATCGAACTACCTGAGTCTAAGCGCCCCGAACAAATGGGTAGAACATCAGATCCAAACTATTGTCGATACCATAGATTGGTGAGTCATCCCCTCGAAAAATGCATCACTCTCAAGGAGAAAATAATGAGGCTCGCAAAAGAAGGAAAGATCGTGCTAGATTTAGATGAAACAGTAGGATCCAATCATACCACAGTTACCATGGATGCTTCACCATGTGAGCGGCATGCACAAATCATCCAGTTTGGAAGTTTGGAGCCCGTTGTCATACAAGTAATGAAGTTCAGCCCAACATTGCATTCAGATCCTACTCCATTGTCGTATGAAGAGGAAGAGGAAGGGTGGACGTTGGTAACCAGGAGGAAGGTAAGGAAGCCAGCTACATCCATTTCACAACCTTCTAAGAAGCACCAGCAAACAAGGAAAGCTCTTGGAAAAGCGGAGGAAATGAAAAGAACGAGGAAGCGACGCGCTGTCCCTCGTGAAGAAGTAAAGCCCTGGATGCCAATCACATTAGATAAATTCTTCCCTCGAAATTACTTCATTGAAGCTTCTGTTGATGTAGTGTCTTGTTACATGGCGGAAGTAAAAGATGGAGTTGAGGAAATTCAACCATCTACAAATCTCGAACATTCAGGAGATCCTGAAAGAGACTCGAAGATTCTTGCGTTGTTAGACACAGTCCCACCTCGTATGGGATGGCGCCAAGCTTTGTCTCTACCAGAAGAAATGCGATTCGCTATGGCACGAGCTATAGAAAATCCCACTCATTACACATCAAAGGAAAATATCGAACAAGGTATCTATGAGAACCATCCTGACCGATGTGCAGCATGCAGTGCATCTTTGGCGTTCACTGATGAAGATCTTATGCTTGGTTCGAAACCCCACAATAGACCTCTTTTCGTTTGTGGATACATCCGCAAACAGAAGGTCAATCGTGAACGGATCCAAACTTCCAAACTGGATGATTTGTGCATCCCGCTCACATGGTGAAGCATCCATGGTAACTGTGGTATGATTGGATCCTACTGTTTCATCTAAATCTAGCACGATCTTTCCTTCTTTTGCGAGCCTCATTATTTCGCCTATGCTTCTTGACTTGCATATATTCGGCGCTTCATTTCTAATCTGGCTGGAAGATGTCATCCATTTAGCCATCTTATGAAGAAGGGAGCACCGTTCGAATGGGACGACTTGTGTCAGAAAGCTTTTGACAGTATCAAAAAATACTTGTCAACTCCACCAGTTTTGGGGGCACCAATTCAAGGGAAGCCACTCATCTTGTATATTTCGGCTCAAGAAAGATCGCTGGGAGCATTACTCGCCCAGGAAAATGAAGAAGGAAAAGAGACTTGATGAACTACGTTGGCTTGATCTTGTAAGGTGGACTTCCCGCTTTACAGGTACGTAGGCAGCTTGAAGACACATTAAAACTTCGAGTCCAGCCACATAAAAAAAAAATGCCCATTTTTGAACTACGTTGGCTTGATCTTGCAAGATAACCTGTTTATTTAGCAAGTACGTAGGCAGCTTGAAAGAAAAATATCAAGTGCAGCCACATCAAAAAAAACCTTGTACGTGTCAACAACCCTATAAGGAAATAAAGACGATATAGTGGTAAAAGGAGATGAGGCACAACTGCTTCCTTGATCTCCTTCGTCGAAGGCATCGAAAAGCGGGCTGGTATGGATAACCAACTTCTCAGATCTGGCAAGTGGAGTCCTCTCTATGTCGTGTGTAGAGGCGGAAGGTTCACCTTCAGCAGGAGGGAATGAGCTGAACACCGGAATCTCATGAGAAGTGCAGAAAAGGCTAGGTGGAAGTGACAGATTTGAGGAGGAACGTCCACGGGGTCTCGTGCTTGGCTTAGTAGGGACGATAGCAGTTCGAAGTCTCGCGGCAGCTTCCTGAAATTCGGCCCTCCTCTTCATTCCTCTAGTGCGCAAGCCGTCGTCCTTGAACAGTGCAACCAACTCCGCAGCCCTTTGCTGAGCGAACGAGAGATCCTTGGCGGAAGGTTGAGCGGTGCTTTTGTTTGAAGCCATTGTTGAAGACTTGACGTGGAAAAGGAGATGAGCGGTAGAAATAGTCCCACCGAGCGTGCCAAAAATTTGTAAACACAAATTTTGAGTCTGCAAAATAGTCAAAATAAATGCAACAAATATAATTTTTTATTAATATAATAAATTTGAGTACAATCTCTAATTTGATCCACTATTCGATTTCCACGCTACGTCGTTAGATGACTCGATTTGTTGTAGTCGAAACTGGAATTCCTTGATAGAGGGCCGAAAAGGCTTGATCTCGATCAAGGTTGGTCTTCTAGAATGGAACGGCACGTCCGGTGCTTGTTGTTCTTCTTCTAGTTCTTGTGATTGGTTTTTTAGAGAAGTTTTGAGAGGATTTTTTAGTAGAGAGGTTTTGAGGTGTTTCTCTGGATTTTTCATGTGTGTCAAATGAGGGAGGAGAGTTCTATTTATAGAGTTCTCCCAAGCTAGGGTTTCAAGATGACCACTAAATGGGCCTCATATCTATTTCCACCTCCTTTCATAAATGACCCATTTAAATTAAATCAAATCCATTTTGTTGGACTTTATTATTAATTAAATGAGTTTAACTAAAATAAATAATACGGGCTAAAATAACCCATATTAATTATATAGTCAATATATTCAAGTCAACAATTTGACTTTGACCCGAACAATGTGTAACGACACTTGATAAAATTTTTGTGCCTACACAGGGAAAGAAACTCCTTCACTTATAATAGGTGTGAAACGAAGGGCCGCGGTCAGGATCAAGTTCGGAGCTTGATCCTTTATTGCGGCCCTCCATTCATTTAGAAGTTTTGCCATGTTGTTCATCTCATCGATACTAGTCTGTTGCTCCCAATCTAAGTCAAGTCCGTCGAAGTTATTATCCATAGCAAGGCTTATCGAGGAGTCGATGAAGGCTTTTCGAGAGCTTGGTTGGCTAGCCATGTTGTTGAAATCGGATGATTTTGCGTCTCCTCCACCAATGGATAGGATTGCCCTTACCGCCGAGTTCTTTTGTCGGATGGTTTGAGGGAAGGATTCACATTCTGAAGGAATTGTGAGTTGGTATGTATCTAAGCTAAGGTTTGCAAATGCGCAAAAGAGGTGGGTGAAAAGAGTTGAGTCGATGTCTGAGGCATCGAGACCATTGTCTGGTGACCAATAGCCACCCTTAACATTAGCATTCGAGAACTCGAAATGGAAAAGAGATAGTAAGGTTATGTAGGAAATGATCAAACTCTTAAGAGAGGCCATTGTTATTTGATGATGGTTTGAGGTCAATAGTAAGAAAGTATTTATAACTTTGTGATATGGTGTGAAATCTTGACCATATGATAAGGCTTTGACAATTCTTACATAAGTATTCAAGATCTATCTAACTATATCTAAGAAACGACTAAGAATGAATGATTTGATTTGAAAAGTCAATTTTGACAAACTTTATTATTTCAACATTTTTGTTTTCTGTTGAGAAACGATTGTGTGATAAAAAACTACTTAGATTGCCTTTCTTTTCTATATATGCTATATATGCTAAAAAACACAAGAAAATTTATACACTAAAAAAAAAAAGGCTTTGTTATCTTTGTATACGTGTTTTTCATTAAAAAAAATTCCTCAAAAATTACATATATCCTTTTTTTCTTACTTTCCTTTTTAACCTTCTAAATTAAATTCGACCATTGAAAAAAAAAAAATACTAAAATAAACCAAACATGTATGCATTAATGATTTTTCTTTCCCAAAGAACCTCTGTATGTGATTGAGCTTGTATAGATTTATATACTTTTAGAGGTGACTAAGCTAGAATGATGATAGATCATAGTGTTAAATTTAATTAATATAAAATAATTGATAAACAAAAAGTTGGATTGAAGTAGAATCCAAATTATTAGTCATCCATGCTTCACCGTTGATCTAATTCAAAGTCGGTTGTTTCTTCACTAATCCAGATCCAACTTCATAACTTCTTAGGCTGACTACTTTACATTTTGGTGGATATTATTGAGTTTTCTTTGATATTAAAGTCATGAAAATAATGGTCCAAGTCAAAGGTAACTTGGGTTATATGACCAAGTCAAAAGAATCCTAGTTACCCCATTATACAATCTTCCATAATATCGCATACTTTATCTAAATTTATATAGGATCTTGCTGATAAGCATTTAAAACATTACCTAAAGTGGTATTAATTTGGGAAAGCATGACAAAATTACGCGTGTGTAATTAATGTTAATTATAATTTAATCTTTCTACTTTTAGCTAGCTTATCCAACGTCCCGGGATGTTCGTTAGCTTTTGCCGGAGTATTTTTTTTATATTTGCTACATTTTGATTGTTATGGTACTAATACTTATATACTCCGTATTTGTTTTACCATAAATACGAATAATTATACGTGAGTAAAAAACAAAAATAATAGGAGTCAAAATAATTTTTCTTCTAGACTTACTACACAGTTACTTTTAAGTTTTAACCATACTTTCTATCCTCAACTAATATGCAGAGTGTTTCTTCAATCATCATCTATCTTAAGCATCTGGTTGGCAATCAATCTTCAATACATTTTAAGCGAATAATTAACGCCCTAATTAACCTCAAACCGGACGGAAGGGTGCTGGAGCTCCAATTCTTTTGTTATGCCACCATCTTACGGTTGTCACAAAAGGCAGTTGAGGAATTTCGTTAAAGAAACCATGAATCATGAATGAAGTAATAAGTCTTCCGTAATTTTTGTCAGAAGTAAAGAGTAGAGTATAGTGGATACAACTCAAGTAAACGTAAAACTTTTTATGTTGTAAAACTTTATGTTGTTTATATTATTAAATACTTATTACAATAATAAAAATAAAAGTAACACATAATATTGAGCACATTTTATTTAAACTTCTTTCCAGTGCTGCAATGCATGCTTGTTCTCTTTTACAATGGCGCTCGTCGTCTATGATCCCCATGTCTGTGAAGCTGCAATATTCAAACAAATTTACTTGAAGTTAGCCCTCCTTAGTTCTAGTCTCTTTTCTTTTTTTTTTTTTTTTTTTTTTTTTTTTTTTTTTTTTTTTTTTTTTTGACAAAAAACCTTAGTTCTAGTCAATAATAAGCATCAACTAACAACATTATTTGAGGTGTATGTTTGTTGTGGGTTCTGAAATGTATACAATGTTTATTTATGCATAAGTAAATCAAAGTCATGTTCTCTTCGACTTAATTTGCTTTAGATAAATCGAATTATTAAACAATTAATCATGCTATGCTAAGTTGACACTTAAATGAACAAAGTAAAAAAAAAAAAAAAAAAACAAACAAAAATTAGAAACTTTGAACATACCTTTTGTAGAAAGAACCCAATTAGAGTCTTGGTTAATTTTCCAAGCGAAATATCCAAGCAACGAGGCGGTATTCTTGGCATAAGCAACCTTAGTAGCAATGGCCACTGTATCATCGTAAGCAATCCAAGTCGTCCCGGAGTAACAATAATTAAAAACATAAGAAGAATTATACACAACCTTTGCACCATTTTGACTAATAAACTGCTTGATTTCCGTAAACTTAGGTGTACCCTCCGGAACCAAAGTGTTTTCATTAGTAGTTGCTGGTGCCAATATACCATTGTTATTCGAGTTAGCCAGAGTCCATGCGTGACCGTAAAAGGGGACACCCAACACGAGTTTCTTAGCCGGCACACCCGCCTTGATCCAAGCATTAATCCCATCACTTCCGCTCACTTTGGCGCCGCTTGGATCATAGAGGGCCGCATGAGGATGAGTAAAATATGGCGGCGGACCATAACCGGGTGCATAAAAGTCGTAAGCCATGACATTCACCCAGTCTAGGTTATCGGCAATAGCTTTGGCAGGGAATGTAGCTACTGAATTAGCAATAGGTGTGAAACGAAGGGCCGCAGTCAGGATCAAGTTCGGAGCTTGAGCCTTAATTGCGGCTCTCCATTCGGTTAAGAGGGTTGCCATGTTGTCCATCTCTTCTTTCTTAGACTGTTGCTCCCAATCTAAGTCTAGACCGTTGTAACCATTACTCGTAGCAAGGCTTATCGAGGAGTCGATAAAGGCTTTTCGAGAACTAGGTTGGCTAGCCATGTTGTTGTAATCAGAGGATTTTGCGCTCCCTCCACCGATGGACAAGATGGTTTTGATCCCCGAGTTCTTTTGTCGGACGATTTGAGGGAAGGTTTGGCATCCTGAAGTAATTGTGAGTTGGTATGTTTGTAAGTTAAGGTTGGCAAAGGCGCAAAAGAGATGGGTGAAAAGAGTGGTATCGATGGCTGAGGCTTCGAGACCATCATCAGGAGACCAATAGCCACCCTTAACAGCATTCGAAAACTCGAATTGATAAAGAGAAAGTAAAGTAATGTAGGAGACGATCAAAATCTTAAGAGAAGCCATTATTGTTTGATAATGTTTTGAGATCAAACAAATGCTTTAATTGGGAGTAATAATCTATCAATAGTACGAAGCATTTATAATTTTGTAACAGCAAGTTTTGGTGCTCAAACTATACTTGGGTGTGAATTTTCAACCACATGATTAGGCGGCTTTGACAATTCTTACATAAGTATTCAAGATTTTTTCAAGCTATATCAAAAACTACGCTGTCCATGAATTGAAAAGTATAGTTGCCAAATTTATTTCAACATTTTCGGTTTTTGTTGAGAAATGACAATTTAAGTTATTTAGATGACCTTTGCCTAAGGAGAAATACTCTATCAAATCAGATTTTAAAAAGGGTAAACATGACTCATGTCAACGATTACACACTTTTAAGGATTAAGGGAAAGCTTTTAATGTTAAAAGGATTTGTATCTTCTAAGTGTCCCTAGCAAAGATAAATAAACTATCTTATCAACTTCAAAATTCAAAAGTACAATCCTAGCTTGCAGCTAAATCAAGCTTAGCTTTAATTATTATTTTAATACTCATATTGCATATCATATGTACGAGTATTATTTATTATGATAAGTTTATTTAAATGGATTTTTAAAGGTGACATAAACGATGATATCCTATTGTCCTTAATAATTTCATTTAAGGAGTAGTTATCTAGTAAACTACGTGTCTCCCTCCGTTTTGTTTAAGTGAAACGTTTCCCTTGGTCAAAATGTTTCACTTACTAGAATACAGATAAAGTACCTAATTTTTGAAAAGTCAACTTTTGCCAAACTTATTTCAACAATTTTGTTTTATTGGTGAAAAATGATTATTTTGATAAAACTATTTAGGTTTACCTTTGCACTCGTTAACATGCGGATTAGAAAACTTTGAGGGAAGCTAAGAAGAGTAAAGGTCATGTTTTTTCCTAAACGAAGGGAATGAACCCAAATTAGGCATCTATGATCCAGCTTCATTTTAACTTTATATGGGTAGTTTAATGGTTCATTTTTTTGCCGTTTAGTAGAGTTTATTTTGATATTAAAGTCAAGAAAATGATTTTGCCCAAGCCTAAGGTAATTGGGTCTTTGTTATTTTTTATTATCTATTTACTACATTATTTATTTTTCTGCTACCTCTCGTCAAAACCTTACTATGTTTAAAGTCACTGCTGCTTCAATCATCATCTCAGCCTGAAATCAACCAAGTTTCAACACTTTTTCAGAGAATAACTAGCGCCCGAATTACCTGAAACATAATCGGTTCGCTCGAATGAATAAGCACGACCTAGTATAATTATATGATTAAGAGCATTAAAGTATAGGAATACTAGTTGATAAGCTAATCATAATTGCATGACAAATAATAACCACAAAAGGAGCAGGAACATCTGACTTTTCATTTTCCACTACAATTTCAAAAGAAGTTTCAAACCATCCATCAACCATCTAGCTGGATCAACTGAACTAGATTATGTTCATTTTCCTAAAAATTAAGGCAGTTGATGTATGATGTTCATTTCCCTCTGAGGAATGTTAAAGTGATACATTAACAATTTTGCTTTAGATTCGCCAAAAACTTCGAATGAAATCGTTGTTGCTCGTCTAAGGAAAAGTTCGAATGGTATCATTTTGTATTGTATTATACCTGCAGGCCCGTGTTTCAGTCACTGAGACGATAAGCTCTCCCTCTGAAAACACCTGTATCTCTCTCTGGCTGAGCTGGGGCAGCACGGCTGCCAGCACCTGGAACTGGACGGGTGGGTGCTGGAGCTCCAATTCTCCATCTTGCAACTATCTTACGTCTGTAACAAAAGGCAGTTAAGGAAATTTCCTTTAAGAATTAAGTGAATAAAGTAGGTCTTCCATCATATTGAGACCATCTCACCATAAAACCAATGATAACGCAAGAGATGTAATATCCATCACTAAAAACTGCATAAAAATAAACCAAATAATGTAAAAAAGTTAATCCTGAACTATTTATACTAGTAGCCAAGAAAACCTAAATGTTACACAAAACACAAGTCACCTATTTCAGCAATGGGTGGTACTATCAATCTCTAAATCTACAGGTACCGCTATGAGACACGATGAGCCTGTCTCACAAAAGTGCTAGCATAAAAGAATAAAACAATAATCATGTAACTGGTACAACCAGCAAAGCAAACACTGGTGTAAAAGCATGAGTAATAGTTACAGAGCATGCTTATACGGCTGCAACATTAAAAAGCCTCAGTATGGTATCAATTATTCTGTAGTATACTACGGAGTAGTATATAAGAAATCTTAAGAGGCTAGAAAGTCTTCTTGGAGAAATTAGATGCAATTCATGCAAAAATCAGCAAAGGAGACAGATCTATGCAGAAGGATATTCTCAAAAGATTCGCTCTTAAGACCACTAAGTTATCAACCACCTAATTATTTACACAAACAGGATGCAAAGCAAGAAAAAACAAGAGTGACTAGTTGCTCCTTCATAGCTTACTAGCCAAACTAAATTTCAGCTGAATGCAAAATGAAAATTTTTACAGAAAGGATACACCCATGCAGGAGTCTTCAGAATCATCTTTCCACCAGCAAGACGATGAAGTACAGTCAAGAAGTAATACAGATGTCCAGCAACAATTCCAAGAAGGTCTGGCAAGATAGGGGAACCAAAAATAACATCTAATGCCAGCATCGCCCAAGGCAAGTAAAATGCCTGCGGGGCAAAACAAATATCAATACATGCAAATATTTTACTTGCACACCTGAGAAGCAGTGAAGAAAAAAATAATAAAGATGCAAGACCAGTAAATTTTCAACTTGCCTTTAGCGTGACAAGGCCGTATAAGTTGATATTGGCAGTCGGAAATTCTCTACTCCATACATAAAGAAGCATGAAGACAAGTGATATTCCACCAAAGGGTAATTCAAAGAAGGGGATTGCATATAGTGCCTGGAAATCGTAGAGATGAAAAATAGGGATAATCAGTGAAAATGAAGGCTGACATGAAACTATAAGACCTCAAAAGGAACACAATTAGCAACCACAACACATAAGCAAAAAAGACGAATTAACCAGCAAGCAGGTGTAAAAAAAATAATACTGAGAAACAAGGTTGCCAGATTTGTTGGTAAATATATCCCTACCTTATAAAAAGTAGAAGATTACTCTTATGAATAGTGCATGGACCATTATACCCCTTAAAATGTTTGTTTACCTTTATACCACCATGTGTAATTTTGTAATTTTACCTAAGACCCATTAATCAATTACAAATTAAATGGAGGATGGAATAATAAAGTTTGAGGTTATAGTTTAATTCCATGACAACATTAGTTAATGGAAAATAAAAAGTTGTTGCTTTATATGGGCGTTATTTTAAAGTAGATTAACTAAAGTTTAGAATGTTGCAAAACTATACAACATTCATCACATTTATCTATATATTTTCAAATGTTACATTTCCGTACCTACCCAAAGATATAATTGTCAACAATTTATTTCTTAGTATATGTGTTTAAAAGCATAACCAATAGGTTTTGGGTGTCATGACAAAGCTATTACAACTCGACCATAAACATCGATTATGTCGCAGGCTCCCCTAGTTATTATAAAAGAGAGTACTTATCATCCCAATACATTGATTTTTGAACATTATTGTCTACTCCCAACAAAAATATTAAGTTCTGCAAAGTGCTAACTAGTAACTAATAGTTCAAATTAAGACTTGCTATTAGCACAAAGACAAAAACAGCATCAATGGCTCCCCAAAGAATACAAAGCATCATCTCAATACTTATATTAGCATTGAAAAATTTTAAATGGACTGATAATTAACTAGACTTAATAGCTGTTAAGCATAAGAGGATAAACAACAGATGTGGGAAAAGTCAAATGGTAGAATGAGATCTTCAAACTTAAGGTAACAGAATGAAAATACACTAAAAGTGAAGGTAAAATAACTAATTGCTCAAAACAAACAGACAACAAAAAAGGCCAAACATTTATCGCCAAATTAGTTCTCGGCTTATAACTATACATGTAATAGCATTAAGAAAGGGTACTGAAAAGAATAGCTGGAAGGTCAGAGTCAACAATGATTCATATCGTCAAATTTATTGCAAGAATGCTATCTAATGTGGGTATGGCTACACCGAATTCTTTATCAATCATACAACAGTTACATCTGCCATTATCAAAATAACAACAGTTCAAGAAAATTGTTGCAAGGAATGCTTCTTATGAGGTAAAGAGAGAAATCAGCTAGCTCAATTAATGATCAATAATATGACAAATCCATTAGCCATATAATAACACATTCAAGCTTTCCCCCTTGTATGCAAAGTATTGCATTATAAAAATTAAAAAATAAAAATAAAAATCAAACTAGATTATTAGTGATGCTAATAATTTTGAGGCTTCAGGTTGTTAATTTCATGTACCAGAAGTCCAGAACCCAAACACATGGTTCCAGAATACTATCTACTAGTTGGTTAACCATTGCACTGCCTAAAAACCTCAATTTATTTATTTATTTATTTAATTTTTATTTTTGGGGTGTTATGCAACAACTTCAGCAACTCAGCTTTCTATTTATCACATGAAAGGAAATCCCTGAAACACTATGAAATATGGAGTAATTTATCACATTAAATCATTAGTACAAACCAACTTTTTAATGAAATATGGAGTAATTTATCACATTAAATCATTAGTACAAACCAACTTATTAATGAAAACAAGAAAATTCCAATATAGCAGAAAAATGAAACATGCAAGTATTCTTTTACCAACAAACTTAAAGCTCCAAATATCATCATCCACAAGAAGTCTGCTGTACGCCTCTGAAATGGTCCCTGCTCCAATTGAACTCCATATCTTGCTCTGTTACACAATATTAAAAAATCAAAAACCAAGCCTTTTTTAACTGTTAAAGGCAAGTGAATATGAAATCTTAATTAATAGCAGAGGAAAATAAGTTACAGGACATTGTTTCCTCTGTTATTGTCTTGCTAAGTTGCTATTAATTTCTCAATGATTGAAAAAAAAAAAAGAAAAAAGAAACAAACAAACAGATCAGACAAGTTGCTTATAAAATCAAAACTAGCACTGAACAGAGTTTCCCTTTTCCATGCTTTGTGGTAACATTTAATCACTAACAAAAAACCCCAGCCCAAAACAAGGTCCAAATGGGGGGGGGGGGGGGGGGTGAGTTGAATATACAGTAACTTTGCTTCAATTTATAACTAGCCTTTCTACTTACATCATTAGCAAGCGAATTCCAAAGTTGATAGAAAACCCACCAAGGAAAAAGAAGTTTGTAAAGAGCCGCCACACCTGGTTACAGTGTATGATCGTTAAAGAAGCAATAGCCAATAGCTAACAATCAGGTATGACCAACAAAAAAATGAAGCAATAAGGTGCCAATGACTGTATAGAAATTAAATCTTCTGCTGATCACAGCCAGTATGCTTAAGAGTAAGTATATTACATTAGAGAAAATAGAGACAAAAGGCAAGGTTAAGAGAAGTAAAATACTGGATGTATGACAAAATAAAGGAACTCGAGGAAAGCTGTCTTTAAATTTGACCTTGACATAATGTCAACATGCTAGAGATCAAACTTGCCTTGGTAACAAGCTAACCAGAAGTAAATAGTATTTAAACTCCCCAAACAACAATTTAGATCTAATAAAATTCTCCATTTCCACCCCCTCCCCCCCAACCTGCTCCATCAATCTCCAATATCATTCTTCCATATGCGCTCCTCTACCTTGATGGTAGCTGGAGACCCACTTATCAATTATCTAAAAATGTCCACACCTACAACCCCCTTTCAGCCATCTGAAACTAGGACCACCCTACCAAGTCCCTCCCATCCCCATTTAGATACAAAATCCCAAATGTAGTCTCAAAACCTTCAACCCCTTCCACAGGTGCCACAACTTCTTGTAAACGTTTGTAAAATTTTAAAGTTGGGGTTAAAATTCAAAAGAGATAAGATAAGTCAGGAGCAACAATTTGTGGGGTGACAAGGCAATTTTCAGTACTTATGAAACACGATGCAGAATTGAATAGCTGGTAAACCCTCCGCTTCATATTATTCTTACGTCTTTGACCAATCTTGTCTCACAAAAAGATTCTAAGTGAGAAAAACAATATGAAACGAAGGGAGTCCTATGTTAGTGATCAATAAAGATTCACATGCTATTAATAAACGCAGGGTGCAACTGACAAGATGTGAAATATACCTCAAAATTCTTGAAAACCCTTCCATACAGCAATGCAATATAGCCAGGATTGAGAGCACCCAGTTGATATGCTGTGGTAAACAAAAGACAGAGGGTCCCGTAACCCTTGGTTATTGGAGGGAGTGAATTATACCACCTGAAATGAGCATTATAGAATTACGTTTAGAGGACAAATATAATTATAACAGGCTATAAACTTGTCAAACGGCAGAATGATGGCAAAACTAAATGCTAGCTAGGAGCCTAGGAGTAAGTCTACAACTATAAGAAAAAAAGATAGGCTCTGCAAATATATATACATGCAAAGATTTGTACATAACCACAAAGCAATCTTATGTTCAAACAAACAGCTCAGTAAGCCTTCTGAAGCAAAAGTTAGTAAATCTGGTTAATTCAACTTTACATGGAGAAATTAAGCTTAAAGAAATCATTGTACTCAGAAGTGTTAAACAAAATACTTGTAATCTTTAAGAAAAAGTTGTGCAAAGCTAACTTTGGGGGTAGGGTAGGGGAGGGGGACGAACCATACATAGGAAGAAAAAAAAAAAAAGACAGGGACTACTACTTTCAGTTTTACATAAAGACTATCACAGCAACCACCATTACTTTTGAGTGTGACTGCCAATGTTGAACACACTCCACTGTTAGTCAGTTACTGCCAAGACTCTGCAAAACTCAAGTATTCGAATAAATTTTTCCTACAATGTTCCTGGTAGATTTTGTTCATGTTCCTAATTGTTGAAAGCCTTGAGTATTAACAGTAAAATTCTTTATAATGAAAATACTTACTGTATGAACCAACAAGCCATTAGGAGTCTTATTTGACCAATCCCAATAGATTAACCTTTAAGTATGACAAATTGAGTAATTGACAATTATCAGATGTGAATTACTCAAATCATGTCATGTACTCATGACAATATGATATAGCTTACGAAAATCACATCAAGAGAAAATTCAAGAAGATAAAAGATAGAATACTCCTAAAATTTCTACTTGACCCTTCAAACTTTAGCCAGAAAACCTTTAGATAAAGGATCAAATGTCATAGAAGTGGTACAACTGTACAGAGTGTTCAATAACCACATACCACTTTCTGACTTTGTCTCAAACCACTACGTAGTATATAATAAATAAAAAATTATGTATTTCGAGGACATAAAATTGAATTGATAAGGGTCTCTTGGAAAAAAAAAAAAAAAAAAAAGTTCTTAAACAGCCTTTACTAGGCTCAGCATAGTAAGTATAAGTTCTTAAACAACCTTTAGTTTTTTATTGTAGACAAAACCAGACTAATGCCAGACTAATGCTCCATCTACTAGGCTCAGCAATGCAACAAGATTTACATTAAAAGACTTTTTTGTACACCTTCAAGAAAACTTATACAGTAGGTCGAACCTTAAAAAGTGTATAAATCTTTATAAATATCTTCAACTTGCATTTGATTAAGTCACATCAAAGCTTTACACTAAGTTGGAAGGTAAGCGTATCATGGAGAGCACGATCATAAACAAACATTTTAATTAAAAGGTTGATTCTATTTATAACGGTCTAGAGTAACTAGAATGGCATCTTTTTCTAAGGAGGAAGAACTAAAATTCTCCGATGAACCAAACTAATGCACAAGTGAAATTTACTATTTCATCTTGTTTGATTAAAGATCATCCAAATAAAGTATCATAGACGAACAACACGAGCTGAGGCAATCTTGATGCTCATACTACGATATTGGCAGCACCAGTAAGCTCAGTAACTTAAACATTTCCAGAAATCTTCCGCAAAGAATTTAATCAAGAAAAGAAGGTACAACTGATCACAAATTCACAACCATAGAATTCACTTCAATACCACCTAATTTCCGATTTAACTTATTTCTTTCAGTATCTTGGAATCATAATTCATAATAACATATCTAGTCCGGAATTAATAGTCACATTAATCGTTAATCACGATACATGAACTAGTAATGCGACAACTAAATCCGAACAAAGGGAACACCTAAGAATTCTCAGTAGAAAGTGATTCAGCCACATTTAATATAACATCAATGCCCAAATTCAACATTTCAACACAAATTCTACTCAAATTAAACATTCTAGCCCAAATCAAGATAACCCAGAAATCAAAATCAATCAAAAAACACCCCCATAAATCAAAAACACAATTCAATATAAAATAAAATGACGAATTAAAGTGAAGAAAGAGAAAAAGGGTGTACTCTTGAGGAGAAGACATTGATGATGACCCACGAAAACTTATGAAATTGAGCAAAACCCCAGATTTGGAAAACTTCTAATTTGTATCTGAAGATAGTTGAGAAAGGAAACTGTCTTGTCTTAGCAAAGAAGAAGAAATTGAATGCAAGAACTACAGAATTTTGGTTTAATTTGGGTTTGCGTTAATCATAACCCAGAAACTTCGCAATGAAAGACTTTGTTGACGCATTTTGTTTGTTAACGCATTGAGTATTGACCACGTTGAATTGGGCCAGGATTTGCGTTTTGTGGGTCAATAAATTGGGCCTTTTCAGGTTTAAAAGCCTTTTATTGTGGGCTTCATATGGGAGCTAACAAATTAACCATGGTTAAGGGTGTTCATAAATCGGTCCGGACCGAAAAAATGGTCCGGATAGGACCGAATTTATTTATCCAGTCTTTGGGTCCGATCCGATCCAAAATCCTATAAAAACCGATTTTGGATTGGACTGATTTTTTTTATTAAAAATATGTATGAAACCTTAAATAATGGTTAAAATTATCCTTAATAAGCTTAAAAAACTTTAATTTTATAAGTTTTTTTTGCATAAAACATACAAAAAAGACGTAAAAATTACGTTACAATATAGTTTTCCAATACTTTTTTTGTGTTTTCCTTAACTTTTTTAAAAATTTAGTATTCTCTTAAAAAAAAATTCTTAAATCAGTCCAAAGCGGTCCGGTCCGAGTTCGGTCCTAACTTAATCGGTCCGATCTTCGATTCTAAAAATTCTACCGATCTTCGGTCCGGTCTGGTCTTGAGTCGATGAACAGCCCTAACCATGGTTTCATAAGAAAAAAAGAAGCCACTACTCATCTTCTCGATGGGGTGAAAATGGCTCCTGATTTGACAGGTGGTGAGGTAACATAGGGATTGAATGGCGATGAAAAGTTACTTGTCATGATGGGGCGGTATAATTTCTTATATACACTCGGGTGTATCGTACATTTGGGGGTTTTTGCTCATTAAATGAGCAAATATTAATGAGCAAATAACTCGGGGTGTATAGTAAACTCGGGTGTATAGAATAGGCTCTTTAGGGCGAATGAATTTTATGTTGAACCCACTCTAAATTTGTTTTGCCCCACCTACACTGCTTCGCCTCATGCATACCCACTTTTATAAAATACTTTTGAATACTCCACAACATATACACATACCTACTTAAGTTTAAAATTACTAGGTCTAACATTGAAGTTTAGCTTCTATTGAATTTTAGAGAACTCGCGGGAGATTTGAGAAAATTTGAATTTGTGATTTGTTGATTAATTAAATTTCATATGAACAAAAAGTGCAACAAATGTTGTTTTAAATTGTTTTTTCTGTGCTCTAAAAAAAATTGTGGTTTTGGCTTGCTTAAGCTCACCCCTTTTTTCAACCCGGAGTAGCGAGTCAAGCAATAGCTTATCACCGCTAACTCATACCAAACGGGTACGGCTTGGAAGATAAGAATTCACAATTACTAAAAGGTTTAGGTAAGATCATGTCTAATAAATTCAAGTACACTAAGATAAAATAAATTCAAGTATCTCATGTTGTCACAATTCACAAATACAACTCTTCTCTTTTATTTTTCAATTACTGTAATAATTTTATTTTAGGTAGTAAGGCATATATCAATCAGAGTTGACCAATGCATGCATGATGAATAATATACAGAACGTCAAGACGTACAATTTACTTTCGCCAGTTCGTGGAGTAGTCTAATGACTACATACTCAGCCATTGACTTCAATTTTTTCTCCATAAAAAATTTCCATGGTTTCAACTGGATTTACATTTTTACATCATCTATGATATCATCCACACATCATATGATAGTTCACCCTAAAGTCAAAATGCCCCCACAAACACAAAATATAATTAGCCCATAGTCTTGGATGACTAAGGAGAAAGCAATATACAAGTATGTGGTAATGCTCTCCTCGATTTGGGGAACATCAAGACTTTAGCATTATTACTTTGAAAACTTAAAATTTATCCAATGATAAATATTCAAAATCAATTATGTCGATTTCCTCACACAGGGCCAGTTCTCTTCGGCTTAATTTCTGTTCAGTTCAGCTCTAATCAGTTTAGTTCATTTCCTAATTTCTTTCTCTTAAAAATAATTCATTTCAGCTCTATTCAATTCAGTTCGACTCCAGACATTTTAGTTTAGTTCAGTTCAATTAAGTGAATCAGAACGGATCCATAGTTTATTTGGAATAATTTTAGAATGTATGGTAAAATTATGCATTAATTAATGTAATCAATAGTCTGAATGAGAGTTTACTTAGTAATTTACTTTTAACTTCGAATACGGAGTAAACATGTCTAAATGTTGTGTATGTTACTCCGTAATTTCCTTCAAAAGATACTTATAGATCATTATTGTCAAATTGAACTATGAAATGCATACAAGAGTATAATTGAAATGCTAACTTTTGTAAATTTTACAATTATGTAGATCTTATTTGTTAAAAACGAAAATATCCTTAAGATTAAAGTAATGTATAATTGGGTAGTTCCATACCTTTGTATAATATATTATGTACAAGTAGGTTTAAATTTGCTAATTGAGTATCACCGATTAGTAAAGTACACACGAAGGTATAATAATCAACAAAATATTATATCATAGATAATAATATACGAAGAATAGAATAATGTACGACATGACATTATGTTTCTTTTGTAAAAAGTATTCTATGAGACTATGTTATATCTCGTTATACTGAAAACAAATTAGTTTGATTTGACAAACTTAGAAAGGAAAAAATCAGGACAATCATAACAAAGGCGTGGTAAATTGATTAATCATTAGTTACAATTGTGAATTGTGATATACTATCTCCGTTTCTTTTTAGTTGACACGTATTCCTTTTTAGGAAGTTTCTTTTTAGTTGACACGTTTCCTTTTTGGGTAAATTTTTTTCCTTACATTTACAAGCTACCCCACTTGTTTTTTCATTCTCTATCACTCTATTTCCTCTCCTTAATATATGTGTTTAAATCAAACGCGTCAACTAAATAGAAACGGAGGAAGTATAATTTTAGGTTAATAAGTTGGTTTGATTAGCTTAATTACATTAGTTTTATTCATTCACTCTTGTTGAGTTGTTGGTTTGGCTTTATCATAAAAAGCGGTGCCAGGCTTGATTTAATTTTATGTAATTATTATTTTTATTTTATTTTATTTTATTTTTGGGTGGTCCAAAGTGGGCCCAACTAAATGGAGCCCACGGACCGGGCCCAGGACAAAATTTGGTGAAACAAACGGGGCCCAATAGGCCCAATGTCTCAGTCTCCAGGCTGACATTCCATGATCCAGCTATATGATGCGACAACCTTGCTGAGGTGGTCGAGTCTCAAGTGGCATTGGTTATGTATATAGTGATGGAGGCAATTAGACAGCTACAAAGATTGTAGGACTTAACTAAATCTTTTATCTTAACGTTTTCAATCACATAATTAAGCTAATTTAATTGTAAAAATTAACAAAATAGTTGTATTCATAATTGATATGGAGTAACTAATTAACTAGCTATATACATTAGGATTTAAATTTTGTCCATATACGAATATGTATATTATAAGTACTCACACAGATTATATGTAGTTTTATTGAATACATTGTTGAAATCTACTTTACAAGATAGGTAAAAAGTGGATAACTTTACTCATATTGATAAGTAGTAAGTGTTGGCAATGACAAATCTATCTCATACCTAATTAAAACCAGTTCCAAATTGCATCTAAACTTACCCAAGTTTGACCTAGAAATGAAATCGATCGACGTGAACCAAATATATTCATAATATTAATATGAGTAATTTTTTATTTATAAAATAGCTTGTTATCAATGTATTTTCAATGACCCAATTCAAATTGACATTGAAGTGAATAGCCAATGTATGTGATCCCTAAAGAAAACTCAAATTATACCTGTCTGGGAATTTGGATGACCTATATGCTATCTAACTTTAGCCGGTCCAAACTTAATTTTAAGGTGATTAGATTACATAAAACAATTTTGGGCTCAATCATCAACTTAAGATCTTGATTGAGTTGATCCTTTATCATGATATCATAAGTCAGCGTGACAAGGTCACATGTTCAAATCTCATCTGTTATTCCTCCTTCCAGGAAATGGTAAGAGGCTAAGTGCAATTTATCACTATTATTAAATTGTGAATGTGACACTAATCTCTGAAGACAATCCAAATATAGGCCCTACGTTGCATATTTGCATGCATGTATAGACAAATCGAAGGGACATTAATGTATGATCAATGATCAAACCTTATATCAATTCAACAAGTTAAATGGCGGATGTCGCACATGATTAACCAAGAAAAAACTTATCAGTATCACTTAAATTAGAGATTAGCTTTGCTCGCTGACATGTCTTGGCCCCACATTATTTGTAATTTTGTATGATATGTTTTTAAAAAAAATTGCTTCCAACATATTCTTCATCTCTAGTCTCTACTAAAATTGAAACAATGCATCTGCTTGCTATCCAAATCCAATCAACTACTTCTTTTACTATTTCAAATCAGTACATACAATTTATTAAAAAATAATCAGTAAACAAATTGTTATTAGAAGCTTGAAATTCAATCCTTGTGTACTTCACTCGGTTGAAAATGTATAATACTCCGTATATATACATGCAACGTATTATCTTGCACTTAATAAGTGTTGGGGTAACTCAATATTGAGCAACCCTCGAGAAGGGCCGGGGTTGTTCAAAGGATGTAACTATGTAAGTAATGATCTTTAGCTTTGTTAAATCCCGAGATAAGATAGGTCACCCCAAAAAATTTGATGTTAGAGTGTCAACATTAATTTTTATTTACAATCGGGATTAAAATTTAAACTATTGATTAGTTGTTTTTTTTTTCAAAAAAAAAATTAAAAAGAATGATAAATGAATTTTAACGATTTTCTCCCCCTTAATGTACGTATTGAGTGATAGATCATCCATACACCTACATACATTCTGCCATTACAGGCCAAATACCTTTAAATTAAAATTTCAATGAAAGGTAAGTAGCGTAAAAATGCAACCAAAAGTATTGATGTATGTTTCCTACATCGTATCAATTTTCATTTTAGGGCTTAAAACAAAGAGAGAGCATATAACATGCATTCATAGGGTGCACGCTTGGTTCTCATACAGTCATACTCATTAACCATTAGCAAATTAAGGTCCCCATACTCCGGTCCACACTTTTATGGAGTGGTTGCACTTGTTAACATCATAGCTTTGTCATCTACTCTTCTTTGGTGGCTCCAAATAGTATGGTTCATAGTATTATGGTTTTATTGAGAGAATCACTATGGCATATACATATTAATACAGATGTTAGTTGTCACAAAAATGTGGTGCTTTATATAGAATAACCTTATCATATTGCTTGTCATGAATTCCCATGACTTGGTGCACATCTTATATACCAATAATGATATATGGTTGAGTGATGACGTGATTTGTATGTGTTGAGTGCTGACGTGATTAATTTGTGTTTGTCAGAAAATTAATCCATTACAAGAATGGAGGATGCATGTCTCGCTAAGATGGATAGGCTATTGGCCTATTGCACTACATGTATGTTACCTATATTTTGGTTTTAAAATTAAATACTATTGGACTTATATGTGATTATTAGACTCCCATTTAATATGACAGTAATTAAACACAGTGACAAAAGACGATCAAAGATGCGTATTGGGATGGACTTAAATTTGTATGACTTTTTTGGAGTATTATTGTAGGATTATACACAGTTTATTCCAATAGCAAATTTACAAAATCAACTGCATATCATTACTTATATGCAATACTACAACCAAAAAAATTCTCATCCAACTTTACAAATTGAATTTAGACAAAAATAATAATTGTTCTTAAGTCTCCAACCTACCAAAATTAATCAACCAAACAAACTCTTTGTTAGTTGATTTCTCATATAAATTTGATTATTTTACAACATTGACGCTATTAAAACAAACATGTTGTATGATCCAAGACAGCCTTGACTATCAATAAATAATCCATGCAGATAATCCAATTATATTGCATAATAGGTAGAAATTGCAATGAGAGCAGAATTTGGCACAAAAGTTAAATCTTTAAATTATTATGATAATTATAATAAGCCACCAAACCTACCAAACTAAAATTAAAATAATCCAAGGTACTACGTACTAATTAATTACAAAAGGAAATTAAAAAAGAGTGTTTTATAAATACGATAAATCAATTATGGGTGTCACTTTTGTAAAGCGTCTCTAACTTGATTTAGAAGATTATGTGTTTTGTTTTTGTAGAACTCCATTATTACTTGTATTTCTTTATTTGTGTGATTAGTCCTTCCAATTAGACATCGTACTACTCAACAACAAAGTGCACACTTGTACTCCACATTTTCGGGCAAATTACAGCCATGCAAGCTGAGTAGACTAGATCATTTTTTTTTTTTTTTTTTTTTTGAAAATGGAAAAATAAATTGATAATCTCAAAAATCATTATGTTACTCTACAATTGTTGCCTACTCTATAAGTAATCCAACTTTGTAAATTTTAATTGTTATTATTATTATTATTATTTTAATTATTTTTATTATTATATCTCAAAAACAAAAGTCATACAACCTACAATAAAGTAGTGGGAAGTCGAGATACAATCTGGACCCCCACTCCTCTAGGTATAGCAAATCCTACCCTAGTGAAGATTTGAGCTGCAGCACGAGCCCCAATGTCTTGCGTCGTCGAGAACCTCTGAATCCACTTCAATAACGCAACAGCCTCATTCTCTAATTATTATTATTATTATTATTTTCAATCTTATTCGTTCTACTTATGTTATGCACATTATGTACTTATATTGAAAATCTTACTCATTTACGAATTAAACTGATCGTAGAAATGGAAGTATTATTAATTAAAGGGTCTCATTGTCACACCTTCACAAGTATATTTCAACTAGTTTTATTAGTTAGGGCATGTTCATATTTACTTAATTTCAGTTCAGTTCAGTTCAGTTCAGCTCCAATCAGTTCAGTTCAGTTCAGCTCCAATCAGTTCAGTTCAGCTCTTAATTTCCCTCTCACATAAAATATTCATTTCAGCTCAATTCAGTTCAGTTCAGTTCAGTTCAATTCCTATCAGTTCAGTTCAGGTCCAATCAGTTCAGTTCAGTTCAGTTCAGCTCATTTAGTAAATGTGAACAGGCCCTTAGTCTAAGAGCAATATGCAAGACATAAAATTAGATCAAATTCCATCTATATCACCACCATTTGTGATTTTTTCTATTCTCAGGACATTATTTTTACAACCACATAAAATGTTATTTCATCATTCAAGCTAAGAAATGCTTGATCAAGTGTTGGGGGAGATATGAAGCTACACTTGAAGGTCTCAACTAGAGTCTTAAACTAGGATAGCTGGTTGTAGGGAGTTTACTTCCTTTCCGGTTTTCCCCTCCTCACAATTTTGCCTGGGTTCGCAAATGATTAACTCTACCTATTACTCCATATTTGTAACACAATAAAACATTGCAACTAGGAAATTTTTTCTTAAAAAATACAACTTTCTTATATACTTGTATTTAATATTTAATACCCATCAAACAAGCACTTATATAACATTTTGTCAATTATTATATGCTTCGAAAAACATAATTAAATAGGTGATATCTTTAGGAGATACAAAGTGAGATACGAAGTAGTACTCCGGTATGTTATTATGAGTTAATCGGCTATAATACAAAACCCAGCTGTTTGGTGGTGGCGAGTGGGTCCCGTTGTGCTGCGCCCACATACGATGGAAATTGGAATCGGCTCCTAATTTCTCGTCTTAGCCAACCTTTCCATTTTCAGGAGATAATCTATTTGAGCTAACCTATAACTTCTCATTTATCTCGAGTGTTAGGGTCTGTTCTCTTACGTTGAAATTCAATTCAGTTAAGTTTAGTTCAGTTCAGCTCATAATTTCCTTCTCTTATAAAATATTCATTTCATTTCATTTCAGTTCAATTCAGATCAGCTGAGTTCAGTTCAGTTCAGTTCAACTGAGTTCAGTTCAGTTTAGTTCAGTTCAGTTCAGTTCAGCCGAGTTCAGTCAATGAGAACAGGCCCTTAAGCCTATCGTTTTTCAGCTTATAATTGCTAAATTTAATTTAATTTTTATTTAATTTAAATTATAATATGAATTTGCATGTCTTGATAGCAACTGCCACACCGTGTGATCGCTTGTAATTGAACAAAGCTAGTAATCTCTATAACACTGATCGAATAACCCCTTTAACACTAACGAAGTAATCATATCTATAACACGGACTAAGTAATCTCTTTAACATTAACGAAGCAACCTTTATTTGCTATTGTCAAAAAAAAAAAAAAAAAAAAAAAAAAACCTCTAGACACATATAAAAATTTGTGTATATAAATTATTTATTTATTTAATTTTTTTTTTGAATTATATATGAATTAATACTTATCTTATGGATTCACAAATATATGTGCTCTTTTAAACTATTGATTTTTCAACATTACCTATTATATTGAACTTTTACTTCGTATGAAGTATAAGTGTATAACATTTTACTTATAGTCATTATTTTTACAGAATTATTTAAAGGGAGAGCATAGGCAAATGCCGTTTACATTCTTCAAAGTAACAATTTGGAAACATTTCTACTTTTCTAGTGATCATCTATCTCAAATCTACTCATTCCCTAATTGGCATTTGGCAACATTATATTTCCCACATAAAAATCAATAAAGATGCATGCATTTCATTCTACGTACCTTTTTAATTTTAACTACTAGCTTTAAATAAAAGATTTAAGGAACAGATAAAGTATATCAAATACACATACAATTGTTAAATAGTTTTTTTAAATAAAAAAATTATGAAATAGCTAACAAATGAAGTATAACAAATACGCTTAAAATTAAGAGAAAGATGGAAAAGAAAAACGAATGAAGTATATTAAATATGCAAAACATTTTGAGAAAGATAGACAAAGAATTAAAATATCGTATCGTTAATTAAATTTCTCGACTCCGATATTCCCGGATATGGACTATGGAGTAGGCATGTGAAATCCACACCTTATTCAATTAGCACCCTGAAAATTTTATTTTATTGCCAAAAAAAAAAAAAAAAAACCTTAAGCTAAATGCCATGTAGATAAGACTTTTTGAATAAAAAACGTAAAAAGGGTATCATACGCAGACAAATAAATCACAGTAAGCGCATCCTAAGCAACGGCGATTCCAGCTCGGATTTGTTTAATTTAATTATTAAAATAATATTTCAAGTGTTACTATTAGTACTCCCTCAACTCTTTATTTCACTCGTTAGTTTCATTTCTTTTCATTCTACACTCTATCAACTACTTAACCACATATACCCAACTTCTTCATCATATCATACAAAATAAATAAATAATACTTCTTTCATTCAAACATAATACTACTTCTAAACAATTTGTTCATACCACAATGGATCCATGTCCATTTGCAAGGTTGATAATCGAGTCTTTAGCACTCCAGCTCCCGATGGGGGCGAGATCCTCATCGGGAGCTGGAGTCCATCCTAGTACGACTCCATGTTTTTGTAAGATCACATTGAAGGGCTTTGCTTCGCAAACTGCCCTTCTACCCCTTTCCTCCAACGGAGAACTGGGACATCCCAGTTCTCCGTTGGAGTCCGCCACAAGCGCCCCAGGGTTTCATCTAGACCCTGCGGCGCTTAGGCGTATGTCAGGTAGGCCTGTTTCGCTCCGAGTATCTGTCTACTCGGGGCGAATGGGCCAAACCTGTGGAATGAGCACTGGTAAGCTCTTAGGTCGGGTTAACCTATGTGTTGACCTTAAGGGGGCCGAGGCGAAACCCATTGTCTTCCAATCCGGTTGGATGAGGCTTGGAAATGAGAAGAGAGCTGAGAAAAACAAAGGAGTTGATCATGCTAAGCTACATTTGATGGTCCGGTCTGAACCGGACCCTCGGTTCGTTTTCCAGTTTGGTGGTGAACCGGAGTGTAGCCCGGTTGTATTTCAAATCCAAGGAAACATCAGCCAACCGGTTTTTAGCTGCAAATTTAGTGCAGACCGAAACTCCCGCTCTCGGTAAGCTTTATTTCCTATCTCTTTCATATATACGGTGCACTTTAGTATCTTATTATGACATTTGCTAACATGCATTACATTGTATTATTTGAAAAATAATTAGCTTGATGAGTCGGACCAGGTTATAACTTTGTATTCCCTCCAACCAATAGAATCGCTTCGTTTTACTCCGTATAAATTTTATGAGAGTTTTATGAGTTAAATGAGGTAATTTCAAGTAACACCTGTGTAGTTTAACATAAGATAAGGCGTCACACTGACGTGTACATTTTAGATTAGATTAGATTATTGAGTTGTTACAGAATGTGGGGTCGAAAAGGGAAGGTGGGTGGGCCATAATAATTTGTTTTTGTGTACATTAGTTTGGTTGGTTGTTTGGATTAAAGTGGGGTTAAATGTTTGATTTGAAAAACAATAGGCATGTGGATGGGGGTAGTCTCATCATATAATTGTGGTACCATTTGCTAAATCCAGCTGTGTACCACCTTATCTTCCCGGCAAAATTTTTTGAGTACATTCATATTAGTCCTTTTGATCAAAAATAAATATGTGGATTACATATTCTTGGTCCAATGTCATTTTATTTGTCCCTTTTCTTAGCTTAGTGCTTTTTTGCTGTCAATTTTATTAGATCTCAAGTCAAATTATATATATCAATGGCCAGCTAATATGTGTATATACTTCTTAGTTAGGTCTTGCCTAATTTTAGGCTCAAAACTCGTCTTCATCATATATCTAAAAACTTGACTGTATTACCTTTTCTTTTTATATTTTACTAAAGTTTAGGTTCGAAACTCATCTTCATTTGATTTTGAATTTAAGAGTAGAGTCTGATCACCGACCTAAATCTTTCAAATAGTTCTTGTTTAGAATCTTTGTAGCATCACATGTCAAGCAGCCGCTAATATGATTATTAAACTAATTACAGATTAGTGCTTGATTATGTTTCTTATTTAGCACTAAAAGTTTAACCTTCTAAGCCAAGTTCAACAATCAGAATCTTTGTAAATATCACATGTGAAGTGGGTGCTAAATCTGCAAATCCATGCTTAAAGTTGATGTTTCACTTTGTTTCTTGTACATCACTAAAAGCAGCTTGCAGCAGCTAGCTCAGCCTGTAAGTTTGTCAGATGATGAACTACATCTTAATTAATTAGATGCTAAATGTAACATAATTACATGCTAAGAACGTACGTGTCGATGATCTGGACGTAGTTAATGCAGCAATGCTCGTATTAACTACGTACATGATTAAATTAGCAACTAGGAGTATGAATTAATTTACTAGCAAGTTGTGATATATACAGTATGTTGCACTAATCAAAAGTTTACTCAGATACCCCCTTTAATGGTGATTTGCATCAAGTTTTCAGGCAACTAACCACATTGCTGACGAGGATTAGATTCCCTAAACGTCGTGTTTAGTACTTAATTAGTAAAATAATTAAGCCGAGACTACGATTAATTAGGAACCAGGCTGGTCAAAATAAAGGATCATTAAAGCCTTCTGTGTGATATGCTGCAATTAACACAACTACTTTCCCATGTGCTTAGATATTGTGCTTGATTCAATAATTCTCTAATGTTCTGATTTTGTTCTACTGTATAATATGCACAATTTGTTCTTATTATAAGCATGTAAATTGTCTCTAATTAAGATGCAAACCAATATTCAGTGAACTGATTTATCACTAGTTAATTAAGAATTTAAGATCTTTAGTCGCAATAAAAATTTGGACTATTAGCTAAATAATTAACTAACTTAATTGGATTTGTATGTTAGTGTTAAAAATATAAGATATTTGTCATTGTAACGAACCATGTAACTGACCAAGGGACTTTTTTGTGTATGATTTTGCAGCTCACTTCCAGCAAACTTTGCCATAAGCAATAACAATAGCAATAAGAAATGGATGGTGAGATCTTTGTCCGGAGAGAAGGATAAGCCAGTGAGGGAGCGAAAGGGGTGGATGATAATGATCTACGACCTTTCTGGATCCCCGGTTGCAGCAGCATCAGTCATCACTCCTTTCGTCCCATCTCCAGGGTCTGACCGAGTCTCTCGGTCAAACCCTGGTGCTTGGCTCATCCTTCGACCCCATGGCTCCCATGTTAGTAGCTGGAAGCCATGGGGCCGGCTTGAGGTATGGCGTGAGAGAGGACCAGTCGATGGTCTAGGGTACAAGTTCGAGTTGGTCACTGAGAATGGACCAACTCGAACTGGCATTCCCATTGCTGAGGCCACAATGAGCATCAAGAAGGGGGGACAATTTTGCATTGATAAGCGTGATTCCAACTTAGGAGAGGGAGTCATGAGGTCACCGGTTAAAGGATTCGTGATGGGGTCCACGGTCGAAGGGGAAGGTAAAGTAAGCAAGCCCTTGGTCCAAGTTGGCATGCAGCATGTAACGTGCATGGCAGATGCTGCTCTATTTGTAGCACTTTCAGCTGCCATTGATCTTAGCATGGATGCTTGTCGACTATTCTCTCAAAAACTAAGGAAGGAACTTTGTCACGACGATAATCAGCATGACATAATCTTGTAGGATTATCATAACTCATACAAGATCGACTATTCCTTCTCCATCACCTCCGCAGTGACAACCAATATAATTAAAAACTCCGGATCCACGTCTTAAATTATTGGTTTGAGCATATGATTTTTCGTTGTGAGGCTTAAATTAATATTTGTTCTTTTTGATTCTTTGGTTGTGTTTTTGTTCTACAAAATCGGCGGATTTGGAAGAATTGAGGGTTGCTGATGGAGGAAATATTATCTCTAATTGATCACAGGTGGTGGTTAATTATATATGTAATCTAATTAACAAAACTTGTACAGAGAACAAGGATCAAATGAAGTTTTTTGTTCATATAAGAAGTTTTGTATTCTTTTTATTTCAAGTGACTGACCAAGCATAATTCTTTGTAGCTTAGATACATATTCTTTGTAGCTTGATTGTTATTTTATTCATTCATATGGTTGGTTCAAAATTCCTTTTGTATTCATTCATTCTTATATAAATCAAACTAGTTTTACAGATTACAGTGTAAGACGGTTCATACTACATGTCTCAAAGGCTCATTTTTTTTTTTAATGTGGTTTTCTCATATTTTTTTTTTCTCCCTATAAATGTCTCCGCTCTACTCGCGCATTCTATATAAATCTTTATTATACAATTATACAAATGCGTAAATAATTGATCTCCTATTAGAAAATCGCCAAAATTGAATATGTTAGTTCATGCAATAATGTTATTTCTCCAACCTTTAACCAACACTACATTATTATTGATCTCGAATAAGATATTGTTTGGTGGAAATATGTTAGATTGATAATTTCTTTCCAACTTTTAGCCAGCACTACATTATTGATTTCGAATTGAAAAAGCTTCAGGTAGGAATGATATATTAGCTCGATCGATTTTGTTGCTCCAACCTTTAAACCAACACTACCATAGTATGTACACCATTGATGACCTATGTGCTGATTAGTGACACGACATAGGCAATACACGTTCGATGTAGTATCGTTTGTGCTTTTCTTTACACCATAGGCCTCGTCGAAGATCATAAATCAAGAATTTGGCTTAATTTGTCTCCCAAACCAGAGTATTGCAATAATTCATGCAGAAATTATGCAATTATTCAAGTAGAAACTAGCATGATAAACGAAATTAGTTATGTAGTTTGACTTTCCCATGCATTATTATTTGGTTGATCATTTATACATGAAAGAAAGACTTTGTAACATATAAGGTACTCCACCAACAAATCTTTAGACGTGGCTGTTATTGCCATATTCAAGCAATATCATAAAGTAATATTTCTATTATACATTTTATTCCAACAAATGAATTATTCCTTCAATTGTGTACATAATACGTGCTTATATGGCATTACTACATTAGTGTCGTTTATGCTTTGTGTATCTTTCTTAGCTACGAAGAAAAAAAATCAATTAGAAAATTATGTAGGTGGACTACAATAATGGGTTATATGATTACTTCTAAATAATGAGGCCAACTATAATCTTCAATGTCCTATGGTAATGTACAAATAGCAACCGCCCCTAGATATGCTATGTCTTAAATTAGGGTAAACCAATTATATTGCTTGATTAGTTTACTTATTATAGAGCAAAAGGAGGGATAGATAAAATTTAAACTAGTGACAACTGACTTCATCACATTTGTTATGATTGTAGGACACGGTAACAATTAAAGACCAATCTAACTATGTTTAAACTGATAATTGAAGTCTACATTTAATTTGGTTTTCATACTCTATCATCATTGCATAAGGGAATAGGAACCTTAGCTTGCTACATATGTGTTTATGCAAGGTATCATCATTAGAGTTGTAGAGTGTCATCTCAGTTCAATTATATATTCTACTTGGGGCTTGTTCCGATCCGATTTACTAAAAACAACTGAACTGAACCGAACCGAACCGATTGAGGCTGAACTAAATTTAACTTAAATGAATTGTTTATGAGAGAAGGAAATTAGGAACTGAACTAAACTGATTGAAGCTAAACTGAACTGAAATTAAGCTGAACAAAACAAGTCCTTCAGTTCAGTTAAGCTCATAATTTCCTTCTCTCATAAAATATTCATTTAAGCTCAGCTCAATTCAGTATAGCTCAAGTCAGTAAATGTGATCAGACCCTAAGTTCAAGAAAAGGGAATTAGCAATAAGATAATTGTTTTAATAGGGGAAAAAAAATTTAGAAGTAAAATAAAATTATTAATTTCATTTAAATTTATTATGTTTTGTCTATGCAATCAAACATATATAGTCCAATCTGCTGATGGAAGAACCCCCTACCCCCCCCCCCCCCCCCTTGTTTAGAAAAATATAAAATAAACAGCAATAAAAAATACTCCATTTGTATCCAATTAATTGCATCAGACTTTTTTTTTTTTTTAATAGGAAAATGCATCAGTTTGCTGGGCACATGTGTCAATGTATAACTTTAACCATTAATATTTTTAATTATCTAATAAAAAATTTAGTACTATGAAAAATGCATTATAGAAGTTATTTACTCCCTCCGTCCCAAAAAGAACGACCCATTTGGCCAAAACTTTGTCCCAAAAAGAATGACCCATTTGCATTAAAGCACCTACCAATTTGCTACAAAATTTGTGCAAAATTAGCTTCCCCCATATAAAAATTTGATTTTTCATGTTATTTTATTACTTTTTCTCTCTATCTTTTTACAAACCCCATGTAAATTTATCTTTCCAATATACTTTTACTTCTTTTTACTTAATTTCCTTAATACCCGCGTAATCAACCCAAATGGGTCGTTCTTTTTGGGACGGAGGGAGTATAAAGCAAAACGTTATACAATATTAAAAAATCAACTCAAAGTTAATTTTTGAATAGTGTGAAGTCAAACGTTTGCCCTTATTAGACACTATGACATTGTTGACATGCTAAGTGGGCTTAAGCACCAAATAAAAAAAAAAAAATAAATAAAATGGTGACCTTTATTGTATGGGCATTGCGGCCCAGTTTGTAAGAGTTATGCTGTAATGGGGCCTAACTTCTTTTTTTATGATGACATTTTTGAGCAAATTTGTAAGTCATACTCGATGCTCATACATCATTTTCGGCAATTTTTAATTTATCTAAATCACCTTTTGTTCTACTTCTATTTAATGAGTGATGTAATCCCTTTTCATATAAATTCCTATTTCTCACTGTTTTTTAATGCCAAATAATGTTTTCTTTTACCATTTAAACTTGGACCAACTTAATAAAATACTTCGTACTAGATTATACTAGTGCTAAATATGCAAAATTGAAGCTAATTATAATTGTTGGCAAACATGATCCACAACACTATTCTAACCATGGACAAATGTAGTGGATAAGTAAAATGTGTGTTGTTGACCAATTCATATAACATGAATAAGAGAGTTGGTCAAAGGATTCAATCTCTCACAATCACCGTAATTACTAGAGTACTACTAGTCTACTATAGTGGTTGCAAGCTTAATTGCAAAGTGTAAACTTGGTCAATTTAATGATTTTATTAAGTTATATTTATAAATATAATACAAGTTTGAATTAAAATATAAAATAAAACACTAACGATTTTAAAATAAAAGAATACGAGTAATTAGTTTTTGAACTTGAGCGACAATTCATGATTCGAGCTATTACATGGATAACATAATTGAAACTTTATGTGTATAATTGAAGGAATTTTGGTGGTCTTATGGATAACATACAATAAGACTCTTTACAAGAATATATAAGATTATTGTCACACGATAAATAAACCGTTAATCTATTATAATGCTTATTTATATACTTTGTTCCATATATTTTAGTACAGATAGTGTTTGGTGTAGCCGTGTTATGAACGCGGAAAAAGCAGTAGCGTTCTCCGAAATTACAATTGAATTTTTTCCTTCATTACCCCACCCAATCACTTATATTGTGCAACTTGCGAAAATTAATAATAAAAATTGACTCGTTAACTATTCATAGATTTTGATTTTAAGGTTGAATTTTGCTACCTTATAATCAATTCATCATACATTATACACAAAAATATACAATAACATGTATGCAAAAACATTGAAAAAGCTATGGCATCATCATCATCATCAATTGTACATGTATCAACTATTACTAGTCTTAACCATGGGAGCATGGCTATTAGATATCTCCGCTGCGGCCGGGCCACCCCGGCCGCGCATAGCAAAGCTAGGGTGTAACGATCGTTGCGGAAACGTGACCATTCCTTACCCCTTCGGCATAGGTCCAAATTGCTACCACAACCCTTTGTTCGATATCGAGTGTGTTAACAATAGTGATAGTTTCTACCTAAAAGATTTGACAACAACATTCAGGGTATACAAATAAACTTGGATCCCCTAAAATCGGAAAGAAATTTAGTCTCAGTAGTACCTTGCTATCGAATCTGCGAAGGTGACGGAAATCCTCGAACACTCGTGTTCGGAAATTCTGATAATTTAACAGGAAGTCCGTTTCTCTTCTCTAGGAAACGTAACGTGTTACTAGTGAATGGTTGCGGTGGTGGTATCGTGTTACTAGATAAAAATAACAACACGATTGCTGGATGTGCCGCGGTGTGTATCAACAATCCTACTAAGCAAGAGGTTAATTGTTACGGAGTAGGGTGTTGCCAGACTTCAATTTCGTCGTCTGTGGATTATTATTCGTTACAAGTTTCGAGCATGGGGAATAACCGTATTGTGGATGATGCTTGTACTAGAGCGGTTTTGGTGGATAATGATTGGATAGCTAATAAGAGTAAGAATCTTGAGCATTTTCAAAATATATGTGATCCTGCTCGTGTTGTGTTGGAGTGGAGTGCAATGATTTAAGTGTGGATTCGCCGAGTTATGCAAATTCTAGCTGTGTTAATAAGGGTCCTAGTGTTGATGATGCTGGAGGGTATGTTTGTCGTTGCAAAGGCGAGTTTTATGAAGGAAATCCTTATCTTCCCAATGGTTGCCAAGGTATGATGACAACAATATGTTGATATATCTTTAGTATTTTCTCAGTTTGTTTGTTTATTATTGTTAGTACAAAGATTAATTCTAATGCTCAATTAAGTAGTAATCTATTTGTAGTCTTCCTACAATTTGCTGAATTTTTATATTTGTCAAGTGAATTTATTATGGATTCTTATAACCGTGTAGTTGTTAGAGGATGTGAAGGTTGTGTGCAAGATTGCATCTCTCTTGGAAATCATACCTTTGGATGTCCTCAAAAGCCAGATAAGGTGAACACAACAACAATAGCAGTTGGGCTTGGTAAGTATATTTCAATCTATAGTTATGCAACTCTGAATATGAAAATATAACGAATTAAATTGTGATATATATATATATATATATATATATATATATATATATATATAGGGGAGGGATCCGGTAAGAACCCCACCTTATATAAGAACCCTTTCTTATGTAAGAACCCTAATTATGTTCTAAACATTTTCCTATGTTCTAAATTTTTTTCAACTTATGTTCTAAAGTTTTTCCTATATTCAAAAAATTTTCTTACTTATGTTCCAAAATTTTTCCAATGTTCTAAATTGTTTTTTAGATTATGTTCTAAATTTGTTCCTATGTTCTAAATTATTTTTTTCAGCTTATGTTCTAAATTTTTTTTTCTATGTTCTAAATTATTTTTTCAGCTTATGTTCTAAAGTTTTTCCTATATTCTAAATTTTTTATACTTATGTTCCAAATTATTTTTAATGTTCTAAATTGTTTTTAGATAATATTCTAAATTTGTTCCTATGTTCTAAATTATTTTTTCAGCTTATGTTCTAAATATTTTCTATGTTCTAAATTTTTTTTTTTTTTCAGATTATGTTATTAATTTTTACCTATGCTACGATTATTTTTTTCAACTTATGTTCTAAATTATTTTTCTTATGTTCTAACTTTTTTGGTTGTTTATGTTCTAAATTTTTGCTATTTTTTAAATTATTTTTCTTATGTTCTAAAATTTTCTGCTTATGTTCTAAATTTTTTCTACTTATGTTCTAAATTTTTTTTCTATGTTCTAAATTTTTTTTTTTCTATGTTCTAAATACGAAATTCTCAAAATTACAGAAATGCCATTACTAAAGGATTATTTTAGATGGTTAGATCAAAACTAATAAAGGGCTGAGATTGGTTCTTATATAAGATTGGGTTCTTATATAGAGAAGGGTTCTTACATGAGCCTTCCTCTATATATATATTTATATATATATATATATTTATATATATATATATATATGGAATATAACACACGCATTAGGTGGTTGTTTAGTTGACATTTAAAATACAAAGTGTAATAGAAAGTAGAAATTTCTAATAATCAAAAGGTGGAGTTGTTTGGTTGGCGAGAATTTCTAACTCCTTAGAAAAAGAAAATTGTTGCATCTGTTTCATTTTCGATCTCTAGCATAATTATAAATGCAATCATATTGTCATGAATTACCATATTAAATCGAATAGTAGGCGAAGGAGGGCAAGGTACCGTCTACAAGGGCATGTTAAATGACGGAAAACTCGTCGCTATAAAGAAGTCCAAGAAAGTAGATGAAAGCCAATTGAACGTGTTTATCAACGAGTTGGTAATTTTATCACAAATTAATCACAGAAATGTGGTTAAGCTTATAGGATGTTGCTTGGAAACAGAGGTTCCTATGTTAGTTTATGAATACGTGTCGAATGGGACTCTTTCGCAAAACATACATGCTTTGAAAGAAGAGTTTCCTATCACATGGGAAATGCGGTTACATATAGCCACAGACATAGCAAATGCTCTTGCATATTTGCATTCGTCGTACTTAATACCTATATTTCATCGCGACATCAAGTCTTCCAACATACTCTTGGATAACAAATACAGAGCAAAATTATCAGATTTTGGGATATCGAAGTCAGTTGGTGTTGATCAAACTCATGTAACAACTCGTGTTGTAGGTACGTTTGGTTATTTGGATCCAGGGTACTTTCAGTCCAACCAATTCACCGATAAGAGTGATGTGTATAGTTTTGGAGTGGTGCTTGTCGAGTTATTGAGTGGACAAAAGGCAAATCGTTTGATTGATGATGAAGAAAGGGGTCTAGTAGTGTGGTTTCTTGAACACATGGGAGATTCTTCACTGTATGACATATTAGATGCTCGAGTCAAGAGGGAAGGAAGAGAAGAGGAGATAATGCTTGTTGCTCAACTTGCAAAAAGATGTGTGAATTTGGATGGAAAGAGAAGACCGGGTATGAAAGAAGTCGCGGCTGAACTTGAGACTATAAGATCATCCTTGCAACATGGATTGTCAAAGAACCAATCAATCTCAAGCAATGAGGAAGATGAAGCTCAAGTAATATATTCTTCGATTGACATGAGTTTAGATAATACAATAGAAGAACAACATTTATTTTCCAGATTTCATTGAAAGACAATTTTATGCGTTTGTTTTCATGTTGTATACTGGTGTATGTGTGTGTATATACATATATATATAGAGCAATAAAACCTTTCTAATTTTTCATAATATATATTGACATTGTGTAGTACTTCGTACTAGAAAGTCTATCGATCATCATCACTTATTAGTTATTACCACCTATCTAACACACCATAGTTTAGGGTGTCTTGAAAGTGTTTATACTTGTATAACTTTTAACTTAATTTTATATGATATTCTATCTTAAATGGAATAGACGGAGTAAGAAGTTGTCGATTATTTAGTGGCTAATAGAGTATTTCAAAGTCTTCTTTGTATGTCAATGTCTGATTTTATGCTTATACCACTATCAGTTGATTTTGGAAGTAAACTGAAAGACTTGTTCAATGCAAAAGTTTGAAAAGGTCAGCCAAATGGTTATTTGGAACTAATGGCTGAATATGAAGCTTTTTTTTTTTTTTTTTTTTTTTTTTTTTGGAATTTTCTATTCCGTCCTAGTATGTTGAATTGTTAGAAATCAAGAGTCAAAATATGTTTTGGACACTATCTCTTTAATTTGAATGTCACTCATTTCCACCCTTATCTTACCGATTAAAAAAAATTACTTCTTCAATTTCCAATTCATGTGATAGAGTGGGGGATCCGTATCTTACTAATTAAACAAAAAAAAAAAATTAGCCCAAAAACCAATACCATATTATTGTCACACACAAATGCTAGCTTGGTAGCTACATCAGTACATCTCATCAGATATATGCAAAATGTATGCAAAAATATAGAATCAATACATAAAATCAATGCATAGAATTAAACCATGTGAGTAGAAACGTGCATGACTGCTTCTTTGAAGTTTCAATGTTCTGATGTTTGATTTTGACTACTTATTTTATTAAGATTGATTATGCACACGTAAGCCACTTATCATAAAGACAAGATAATTAAAAATTATTTAATAAATTAATTTACACATAATTTTAATCATTCAATAAATACACATCAATTAAATAATTTTACATGCATATTCCATAGAAAAAAATAAAAAAAAATCGAAGGATAAAGAATTGTCCAAATGGTCAAACTTAGTAGCCTATTAAAAATTGAAAAAAATTAATACCGACCTTTAATCATCTACTAAAGCATGGAAAATGTTTACCTCGTTACAACAAAACTAATTAAACCTCAATGCCAATAATGTATCCAACTCCAACCCTCATCATATTTAAACTCCTCCTATTCACTCTTCTTCTTGTCATCCCAATGACAACATCTCAATCCCTCTCCAACGGTGATGATGACCACGAGTCATCGTCGTCGCTCTACTGCGAAAGCTGGCGGTTTTCCGTAGAGGCAAACAATGCCGGGAATTGGTCGGCTGTACCCGACCGTTGTTTAGAATTTGTGAAAGACTACATGACCGGTGATCGTTACAAGTCCGATTTCGGCCTTACTGCGAAGAATGCGTTGGAGTTTGCTAGGTCAGTGGATATAGCCGAAGATGGGAAGGATGCTTGGATCTTTGATGTTGATGAGACACTTATTTCTCTCTTGCCTTACTATGAATCTCATGGATTTGGGTAATTTATCTATTCTCGGTCTTATTATCATTTTGCTACTCCCTCCGTCTCTTTATTAGAGTTCACTTTCTCATTTTTCGTGGAAATTAAGGTTTTTGGATGATAAAAGGCAAATCTATTTAAAATTTCTTAAAAAATTACTTAAATCTATTAGGGCGTGTTTATAGTTATGTGCATTCAAAGTACATTTTATAGTTAGTAATTTATTTTCAAATGAACAAAAACTTACCCTGCTAATTGCTATATACATACTTTGAAGGAAAACCAACCAAAAAGAGTTTGTAAAATGGGGGTTGCGAAACAAACTACCCGCCTTGCAAGCAAGTGTGAGTCTATACAAGGAAATCCATCAACTCGGGTTCAAAATCTTCCTCTTGACAGGCAGGCCAGAATGGCTTAGAAACTACACTACAACAAATTTAGTCGAGGCCGGATACAGTGATTGGGAAAGATTGATTCTAAGGTATAATCTTAGCACTTAGCTACTAATTTCTTCTAAATTATTTCCTCTAATTGGTCTAGACTTGACTTTCTAATTGTTGTTTTGTATTTGATTATGTAATGATGTAGGCAGCCTTCTGATGACAACAAAACAGCAACTGATTACAAAACCGAAAGAAGGAAGCAACTATTAGATGAAGGTTATAGAATCATTGGCAATGTTGGAGATCAATGGAGTGACTTGATGGGATATCCGATTGCACAACGATCATTTAAATACCCTAATCTAATGTATTATGTCGCATGATTATTATGTTAGTTCATGCACCATATAAATTTACTATTATATTTACATGTCTTCTATATATTAGACTATCAATAATGTCTTACACTAAGCTAGATTCGTAAAGTGGGTCAAAATAAAGTTATTGCCTCTTTTTCCAAGTATACGGACTTAATACATACTTCAATTTTTGACTTTTACACAATCTAAGTCAACCTTATATATACCAAGCAAAGGTTGGTCTAGTGGTAAAATTAATCCCTCAATCGTGAGGTTGTGGGATTGACATTTTAGGGTGGGGATTCCCTTACCCTAACTGCTTTTAAAAGTTTATGAAGAATGATTTTACACATGCTAACTTCAAGTTAGTGCATCCAAATGGATCCAATCATTCAATGCATTATGCAAATATTTATCCACGTAGAAAAATCAAAGTATAAGAAAAGATCAGTGAAATTGGTCAATATTAGCATCCTATTATAACAAATTGAATTAATTGGAACCTTATTATAACAACCTTTCTTTTTCTAACACCAAATTTATCCTAGGAAATAATAATGTATCTTCCAAAGAACCTCATCATACTTGTTGAACTCCTCCTTTTCACTCATCTCTTTGTCACACCATCACAACCTCTCTCGCAACCAAATCACGTACCCCTTCCTACAACTACGAAGCTCCACAATCACAACCACGATCACGAGTCCTCCCTCTTCTGTGAAACCTGGCGTTTTTCCGTGGAGACCAACAATGCCGGAAATTGGTCAACTGTACCCGTCCGTTGTTATAAATATGTGATGGACTACATGACCGGAGATCGTTACGTGTCAGATTTCGGCCTTGCAGCAAAAAACGCATTGGATTATGCTAAATCAGTGGATATAGCAGGGGATGGGATGGATGCTTGGATTTTTGACGTAGATGAGACCCTTCTCTCCACTTTTCCTTACTATAAAGTTCATGGATTTGGGTAAGCTCTCCCTAATCTCTTGACTAATCTTGTTGTTAGTAACTAATTAATTATAAATCATAATGATATTAGCTTTGTTTAACTAATTTAATCATTATTAATACATTGTACATTTTTGTTAGTTTGTGATTGGTTAAAGAGTGATGAATAAATCAAGTTAAAAACATCCACTAATAATACACATTTTATTTAAACAAGCATCATAATTTGAAGTAGTACTAATACTAAACATTGGGTTCAACTTTGAAGTAAGAAAAACAGGACAGAGTTCATAAAATGGGGATTAGGAAAAGGGACAAAACTACCTGTGTTGAAGGCAAGTTTGAGTCTATACAAGGAGGTTCGTAAACTCGGGTTCACGATCTTCCTCTTGACAGGAAGACCAGAATGGATAAGAAATTCCAGTGTAACAAATCTAATGGATGTTGGATACAGTCATTGGAAAAGATTGATATTGAGGTATATTTTTAGTCGCTTTTCTAGACCAATTAAGTTTGTAAATGATGGGTTTGTATTTATTTGATCATGTAATTTAATGGTGTAGGCAGCCTTCTGATGAAAACAAAACGGCAATCGATTACAAATCCGAAAACAGAAAGAAACTAGTAGATCAAGGTTATAGAATCCATGGCAATTCTGGAGATCAATGGAGTGACTTGCTTGGATATGCAATGGCACAAAGATCATTTAAATTCCCTAATCCAATGTACTATGTTGCATGATTATGAAATTAATTAAATCATGTCCGTGCTCCATTACTTTGTTTTATGTAGCCATTTATTCGTGTTATGGCACACATACACTACTAATTAACTTCACTACCTACCATACATTGTCATCACCTATATATTAATAAAAGTTATCTTAAGTTTTTATGCTATGATCAAAGTTATTAAATTTTTAGTATGTATACAATATACTCCCTCCGTTTTTAAATACTTTATATTTCTCTTTTAAAGAGTCTAAAGAGTGTTTGACTCAAGTCTAAAGACTTCATTCAATTTACTAAAAACAAATTATAAACTTTTAGATATACCACCGATCCCCATAATTTTAGATTTTACCTTATTCATTTGAGTAATATACCCATTAATGATCTATTACGAAGTATAATTTTTACAGAAAGAAAGATTGAATAATGTTGAATCATACTGTCGAATTGTTAAGGATATACACATCCAATTTAAAATATTGCATTAAGGGTCTGTTCTCATTGACTGAATTCAGATGAACTGAACAGAACTGAGCTGAATTGAACTGAACTGAACTGAACTAAAATGATTATTTTATAAGAAAAGAAAATTAGGAGCTTAACTGAACTGACCTGAATTGAACTGAACTAAACTGACTTTCAATGTATGAGAACAGGCCCTAACTCTTTATACACCAAACTTAAAAGATTATTAATGGTTGATAATTGATATGATGCATTAACATTTAACAAACATAATTTAATGATACAATAATTAAAATACTCCATACATTGCATCAAAAAAAAAAAAAAAAAAAAAAAAAAAAAAAAAAAAAAAAAAAAAAAAAACATAAGAACTATATTATTGTATACCACTTGAAAAACATTTTATAGAACCTTGAGAAAGTAGGAAAAATACACCATATCATAAGAAACAAGTGTCAATAACCTATTGGTCCATTTCTTCCCAGTCCCACCACTTTTATCAACCCCTAATTCATCCCGTCAAACCCAAGTTTTCCCGGCAATGTCCTCACCGGAAAACCACCTTTCTCTCTCTCTCCTCCTCATTTTCTCTTTCCTCTCCCTCACATTTTCCCATTCTCTCTCATCGGAAAACCACCTTCTTCTCCCCAGTAACCGGAAATTCGGCCAAGATGACCAACTCTTCTGCGAAAGTTGGCGGTTTTCCGTCGAAACTAATGATGCCGGAATCTGGGACACTATTCCTACTCGCTGCTTTGATTTCGTGAAAAACTATGTTACCAGTGACCGTTACTTGTCGGACTCCGAGGTTGTCGCCGGAGATGAGTTGGAATTCGCGAAATCTGTTAATGTTTCCGGCGATGGAAAGGATGCTTGGATTTTCGATGTTGATGAAACTCTTCTCTTTAATTTGCCTTATTATGAGCTTCATGGATATGGGTGAGATTTTCTGCGATTAAATTCATTATTTTGGTTTAATTCATTTTCAACTGCTCAGAAGACAGGAATTTCTTTTATATACATTACTTGATTAATGTTTTTGATCATATTACGAGTTGATATATCATTCTGAGCATCAATAGTTCCACACTTCCACATCATACCAGCTCTTAGTAAAATAATTTCATTTATTAGCTTTATGTGAATATACATAAAGTGGAGAAATAAATTAAATGGTCTGCCAAACCCAGTAGTTTGCAGATAATTCATTGTTACTTTGCTTCCTTAACTTAAAGCTATTTCTTACTTTGCTTACTTGGCCTTAAGCTATGCTTTCGTTTCTTGTGCTTAGATCAGAGATCTTCGATGAAGAGTCTTTTGATGAGTATATGTATCTTGCAAAGTCACCTGCTTTGTCAGCAAGTTTGAGCCTGTACAAGGAGCTTCAGCAACTCGGGTTTACAATATTTGTCTTGACAGGCAGGAGTGAGCCTTTTAGAAATGCTACAGAGTCTAATCTACGGGATGCAGGTTACAGTAACTGGGAAAGATTGATCTTAAGGTATGTTTAACATTTTAAAGTCAATGCTTCCAGGTTATGACTATCACTATTACGGCTCATTATCATTTTGTTGTTTGGTTGTTGTAATCAAATAACAGGGGACCTTCTGATAAAGCTAAACTGGCCGTTGAGTACAAGTCTGAGAAGAGAAAGGAGTTAGTGGATGAGGGTTATAGGATTCGCGGCAACTCAGGAGATCAATGGAGTGACTTGCTAGGATATGCAATTGCCGAAAGATCGTTTAAACTCCCAAATCCAATGTATTATATTGCTTGATTCTGCATCGTTGTATCTTTATAACTGCATTCTGTCATTATATGTAAATTCATGCTTTGTTCATCTGAAACTCAAATTCTACATTATTTCCAATCATCAATAGCTTAATTTTCTGTAAAATGGATAATTTAATGTACAAGGGAAAGTTTGGAGGAAATTCTTTATTTTGAACATGGATATGAGCCATAAATGAAAATGTTACAGGGTTTGAAGATATCTTTGGAGGCTAGTTTGGCTTCCATTTCAACATAAGAGCGTAAGCTCTCACAAGTACATCTTAGCACTAGCAATAGTATGTACTACCCCAAATTACTGATCATTGAAAGGTTTGCTCGGAGTAAATACGTAGCTTTATTATATTTACAGCAAGAGAAGATTGATTGGTCATTAGTAAGAATTCTTACTCACTATACTTGGTATGATCAAGTACTTGGAGAAGCAAAAGCGAGGAAGTCTGCATCGGATTGCAAGGCATCCATCTCTTGCTCTTCTAATAACAACCAAGCTTCTATTCCTCCAGAGTCAGGATTCTCAATCAGAATGAAGAGATTCCTATATTCAAGACTCAGCTTACCACCAGTAAAACCTGTCCAAACTGGGATACCAAATCCGAAGTTTGGTTGCACATCAAGCTTACTCCAACTGCTGAACATGTATCTAGTTATATTTTTATCTTTGCTAATATCTGCCATCTTCTTCCTGTATAGACCTATGGCTTCTGCCCCTTTATCTCCTTGGAACTTGCTTAAAAAATTGGCATCCTTTGCTTCAGATAAACCTTTTCGAGTTTCAGCAACCAGCCCCTGGAGACTCGCGGTTGGAAATTCAGCTGATTTGAAGAAAGCAGTTGCATGAATGATCAGATTTCCTATGGCTGATTGGGGTATTGGTGGATTGGTACGGGGACGCATGTTCACTGTATGGATCAGCACCGCAGAACCTGAGATCTCAACCGACTTGGAAGCAGCAACAGCAGCAGCCGCGATCACTGCATGCTTCCATATGAAGGCAGAAAGAGCCTCAATCCGAGTTGGAACAGGAACAAGCTCACTCCTAGCCTTATCCTGCAATTCAGTTATTGCTTGTGGGGTCAAAACAAATGCTTTCGCTGAACAACCTTTGTCATCATCTTCCTCGTGATCACCTCCACTAAGAGGCCGGGCTGTTAAAGGCTTCGAACACCTCGGAGTAGCCCAGCTACAGGGAGGAAACAGAGAGGCTGCAGTAAAAAAATCCGGGGTAATTACCTTCTCGTATTGCTCAGCTGCGAGGGCAGCCCAACTAGTGAGGAAATTACCCCAAGAAACTCCATCAAAGATTTTGTGAAGATATTGGCATCCCAAAGCTATCCCTCCGCAGTCAAATGTGCTAAACTGTATTGCTAGTGGGACTAGCTCTAAGGCGTTAATCGAGGGTAGGAATTGGGAGACTAATTCGACACGATTTGGGGCTTGAAGGAAGTCCTCTAGTGTGATGTTGGCTCGAGCTTCGATAAAGATGATCCCACTGTCGTTGCAATCGGCCGTGAATTTGTCATTGGAGAGCCTGCCGGCAAGAGGGTAATACAAGGAGATTGTCTTGGAGAGGGACTCTTCGAGACAAGTGGTCATGTTTTTGTTAATGTTTGAAGAGGTTTTGTAGAGTAGAAAGTGAGGAACATATGACAAATCGAACAATTGGTCAAGAAGACAAAACTTGTAAGATTTTAGATGAAGGGGTGTTGGAGTTGATGGCTTCATCATTTTGGTTGATAGTGTTTGCACTTGTAATGCAAGTGTTTTCTTGCCAATCAATGGAGTTGATTGCATCTTCATATTTTTACCTTGATAAGATGGGAATTAGATTAAGGGAGGTGTATTATTATGTATGTCTGGTAGCTACTCTAATCATCACCGTCTAACTTATATATTTAGTAAAGTTTTGATAAGGCCGGGTTAATAAGGGTTACTCAAGTTCAATTTACAATTAAAATAAGATAAGATAATTACTTAATTAAATGAATAGAACATTTTGCCTAAACTTATTTAAACCCACTCATTCAATTAAATTTAACCTCTATACCTTTAGAAACCTAACATTCAACTAAATTAAAAGTCACAAATAAAAAAAGAAAATCAAAAAAATCACAAAGTCCTTAAAAATAGCCACTTTTAGAATAACGTTGTAGCTATTACTAACTAATTGAAAAGGTTAAGAGGCACAAATACCTCAGAGCAGGCAACTAGGTAAGTGCTCTACTTTTTTTTTTTGGCATATATCTGAATAAGACAAGCTAATTACACTAAGAAGTATACATTAATTGGAGCACACATTCGCAAATCAATGCTTTATGGTTTGGATATTGATGTTTATCAATATTCAATACTATACAGTTAAACACATTTAATTTGGAGTTTTGGACTCTATGACTATATCTACATTCATTGAAAAATAAGGTGCATGCCACGTCGCCAAGCCACTTATTGAGTTTTTTTCCCTTTTTAAAATAAGCTCATACTCGCTCCATGTAGGCCAGGCTGGTTACATTATTGGTTAGTCTCATATACTACTCTTAGTCTCTTACGATTCATCAATTCTATTAATTTGCAAATTTTTATATACTTTTACATTATATTTTTATTATTTTTATTGATTTACACTTTAGGAAAAATATAGTTATATTACAAAATAGGAAAATTTGGGAGCTAGGACCTTTTAAATTGACTTGTTTGTGAGAAAGGACTTTATATGAATAATAATGGCAGATTGAGACCTTACTTCATAAAAAAGTTGTGTGATGGGACCTTTGGACAAAATCCGTCCATTGACCCTCGAAATCAACCTCCACCTTGCCGAAATCCCACCTTGACCCTCGAAAACCACCTCCACCTCGTCGAAATCCCACACTAACCCCGAAGACCACCTCCATCTCGCTGAAATCTCACACCGACCTCGAAAATCACCTCCACCACGCCGAAATCCATTAAAGGGTCCCATTTCACTTTTTTTTTTTTTTTTTTTGGAATAAGGTCCCATCTCACAACTTTTTTTTTAGGTAAGGGTCTAATATACCACCTTTTTTACTACCTCTGCTTCGCATTACTCGCAACAAAGGAATATTTTATGTCTCACAAATAATACTCATTTGTTGCGAGTAATGCGAACCAGAGGTAGTATTATTTATTTATTTATTTATTTATTTATTTATATATAAGGTCCTTTTTTACAAACAAGTTATTTTATTTAAAAAGTTTATTCTCACAAAGAAGTCTAAAAGTAACACTAATGAAGCAATTTATCAAAATCAAACACTATGATATGACAAAGAAATTCCTTCACAAGTGCCAAGTATATGAAAATGACTCTACTACCACTAATGGATACAAAACCTCTTAATTACTACAGTATAATTAAGATTATGTAATTTATGAATATAACTTGCCAATAAACACAATAATGAATGTTTTGAGCAAACTACCAATTACATTTTCAATATCATGTTAATGAAACAGAATAAAAGTACATCTTAATTAAGTTCAACTATCCAACCCTTTTTGTCTTCAATCTGGCCATTTTGAATGCCAACATATATTGACAAGAGTTTCTTAAACGTCGAATTGTTGTCTGATGCCCGATATTCTACCCTGCAATACCAAAAAAAAGTTATTGCATATATGTGGTACCTCATTAAATGTATAAAAACTTTCTTAAATTTAGTTTGTTTCGCGTAATATTATCATATTTTATCCATTCATGTGCAGAGTATAACATAATAAAAGGGAAATTTCGTGTTTCTTATTTTGAGAAACGAAATTTATTTCTCATGGCGCCATTTTATTGAATAAATCAACTAATTTTACATTATTGTGGGCTTCACAATTGTGGGCTCCACAATTGAATAAGTTTGATAAAGTTATTGATTTATTTACGAAAATGTCTTGTGAGAAATGAGAAACTGGGGATAATAAAAACTCGGTTTATATGATACCTTTTGCCTTGGTAAGTAATGCTACCTACGGGAACAACCACGACAGCAGTTCCGGTGCAGAAAGCTTCATCTGCTTTGAGCAATTCCTCCACCGCAATCTGTCGCTCCTCGACCTAAACAGAAATTCAGTATTGAGATAGAGTTTTATACTTCCTCCGTTTTTAAATACTTGCTTCATTTCTATTTTTTACACTATTTATTTGTCCTACTTTGACTAATGTTTGTGATTTATACATAAGAAAAAATATAGTCTTGTGCATACTTGTTGGAATCGTCTCAATGAATAGATTATTAATTTTTAATTGTTAGAATTTATACTTATTGATAATTAAAGATATAATTGATCAAAAATTAGTATCGGCATATGTGCCCAAAAGAAATGGAGCAAGTATTTAAAAACGGAGGGAGTAGTCAAGTAATAATTTCTTATACAAGTGAAGTATATTGCTAAGGTGTTCAACTAGCTAACCTTAAAACCTTGTTCTCGAGCAATTTCGATCATGCTTTTTCTCGTTACTCCTGGGAGAATTGTGCCTTGTATTGGTGGAGTTGAGATTAGGTTATCCTATAAATATACATAGCATATACATTCAAATGAACCATCTTAATTAGTTGTTTCAAAAAAAAAAAAAAAAAAAGGAACCATATTAGTTAGGGCTTGTTCACATTTACTAAACTGGACTGAATTGATTGGAGCTGAACTGAACTAAACTAAACTGAGTTGAAATGAATGTTTTATGAGAGAAGAAAATTAGGAGCTGAACTGAACTGAACTGAAATTAAGCTGAAGTGAACAGGCCCTTAGTCCTAGTGATTTCTATGAGTGGTGCAAAATAATTTTGGAGTACATTATTTTTTCATCTAAGCTAAGAGATATTACCTTTACAATAAATATATTACAAGCAGAGACTTCCTCTACATATTTCCCGCTCACAGAATCAAGATACAAGACATCCGAATATCCATTGTTTTTCGCTTTTGCCAATGGTTTCATGCCCTTAAAATTTAGAGCAAGTGTTGGTAAATAGATAAGATTTCACAACATATCATCTATAATATATATAGTTGTTGCAAAATTAGAAAAACGTAAGCTTACTGGCGCATAGTTGGTAATCGATTTCAAACCACCAACACCACCACGAGAAGCACGATCAAATTGATCCTCAACATATAAATTCAAGGCTGCATTTTCTTCCTAATAGAAAATAAGGTACAATTAATTAGAATTTAGTACGTCACCGTTATGTAATTAATTAATCTTAAATCAAATACTACTCCATCAATTTCTAATAAATAACCAAATAAGACTATGTAACAATTTTAATAATAATAAAATGATGGTAGAAATAAACCTTAAAATAGTTATTGCGAACTGGAGATGCATATATAAGGAATGTGTACTCGGGAGCTGGAGCCACACTAAGTGTTGCTCCAGTTCCTAGGAGCAAAGGTCTAATGTATAGTGAACCTTTTCCTGGTGGAGGAATCTGTTACACAATAGTAAAAATTCTATCAAATAATATCACTAGACTAAGTTCGAAAGATTAATAGTTTAATAGCAACATACCCAACGTTTATTAGCAAGAGCAGTTTGTTTAACTGCATCAATAAACTGATCAACCGAAGGAGAAGGCATACACATTCTTTCGGCCCCTTTTTTCAAGCGTAACGCATTTTCATCTGGTCGGAATAAAACAATCTTCCCATCTTCTCTCCTTATTGCCTTCATTCCTTCAAATACACCCTTTACAAGCACAAAAAAACTATTACTGTCAGCCTAGCTGATCGTGTAATTTAAAATTAGTTACTAACGTGACAACTAAATCTAGACGAAGTGCAATACTTGATAGCATGAAAACTATTTTAGTAAACATAAGCTTAATTAATTACCTGGCCATAATTCAAGACACAAGCTGCAGGACTCAACTCGATGTTACCATATGGAATTAGTTTACCCTCCGTAAATTCTTCATCTTTGAAACATTTCATCTTAAACATGTAATCTGTACTTATTAGCCCAAATCCTAAATTGTCCCAATCAATGTCTGCGTAGCCATTTTCATCACCACTGATCGATCAAATAAATTAAATGTCGTTACTTCGTTAGGTCGTATGATCAAGTACAAATAAATCATACTAATGTTTTTAGCGTAACAGGAAGAGACAATCCGCATACAAGTTAAGGTAGGTTTATCCACATGTACACAAACCTTAATGTATGAATCATTTACCAAATGAATTTACATAAACAATCAAGTTAGTCTATTTAATAATCTATAAAGATGTTCATTATTTCTTTTGAGTACGTCAATTGACTTAGAAGGTAATTTAATTTCAATCCACTTATGTGATGTTACAATTTTAGTAGAATTACTTCATGTTGTATGAACTTGGATTTGATTTAATGAAGACAAACATAAAAGAAATTTATTAGTTAAAAACTATTTAGTAACTAATAAAAGAATACAAATATAAATGCACCATATTATTACGAAGAAGCAAAATAGATATTAGTCTATGACTAAAGAAGCATGCATGTTTATTAAAATTATTGAAGCAAAATTATGTTAAAAAATCACCAACTTAACATAAAATTTACCTTAACCCCAAAGAAATCAAAGATGATACAGAGGCCATGGATGAATCTAAAGGTTAAATTAAGCTATATGACCGAAGAAAGACAAGAGGATTATGAAATTTATACTACATGAATGTCCTTTTCGGCGTAGGTGTTGCTAAACATTAGTCGCATTTTTTTTAATCATGATTATCTTAATTGTAGCTAGATGCATGAATAGAGCAGGTAAAATAGTGGACAACTTATTCAGGCAACCAATATAATAAGCCATATATATAGATAATCTTTTACTTAATCAAATAGATTATTATAAAGTTGAGTCAAAAGAGTACAACTTGAATTCAAAGGTCATTGCTTGTGTAAATGTAGTAAGGTCGAGGCCATGTTTGATGCATTTGTTTTTTACGTTTGTTATTTGGAGAAATATAAGGACTGTTGCAAATTAATTAGTTGGTGCATTCGGGTGCATAGTGTTCATGGTGGTACATACACTCAGTAAAAAATAATAACATACTTTATTTTTCTGTTTATTCTATTTGCAACACTTTCATTTCACATTTGTCAATGCATTAGTATATATTTCACGTTTTTGAAACGGTACTTATCTAACAATTTTAGTCACTAGAAGGGTAGGTTGTGAACAAGACATGCGGTGGTTGTTGACCGGAAAAGGTTAAAAAATAAAGATGCACTTTCTTAGAAAAACTCCATAACACCCAATGGAGTAAATAGCTGTTATTAGGGCATGCATGCACCAACTCTTGGGGTTAATCGGTTAAAATAAAAAAATCGTCTAGTGCATTATATTGAATGCTTAACTAATGTTTGCAATATTATTTGAAAATTATGAATAATACTTGCAAAACACAATAAATACTTTGATAAAATAAACTACAAATTACATTTAATTTTCAATTTCATACTAATGGAACAAGCAATAATATGAAACTATAAAAACCTTAGTTAGTTAATTTCAACTATCCAACCCTTCTTGTCTTCAATCTGGCCATTTTGAACACCAGCATATATTGAGGAGAGTTTCTTATACATTGAATTGGTGTCTGTTGTTCCATATTCTACCCTGCATTGTTAAACACAAAAAATCTTTCTTTAAATCGTGCTCATACTTATATTATTTTGACCATTAATATAAAACATTATGGTAGTTATATTTCAAACGATCACTATAAAATTTTCATAAAAAATCAATGTAGTTGTGTACATACCTTTTGCCTTGGTATGTTATGCTACCCACAGGTACAACCACAACAGCAGTTCCGGTGCAGAAAGCTTCATCTGCTTCGAGCAATTCCTCCACCGCAATCTGCCGCTCATCAACCTAAACAAGTTGTACTCATTTGAGATAAGGTGCTATACATAGTCGTCGAGTAGCTTAGTCAATCATGTCATATTGCTAACTACGTATTGGTTGTTCAACGTGGCGATGTATAACCTTGATTGAATTGAATGATCTGACTAACCTTAAAACCTTGTTCTCGAGCAATTTCGATCATGCTTTTTCTCGTCACTCCTGGGAGAATTGTGCCTTTTGTTGGCGGAGTTGAGATTATTTTGTCCTGTAACATAAAATGTGCACGTACATTTCAAATTAAATGAACCATGTGATGCATCACAATCATAGTGATTTCTATTGATCTGACTCCATGCAAAACAAAATAATGAGAGTACATTTTTTCATCCTTGTATAGTTGTGTATATATATATAAATATATAATAATTATATATGCTTATATGTAAGATCCGAGAAGTAGTACCTTAACCATAAATATATTACAAGCAGAGACCTCCTCTATATATTTCCCAGTCGCGGAATCAAGATACAAGACATCCGAATATCCATTGTTTTTCGCTTTTGCTAATGGTTTCATAGCCTAATATACATTAAAGATCGAATGTATATGATATAAGTTGGTAATAGATTTATATAGATTTCACACGTACGTACCATCAATATATAGTTTTGAAATTAAAGTGAGTGATAGAGTATAAAACAATTGCTTACTGGCGCATAGTTGGTAATTGATTTCACCCCACCAGCACCACCGCGAGAAGCACGATCAAATTGATCCTCAACGTACAAATTCAAGGCAGCACTCTCTTCCTAATACAAGTTAAATTACGATTACTACTAAATCAATAGTAAAATCACATATATATACTCCATCTATCTCTAGATAATACGAAGTACTGCATAGGTAACATTAAAGAACAGAGAGTGAACCTTAAAATAGTTACGAACTGGAGAAGCATAGATAAGGAATGTGTACTCGGGTGCAGGAGCCACACCCAGGATAGCTCCAGTTCCTAGGAGCAAAGGTCTAATGTATAATGAACCTTTCCCTGGTGGAGGAATCTGTTACAACATATTGTATGAGATTAGAATTTTTTATAATACAAAGGAGGATAATTATTAATTCGTAATTACATCAATAATCATACGAATTGAAGGTTGGAAACTATACTTATATGTTACATACCCAACGTTTATTAGCAAGAGCAGTTTGTTTAACTGCATCAATAAATTGATCAACCGAAGGTGAAGGCATACACAACCTTTCGGCACCTATTCTCATACGTAACGCATTTTCATCTGGTCGGAATAAAACAATTTTCCCATCTTCTCTCCTCATTGCCTTCAATCCTTCAAACAAACCCTTTACAAGCACAAACTTACTACCGTCAACTTGAGATTAATTGTCACGTAAATAGTGTAATTTAAAAGTAGCCACTTGACAACATATATAGTACGGAATATTTGATAGCACATTTTGTCAGTTTAATATTATATTATTAATGATTTTCAATGTTAATTTTATATACAAGGTGGCTTAAAAAAAACTCTGTAATCATTAGTGCATGCATTAATTAACCAACTATACTTAAAAATATTGTTAACGAAATAAAAGAAATTTACTAAATAAAATTTTAATTAATTGATTAATTACCTGGCCATAATTCAAAACACAAGCAGCAGGGCTCAACTCGATGTTTCCATATGGTATTAGTTGACCCTCCGTAAATTCCTCGTCTTTGAAACATTTCATCTTGTACATGTAATCTGTACTTGTTAGCCCAAATCCTAATGTGTCCCAATCAATGTCCGCGTACCCATTCTCATCATTTCTAAGCAAAAAAAAAAAAAAAAAAAAAATGTCGTTTAAAAGTTGCAAGGAGAGGCAATCTGCATGATAGAGTATAAAACATGATAGAGGCAATTTGCATGGTATCGGAGCCAATGTGATACAAAGGTCAATGTATGAGGAGGGCTAATGTATCCACAATTCAAGCCCAATGCATGGGCTCGGGAGCGTGATAGAGTATAAATTATAAATTTTTTTTTTTTTTTGTTTGTAATTTCATTCAAACAATTGACTTCAAAGATTGTTTCATATCACTCATACAGTGGTGTGACTGGTGTCTGAGTATTATTACTAGAAATATTTTCTATTGGATTTGGATTAAAGAAGGTAAACAAACAAAAATAAAATGATTATTTAAAAACCAAATATTGGCTAAAAAGTAAAAAGAATACAATACATATATGCACCATATTGTTACCAAAACAAAAAAAAAAAAAAAAAAAAAAAAAAAAAAAAAAAAAGAGAGAGAAAGCAAATATTTGTCCTTTACTAAAGAGATTTAATGAAATGATGGATATTTAAACATGTTATTACCTTAATCCAGAAGAAATTGAAGATGATATTGCTGCCGGCGCCATGGATGAAATGTAAGATTTATACGTGCTATATCAATTTCAGATATAGATTGAAGAGATAGTGTGAATGTATAGAACAAGTTTAGTAGTGGTGTGGTGCTAACATTTGGTATCTTGATCGGTATATATAACTTCGTTACAATGATGTATGAATATTACAAATTAAATATTACAGTAAAGACTTTATTATATGGTCAATTTTAATGTATAAATCTAAGACTATAGATTATGGAATTCTGCAGGCAGATTCCTTATAGATTTCTTTAATTGGGAGAAACTTCTGAGATGATACAAATATTAATTTTATTCATATGATGGGAATAATACTTACTATAAACTCGCTTGCATGACTCATCGTTAAAACGGACATGGACTTACCCCGCCCCACAGCTGCAAATAGCACATATTTTCTCCGTTTTTAAATGTTTTAGTTTGACTTTTAAATGATTTATATTATTTATATACTGTAATGTGTGATTTATGCTTAATACATGATTGATGTTATATAAGGCATTTTGTTAGAATCATCACAAAGTATAGATTCTACCTATCAACTTTTTAATAGTTATTTAAGATTACTAATATTTTTAGACATCATCGGTTAGCATTTAACATTGCATACATGCTCAGTCAAAATGGGACACATAAACAAAATCAAAGGGAGTAGGCGTTGTATATTAGAGATATGTTGATTATTTCACGTGAAGTTGCTTTCATTTGAGAATATTTCTGTAAATTAAGTAAAAGTAAGTTAAACACTAACGAAAAAATTGTTCAAAACACCTTTGCTACTTACAAGGAGATTCGCCTAATTACCTGAGTTGTTGCTAAAAAAACTAATCAAATGCAAAGTAACTAATTATTAGTTATATATTCTACCTAATTACACGGTTACGCCAAATAGCACTGACTTTAACTCTTTAAGTATACTTTTTCTTAAAAATCAAATTTTAAAAAAAATATAATAACAACCTTTAAAATCCACTGAGACACCGAGTAAACTTAAGTCTCACCGGCCACCGAATTTTCAACGCACCACATGAATGCAAGTTGCTACTATAAACAAAAATAAAATCATTAAACTTAATTAAACCATTTGTTGAGTAAAAAATAAAATAAGAATATTTTAAATACAAACAATTAACATCTTTGGTATTCAAGAGATAATTTTAAAACTTTTGAATACAATGGAGGCAAATATATAAAAGAACATTTTTTTGAGATAATATTGTTCATGCACTATTTATAAGAGCATTATTATTACACTTTTTATAAGGTAGGGATAACACTCATAAGTCATAATGTATATTATACTTTTCAGTTTTCACATTAACTTTTAACATATATCCATTAAAAAGTACACATTAACATATAATCAAACTCACAAAATAAAAATCACTTTCAAATGAATTAATTAAATTTATTTTAAGTTACCCTTAAGTTAATTGCCTTTCAATAAAATTAACGAAAATTCGCCAAATACATATATTGTGCGGACCGTACATGATGGCTTCAATGTTATCGGAGTGTAAATGAGACAAATCGACCTAGCCCAATCCAATCAATTACAATTGTGGCTGGTCCACTATTGGCCTATCCTGTTTTCTTAGTGCGCTCATACCTTTGTAGACCCCGATTACCTTGATATTTTTCGACACTACCTAATTCAACTTTGACTTGAATCTAAATCTACCTCATATGTTCCTTCAAAAAAAATAAAAAATAAAAAAATAACCTCACATATAAATTAATTTAACTAATAAATCTAGTTTTAACGACTCACTTAACATTAATTGGCTACTCGTTTATGCCATCTTATATAATCTAGAGATGTACCTCAAGTTGGCTACTCGTAGAGATGTAAAATAGGAGGCTAGACTATTTGGCTAGTTCTCCAATTTCCATGTGTGAAATCCAGAGTCCAGAGTCAAATATCACCACTAAACCTGGTTACTGGGCGGGTCAGGTCAGGGTCGGTGCGGGGCGGTTGCGGGTCAGGGTCAAAGAAGGTCACATTTTATAGGGTCAATATAGGGTCGGGCCAATGCGGGTCGCGGGTCGATAATGGGCGGGCCTACAAAATACAATTAAAATAAATATTGGACAAAGCCATTATTAAATACGTATGAATACAAATTAATCTATATAATTATTTTTACATTATGTATTTTCTTTATCAACTAAATTGGAAAAACATGTTGGCCCTATATTGACCCTACCCAATAAGGACCCTGTCCATTAATAGCCCTGTCCATTAAAAGCCCTGTAAGCTTGGCCCTGACCCTATTATCATTGGGCTACCCTGTCCAATAACCACCTCTAATCACCACGTACATTATAGGAGTAAAATATTTGTTAATTAGTTTATATTTTAATTTTTATTGTTTAATTCTATACCATTAAAATTATTCCATCTACTTTACCATTAACCCAAGCATGCTTAAGACTAAGAGCCTGTTTAGATTTACTGAGCTGAACTGAAACTGCACTGAGCTGAATATTTTACGAGAGGAGGAAATCAGGAACTGAAGAGAACATACCCTTAGAGTAACATATTTGAGGTATGAAAGAGTATGAATCAATTTAAATAAACCCGAGTCAAACAACACCGATATATGAGCTGTATTTGTAAATTCACAAATCAATAATGTCTTGCGACTTGTAAAAGGATCCCTAATGCAAAATCAAGCTTTATTTTCTCAAATCTTAGTTGGATATGATATGATTTTTAATTATGGTAGCAAGCATTTGAGTGTCACGTGAAATAAAAGAAATATTAAAAAAAAAAACCTGAAATATGATTAATATTAAAGAGACAGGTAGGTGAGAAAATGTAGTCATAAAGCAAAAACTTGGCATTAGCTATGCAAATAATAGGAGTAGGAGTAGTCATTCATACAAAGGTAAATAATAATGGACCACTGCACTCTCGAGCCCTGTTTTTGTCATTGACTTTTATGTTGTTATATTAAGCAGTCCTTGTGAAGCCTACAGCACACTGATAAGAACTAGGATACACTACCCAAATTTAAAATGAAGTTCATATATCACACGTTCACATCCATCTTATTCCGGTTACTACACATACTAAATACGGAGTACTTCGTTCTATTTCAATACTCCTTATTAATTTTTTTAGTTGACACGTTTTTTGAACTATATATATTGTACTCAATATGATTGTAACCCCATTATTATATACTTGTATGTATTACTTAGTTACATTCTCATACTCAAAGTGTTAACTGTTAAGTAAAAATGGATCCACCTACAAAAATTGAAAAATATCATGATGATTGATGAACCATTATTAATATAATTATTTGTTTTGCATACATGCTTCATGAATACTCGTCATTTGATTGGCTTAGCAAAAGAACAAAGTTTGATGTTTGTTGTTTTGGATAACTTTGGCCCTTTCGATATCAACCATATTTGTGTCATTACCATTATTTTATGTTGATAATAAAATTTGATCGAGTAGCATAGTACTCGTACTTTATTGTTGTATGTTAGTATAAACTACTGTATTCCGTACTAAATGAAAGGATTGAACTATTTGAGTATAAAATGTTTGGAATGTGATGCATGCCTTGTGAGTGTTGTGACCTTTTTGTGCCATTTAATCTTTTATTATTATTGTAATGATATTTAAGTTGTGTTCTTATTAGTTTAAATTTCTAACAATCCTAATTCGACAATATATTTTCAAAATTCTAACTAGAAGCTACTTTTGACACTCGAGAATCATGAACTCTCAATCTTTATACCTACTTCATACGTCGGTTTAATATAGAATGGATTGTTATTATTGATCAAGACTAATAACTAATACTATATGGTAAATCCAGAAATATTATTCATTCTGTATTTTAACATCGACATTATAAGGTAAACCCAAGAGCAATCATGCCAATCAACATACTGATCCCGGTAAGGCGGTAACGCACCATGCCACAGCCATGTACTTGATTTTCTATTTGCATAGTGTTTCTATGGTGTTGTACTCATCACTTGTACCCCCAAAGAGTAATGCAAGATTGCAAGCCCACGAAATCACTTCACAAGTGAGACTTTGTATCATTTGATTCATTTCATATACATTTTTCGACCAAATTTTAGGCACCTATCCTTAAAAGCTTCAAATTAATTGGCTACTACAAAGTATACACAAAATAGTTCATTTATCCAAATCATAGTAAATTATAAACAAAGATTGACTTGGACATGGAAGGAAAGATACTAATAAATGGATTACATACAATATTGAGGAGCATCAAATTAAATAGCATATAGTTACATGTCAGAATCATCAACTATCATCAATACTACTAAATGAGATAGCATACCCTTTCACCAACCTCTTTTACAAACAAAAACTTACACCAACTAACTTTGTTAATAACCCTCCCTCCATCGTATATTATCGTACCAACAAGTGCTTGAATCAGCTGATATTAAACCTCCCAGAACGTACGGAACAACATTTGTTGGCTTGAATCTGAATTAGTCGGACCCTGATCACCGAATAATGTACCCTAAATTACTATCGTACATCGTACTAACAAGTGCTTGAATCAGCTGATACAGAACCCCGAGAACGCAGCAACATTTGTTGGCTCGAATCTGAATTAGTCGGACCCTGATTACCGAGTAATAATACCCTAAAAAAATCAAAACTCCCACAGAATTCAAGGAGAAAGTGGGACATTTCCAAGATTTAGAATAAGATCAAGCAAAGACCCACCACAAACAAAAGGCTTAGCAGGAATCCTGAAACAACTATCTGAATCAGTTCCAGGAATTCCATAACACTCTGGTGGAGGTCTCTGCATCATTTTTCCTGGTATACAATTCAATGAAAAATCAAACCCAATACTTCCCATGAACAAATTTGAACATTTTGAACTATACCCAGAAAAGAAATTATACTCAATACTCAAATTCAACAAATTTTTCAATGAACATACTAAATCTGGTAACTCCCCAGATAATTTATTATGTGCCAAATTCAAAACTTGTATATCTTCAAGGCAGGACAATGAATCTGGCAAATGACCCATTAAAGAATTAAAGCTCAAATCAAGAACAGTAATATCTGAGAACAACCCCAAATTTTCTGGGATACACCCACTTAATTGGTTGTTTAAAAACAAGATTTCTTTCAATGCAGAGTTGACAAACCCTAAACTTGCAGGAATACCCCCAGAAAAATTATTGTTTGACAAGTTAATGACAGAAGCAGGGGAGTTGCCCAAATTTTGTGGGAGTGTACCATGAAATTGGTTATTGTTGATGAAAATTGCATCAAGTTGTTTGGTGAAAAGATCATCAGGAATTGACCCATAAAAATTGTTGAATCTAAGGTCAAGATAGATGAGATTTGGCATGGAAAGGATGGGATTGGGAAATGTGCCTGAAAATTGGTTGTTACTAAGGTCTAATTCGGTGAGAAATTGAAAATCTTTGAAATTTTGAGGAATTGTGCCTGAAAATCTGTTGGAATTAAGGTGAAGGAGTGATAATTCAGTGAGAAGTGTGAGTTCTTTGACAAGAATACCCTTGAGATTTGCATGATTAAGATCTATAGCAAAAACAGAGGAAAAAACAGGGGAAATATTATCACCATCATAATTGTCTTGAAGAGATGAGCAAAATACACCTTTGTAATTGCATACATTTGGACCCACCCAATTGGCTAAAACCCCATTTGGGTCTTCAGTAATTGCAGCTTTCCATGCTTGTAGAGCTGTGTAAGCCTTAGTTAGACTAGGACTAGGTGGTGATGGTGGTGGCGGTGGTGATGGTTGTTGTTGTTGTTGTGGGGGTGAATTTGGATTGTTGTCACCACCGCCAATCCAAACCCCACTTCCACCACCACCACCGCCTCCACCTGCAGTTCCCCCGCCAATGCCGACACCCATGCCGAGGCCGATACCGAAGGCGGCTTCGGTGGAGAGGATGAGGAAGAGGAGGAGGGGGAGGGAGAACATGATGAGAAGAAATGTAGGCATTTTTTGAGAAGTTCTTGTGAGTTGGTTTTTAGGTGGTGTTGATGTTCATGATTGTTTTGTGTTAATTTGGGTGTGGAAGTGTATGTTTACTGCTAGGAGTGAAGGTGGAGACAGCAAATGGTGGGTCTTACTATGCTAATTTGGTGTAAAATTAAGTGTATGTATTAAATAGTACTCGTAGATATCTTAGTTGTTTAGCTCAATCTTTGTGTATAATCAATCGTGTGGGTTTTGTCATGAGATTACTTGGACAAAGTGTAAAGTGATTCATGAAAAATTGAAAATGACATTAAATTATAAGAGGGAAATCATCCAATTATGATAATTATACTTTATTTAGTAAAATTGTTATGGGGTTCTTCTATATAAAATAAAAATGTTGTTCTATAATAAAAATGAAAATAAAAATTCTTATTTATCAACCTTTTTTTCTTGCTTTTAATTATTGTAATATCTTCATTTTTTATTCACTTCAAATCATCGTCGGACTATCTTAATTTATATATTCAACTTTAATCAATTAAACCTTTCACTTTATTAGATTATACTCCGTAATAAATGCGTAATAATAAAAACAAACAAGACTTGTTTTAAGAACAATTATAGCATGTACATACTTGTGAATTCCTTCTATACTCCATCATCATTATGTAAATTTGTCATATAATTAAGTTTAAGAGCACCTATCCACGCTTAGTAATACTATCTCATTTTCTAAATAAGTGCATGAATTATTTAATTTATAATTCCTCTTTATTTTACACTTAGTATTTTTCTCTCACTGTATACACATAATCTACAAAATACACTCACTGACTCACACTTCGTAAAAGTTACTCGTAAGAGGGAGACACTGATCGTGAGCCATCTTCACGGCTTCATTTTGAAAAATTGTAAATGTTTTCATATTCATGGCTTTAGCTTCCTCTTCTTTCCTTCGATCTGCACCCACCTTATATAAATTAATAGATGAATTGTTAACCTTATAAGATAAGTGTTTGTCGGTTGCTTGTGTGATTTTCTTCCTTTGTTGGTCTCACCATTATGGTGCTTGTGAGGTTCGTTTTCATGAATTCTCCATTGAAGCTGCTTTAGAGCTTTCTTCTCGAAAATGACAAACATACCCCTACACTAAAGTGAAAAATGACCAGAAAATCATGTGATGTATTTGCAAGTTTTATCACGGAGATAAATTTGTATTTTCTCAATAATAAATCTGTTTAATGCACAAGATAAATACTTTGTAAAAAGAAAATATACTCCATATATCACTTATTAAAATAAAGCAGACGTGTCACGTGAGTCATTTAAAGAAAGACATAGGGAGAAGTTAAAGTAACGGAAGGCGTAATAATACTCTATAGTTCTAAACTTCTAATATCTGTTCTTAACAAAACTAGAATCACTCATTCTCTCTCAATTTTTCTTGTAAGCAACACTTCGATTTGGTAGATATAGACAATATATAGTTCTAATTAACATAACAAAAAGAATTTAATTTTAAGTAAAATTTCAATTACTTTTTATTATTTGGGATTGCATTTTTAGAAGATGACCACCCAACAAGAAGATAATCTTGTTAATGACATAGAAAAGTGGAATTTGAAGAAAACCCAGAAGAAAAAAATCATAAAGATTGATGCTAAAAAGGTGTTGATTGGAGCTGGAGCTAGGATCTTCTTCTACCCAACTCTTCTCTACAATGTTCTTCGCAATAGAATTGAATCTGATTTCAGATGGTGGGACCAAGTTGATCAGGTTTTACTTCAATTTTTTTATGTCCCATTTTCATATTAATTTCATTTAATCTTATTATTAGCTTATTGGGTTTTTCTTGTAATATTAGTGCTTTTGATTTGTCATAGCTGGGTGAAACTATTGAATTGCATTTGGTGGTATTGAAGAGTTTTATGGGGTTTGATTATTGAATTAGAATCTTGAACATGGATGTCTGATATTATTATTAGCTTATGATAGTTGTATAGAAATTTGTTGAAGTTTAATTTATTGGGGTCTTCTTGCAATATTGATGTTTTTAATTTGTCGTGATTGGGTGAAACTATTGAATTGCATTTGGTGGTATTGATGAATATTATGGGAGTTTGATCGATGAATTAAACCCTAAACGTGTATAGTTGATATCTTTGTCAATATTTAAAATGGTGGGGAATTCTTGTAATATGGAAAGCAGAAATCTTGAATATATTATGAAGTAAAATAAAATGGTGGGGACATTTATAATTTGTTAAGAAATTTGATTTTGATTTTGTTTTGGGAATAAGTTCTTGTTCTTAGGTGCTGTGCCATTCCCCAAAGATGTTGAACGTTTGAAGCAACTTGGTGTTGGTGGGGTGATTACCCTTAATGAGCCGTTTGAGACTTTGGTTCCTTCATCAATGTACAAGGTCAGTATATACCTTTAGTCTTTCCATGACATTTCTGGTGTGATTAGTATTCTAGATTATAAGCAATAATGATACATAAAGGAGAATTTTAGCTCTTTGTGAATGTTTTAATTGGTAATTTACATTCTTGTGCCTGTGAATTATCCTTATGAATCTTAACTTGAAATATACCTTTACATCCCGAATTTGTTTTGCCTGATGAGCTGGCTAGCTGCAAGAACAAGACTTCTTTTGATCAGTGGTTCTATTTCATGCTTGAAATGGCTTGAATAGCATAAACAGTGTGTTATTCTTGGAATTCTTATCTTTTAAAAATTCTGTTTTGCATTCATGTAGGAAACCTTTCTTGTTTTCTGTTGCTTCTTTTTCACCAAACTTGGGTTAGGTCCTGGTTTTCAATTTCATAATTGACAGAAACAAAACAGCACCTGAATACCTGATGTTCATCAGTCATAAGACTCATAACACTAATCATCAAGTCCAGGAATTATGAGATATCATTCACTAATGTTGGCGTCATAAACTTTTTATCTAATAGTAACTATGTCCACTGTCTTTTGGACACTTTGGGCGGCTTAAGTGACTTGACTGTGGAAGTTGGGGACTGTATTTTTATTTTTTTTATTTGAAAGTATTTGTTGAGAATGAACTTCATTTCCAGCCAACAGCAATTAAGCTGGTGATGCCTTCAACTGCTTCAAGTTTCCTTCTGCCTGTGAATTATCCTTAAAAATCTTAACTTGAAACCTAGCAAAAAAATTGAAATGGTAAAGCTATACTTGTTTATATATCCTGTAAAGTGAAAGAACAGAGGTTACTAGTTGAAAGTTTCCTAAATGACCTGAATGATGGATTAGTGGATTACAATGATGACCTTCCTTTCATCTGCTCCTTTCTTTTGTAGGTCTGTGTTTATGTCCTATTAAATATTTGTCCAAGAGTCGTCAAATACCAGGAATTTTATCATGAAAATCATCTGCTGATGAGCCTTTGCTGTATGTTGGATTTTTGTCATTTTGTTGTTAAATAGATAGTTTTGTGGACTGACAAGCTATTCAATTGCAGAATTCATATCAGCAAGATCAATTCTTGTGGTTAATGAAAACATGTCAGACATTCCCAAGATTTTATTGAACGGAATTTGTTGTAATCAGCCAGACCCTTGAGCCTGATGGTGTCCTAGGCCCCTAGCAGGCTAGCATTAGGTACTTCTTTATCAGGGATCTATTGCAAGCTCTCCCACATAGAGATTGTGAAAGCCCATCGTAAACACATTGAATTCCTTATATCCTGATTAGTGTAAATCACTTCTCTCATACCTCATGGTTATTCTCTACATAATCCATCAAGTTTTGAGCAAGCTATGCTCGGAAATTAGGTTTTCCTTTCTATACTAACTGCTAAGTATTTATCTGGTGAGTCCTATCAAATTAGCTAGGGTACATCGAACATTGTTCAGCTGATGTTACATTTGACATAGTAATAGCAAAATTGTCCAAAATTGGAGGATTTCTCTGGGATGCATTTCAGGATATATTTAAATAAGGCTATGTTGGTGTCAGATTGTGCCTCTGGGGTTTAGATCATGAGGTTTCTTCTTGGAGATACTGTTAAATATAAATTATGAAGTACCTACATCTTAAGCTTTCTAAGTTTTGTAATAATCTTGAGAGTTGAGATGACTACTATTGTGTGACTTGTGTCTAACGGAAGAAGAATTTGCTGACCTTCACATGAATGCACCTGTTCCTGACTGGTTTGTCTTTCTGATCAAAGAGTCAAGCAGAAGCTACTTTTCTGTGGCAGTGCAGCTGTAGGGTTAAGGCATTATGCTTATCCTGCATATCAGTGGGACCCTTGTAAAAAGCACTATGTTATAATATAGAACAGCTTGGAGGGCTTTGTTATTATGTGCCTCATAGAACTTCTATGATAGTTTGGGAGGGATTGCCTTTATGTGTATAAATTCTGAATGGGTTTTAAATTTTTTTTTGGCTTAGAGACTTTCATGGTAAATACTAAATATAATATTCTTATTGCTTATTTAGCAGTTGTTCATCCAAAGCTTAAAAACTGCTGTAAAATTAACCTGTCTCTCGACTAGATTGATTCATTGTCTTGAATGACCTCCTATGTGAGCTCCTGCATGGTGCCTGCTCACTGTGGTGTTTGCATGGCTCCTTACTGCTGCCTCCTTTTCACCTTCAAAACTCTGCTGCCTACCTCATAGGCCACACTCTTATGTTTTATACAAGTATATTCTCAGAGGATTCAGCACTCATCATGATCTGGTTGTATGTTTTTGAGTGTTTTTCTGTAAGGATACATGATTTATGAAAATAAACTGTCTTATCTCGTTCCTATTCCTCAATATATTGTTCAGTCTTCTTTGTCTGTTGCTGACTATAATTTTACATAGCTTTGTTTGTGTAAAGGCTCCAGTGTTCTTGCTTGATCAGCATTTATAGTATGAAATGTTGTGGATGATAATTAGTGATTCCCAGTGAATTCCTCTAATCAATTTCCATGCATCAGAAAGACACAAAATTTCTGTTACATTTTAATTCTCTTGTATCAAGTTTGCCAGCAAGCCCTTTTCTTTGCCAGTATGTCTTGGTTTTGATGATTTGTCTTGTGTACTGTCCTTCCTTCAGAGTCATTCACCGTCAGCATGGTGAGGTGGATTGCATTCTTTGTTACTTCATATATGATTTAATTAAGATATTATCAAATTGTGTACAAGTGCCGTTCAAGCTCTAACCTTCTTTCTCGTGAGGTTGTCATTGACTCTAACTCCTAACTTCTTGGTCTTCTTAGACTCATGGAATGGAGCATCTCATCATCCCAACCAGAGACTACCTGTATGCTCCTTCTTTTGATGATATCAATAGAGCAGTAGATTTTATACATCGTGAGTAAATATTGGCTTGTTTTGAGTTTCTGGTATGTGCTTGATCATTGTTGTTTTGCAATAGTTAGCTAACTTCATTTTTTTTTTTTTGTTGGGTACAGATAATGCATCTTGTGGTAGAGCAACTTATGTACATTGTAAAGCTGGGAGAGGAAGGAGCACGACTGTTGCACTTTGCTACATGGTAATGTTTTATCACTGACAGGCTGACAGCAATTCTTAGATGCCAAAGTTCTGTAATGTAACTTCTCTTTGTCTTTATTGTTTGGAGAGAATTTCAATGGTCAATGTCTTTGACAGGTCAAGTACAAGCAAATGACACCATCTACTGCTATGGATGTAATACGTGCAAAACGACCTCGAGTGTTATTGACTTCTATGCAGGCCAAGGTATGCTAAAAGAAGCTCACTTTTCATTACATGTTTATCTTTTATTTCTACGAGAAAATCTTCTAGTAGTTCTAGAAGATCATTGAAATTTTTGCTATTATCTATTATGTAATTCTTGACTTTTGTGTTTATCCAATAGAGTGTAGTTGCAAGAAATGTTATGTAAGTTTTGTGTAAAGGATTTTCTCAATTTTTTGCAACTTCTCCTTGGTTCCCCCACAAAAAGAGAATTGGTAAAAATCAGGTGAAGGGAATATGCCCTTGTTCCTAAAGTGAACCAATCTTATTAAATTTACCCACTTGGATGATTACACAAAGTATATACTATAGGAAACTCTTTTTTTTTTTTTTTTTTTGACCCAAACTATAGGAAGCTTGAATCTGAGGTGTTATCTACTTATCTTAGCTTTTTGCCTCAAAATTTTGGGTATACCATTTCAATCGCTCTATCTTCTATTCTTCTACATTCACTAGTGAAGTAAATATTGATGGAAAATGAATACCAAGTACATTATTACATTAGTAGTGTATGTGAACCATCAGTTTGTTAATAAATTGACCCAACCTGCAGGCTGTTCAACAATATTATAGCACTTGTTTCCCTGATACTGGACATTCTCCTTCAAGCGATGAAGTCTTGGTAACGCAAGCTGATCTTGAGGGATACAAGGAGACTTCTGATGATACTTCCAGAAACAAAGAGGTATTCATCCCTAAAGCAGTTACAACAAGCCTTTCTTCCCTCCTCCCGTCTTTGAATATTGCTTGTAGTTGTGTGTCAATTCGAACCCAGCAGCCAAAGCGAACTGCCTGCTAGTAGAAAATTAGGAACCAGAGACACAAGTGTTCCAACGACATTTCCATCAATCTGCTGCTTCTGTTTAGTCCTATCTTAGAGTCATTTCCTCTTGAGATGAGGAAGTTATGCATTATATTTTGCAATTGGCTCTCATAAGAAGGGATGATATGAGCTGGTGCTCCATGAATCCATGAGATTAGGGAGTAGTGTACAGATGAAGCAATTCACATTCTTTCAATATATTTAACTTTTGATTGTCTGTCGTACAAAACCTGCATCTTTGCCCTCTGAATTGTAATTATTCTGCCTGTAAATAACTCATACTGTAATTCTGTATTGTTCACCTTTCTGACATGCTTAATATACTTGTAAATTACAGTAGAGTTTATACAACTTTTGCTGCCTGCCTTTGTTGTTACCTAATACACATAAAGGATTTCACTTCATATCTGATTACTCTCGCATTGAGTATCTGTTGTTCTGTGTAGTGAAACATTTATGCTATAATTATGTGAATGCTCTTTGTCTAAGTGAGCTACAGAAGTATCAGACATTGTTTGATGTTTAAGGTTGGGTAATATTCCCACCCCTATCCTATTAAAAGGTGGTTTGGTGTAACATCAACCATCAGCGTACATTCAAACTGAAGGTGACCATAGCAGAGCTTCGAGGGAGAACCAGCTAGGGGAGACCCATATACTCCAGGATAGAATCCTCTTTTTAGCTAGAGGGAGGGGAAAATAATGGTTGGAAAGTATCCTGAGAGGGGTTATCTCTAGAATGTTTATCTGTGTATCCCATAAACTAGTGAACTATCCTATTTCAGGCCATTCTAAACACCGAAAAAGATTTGATCAAGCTAGGCCTTGAACTGATCAGCCTTGTGTTGGATTGTTCTAGCCATAGGGCAATTTAGCAGCCCACTGTACCAGGGATTTTATAGGTTGGCCATGTTTGCACTAGTTTCAGGACTAAACTAATAGATAAACCCTCACGGGAATTTTCGCTTAGTCATTTAAGGCTGAAACCGGCATGCGCATATTGGCCACCTCTATGACTATTGGTGGTAGACTAGATGAAGTATGACGAGAGAGTGATTTTCATTCAAAAGTCTATTCCCAAATTAAAGACATGCCTCGGACTATCAAATCATCATTTGCCTAAAGATGTAGCATAAGAGGGTTGTGGAGGCTCGAATCGAGGAGAGGTGTAAAGAAGGGCTCAAATTGTTAATTCGAGCACATTAGCCTCTTATTCTTAAACTTCTAGGCCCAACAATTCAGTAAAGCTATTGTTTTGACATAAAACTACATCTCGTTTTAAGAAATATATGCATAGTCTTATCTAAACCTTAATTCGAAATTAGAAATCACACGATCAACAATTCTTTTAATTAATCTTCCCCGATTTTGAAATGTTAATTCGAAATTATGAATCGCCTGATTCAATGACTCTATAGTCGATCGAGATCATAAGAAAAATTATAGGAGGAAAGGTAATCCCCCAGAGATTGGGATGTAGTAAAGAAGGTTAGACAAGGCCATAAGAAGTTGCTTTGCTAAAGAATCCAAATAAAAGCCAAAGAAGGCAATGCAACTATCCATGTTGTAATATTCTAACTTGCACTAATATAATTCTTCTTGCAACTGCTTTACCAGACCAAATCTGTTAAAACCCACATTAATTTTTTTAATTATACAAAACCCCTTAATTTAACTCTTAATTAATCCCTCAACTTATCATTATTGCTTTTAAAAGCACCTTAAATCTTCTTACAAAGTTGAGAAAGAAATTGAATATCACCTTTTTAGTTTGAACAAGACATTTCATCCTTTTTACCCTTAAAAAACAAATATATTATATTTATTCTTTTTAAAACTAAATTAACTACAACATAATTTATTTGTACAATGATATTTTGATTTCTATCTGTACGTATTTCTTCTACGTAACAATTAAAAAAGAACAGATAAAGTATAGTTCGTATTTGCATGTGGAAAGTGACATAAAACTCTGATATCTAGAGCAAAATTTATCCCCTTCACTAGGTAACCTAGGCTGCCACCTTTTCAAACACTGCAGTATGTACTTGCATAAATACACCACCTTTATATATATGCGTATCTACATAATTCCGATGCTAGTTTATTTATTGTAACATCAGGTGAATTGAAGTAATATATATTTCCTTTTCTTCCTTTTTACATATCAATTTTATCCACTAATTTAAATTTTTTACAAACCCCTTTTTTGGGTTGGAGAGTATCCTATGAATTGAATGTGTAAAATAACAGGACCACTATTTTATTGGTTTTACCCTCAAAGTTTGTTAATGGTTAGGCTGTCTCTCGACTTATATATTATTTGATGCTCAACTAATTCACCTATAATCGTTCATTAGATGTATATTATTCACATCTTTTTACAAAAAACCGATCCATTCACAACCATACAGATTCTTTCGTCGGGAACTAACCGTGTATATGATTCTAATACGTATAGTAGGTATATTTCAGAATAGTGTGTTATGGCTTTAGATCGTCAGTAATGATTTATACATATATGATTGGAATTCCTAACATGTTCTTGCTTAAATTAGTGATGATACGAGATTCAAGTTAATAGAAAAACATAATTATTACAAAGAGTACGATCTTCTAATATAATACAGTAATATTTAATTAAGTAAAAACAGATGATCAAGACTACATACTGGAAAGCGTACTTACATTAAAAATAAATAAATAAATAAATAAAATAATTAAAAAGTGAGCACAATGTTTCATTAAGAATAATACCTAACTATGAGTCAAGCACTCAAGGCCAAGTTTAATTTATAAGTTATTTGGATAATTACTTTTATATATATATAAATAAAAAAAAAATAAAAAAAAAAAAAAATCAACATATTATATATACAACTAACTAATCAAGAGATAGTACTACGTATTATAATACAAGATACCAATACATAACCTCGGTAAGAAAATGATCCTTATCGGAATATTACTATCAGCATCAACAAAAAGTGGGAGGAATCTTATACCGGAGACTCATGGAAAGAAAGAATATTTTGGATGCAAATAAATAAATGCTACATTTTACTAGTAGTGGAAGTTGATGGAATAAAATAAAGACTTAAAGCCTTGCTTTAGTTCTAAACTATTCTAAAACAAAGTTCAAAATTGTCATATACTTAGGGAGGGAAACTTAAATTTCCAAATATCTCATTTGAATTTAATTTCCTTCCAAATTAAAGTATGAAATTGTTGTACAATAACATATGTACAGTAAAGATTCAATTTGTCTATGAGAAACACATACTAAGAGCCTTTCCTCCAAGGTTTCATCACCAATATTTTAAGATGAACCTAATTGATCTCCCAGGCATAACTTTCGCCTTTGGCTTTTATTGATTGAGGATCGGAGTGGAATGCGCCAAGCTTGACCTATTGTACATTGCATAGTGCCTGGTCGTACTCATAACCGCTTCAGGTTTCCAAGGTGAACAGCCTTTGGTCAATGGAACAATGTAGGCAAGGGAAGTCAGCAAAATGGATCCATAAGGATTGGTTCTAAGGGCTGGGCACGGGGTCCCAGTCTCGAACCCATCGGTTGTCGGCGGACTGCTCGAGCTGCTTCCGTGGCGAGAGTGGGTTGCCGAGTGCCGGTCGGGGGACGACTGGGAACAGTCCCTTGGGTGGCCTTCCCCGGGCGTCGATCAGTCAACTCAGAACTGGTATGGACAAGGGGAATCCAACTGTTTAATTAAAACAAAGCATTGCGATGGTCTCTGCGGATGTTAACGCAATGTGATTTTCTACCTACTGCTCTGAATATCAAAGTGAAGAAATTCAACCAAGCGCGGGTAAACAGCGGGTTAGCGGGAGTAACTATGACTCTCTTAAGGTAGCCAAATGCCTCGTCATCTAATTAGTGACCCGCATGAATGGATTAACGAGATTCTCACTGTCCGTGTCTAGTCTATCTACTATCCAGCGAAACCACAGCCAAGGGAACGGGCTTGGCAGAATCAGCGGGGAAAGATGACCATGTTGAGCTTGACTCTAGTCCGACTTTGTAAAATGACATGACAGGTGTAGGATAAGTGGGAGCTTCGGCGTAAGTGAAATACCACTACTTTTAACGTTATTTTACTTACTCCGTGAGTCGGAAGCGGGGCAATGCCCCTCCTTTTAAACCTAAGTCTGCTTTGCGGGCCGATCTAGGCGTAGGACATTGTCAGGTGTGGAGTTTGGCTGGGGCGACACATCTGTTAAAAGATAACGCAGGTGTGCTAAGATTAGCTCAACGAGAACAAAAATCTCGTGTGGAACAGAAGGGTACATAAGAATACGAACTGTGAAAGCATGGCCTAACGATACTTAAGAGGTGTCAGAAAAGTTACCATAGAGATAACTGGTTTATGGCAGCCAAGCGTTCATAGCGACGTTGCTTTTTGATCCTTTGATGTAGGCTCTTCCTATCATTGTGAAGCAGAATTCACCAAGTGTTGGATTGTTCATCCACCAATAAAGAACGTGAGTTGGGTTTAGACCATCGTGAGACAGGTTAGTTTTATCCTACTGATGACAGTGTCACAATGGTAATTCAACCTAGAACGAGAGGAACTGTTGATTCAATTCACACAAATGGTCATCGCGCTTGGTTGAAAAGCCAGTGGAGCGAAGCTACCGTGTGCTAGATTATGATTGAACGCCTCTAAGTCAGAATCCGAGCCAGAAGCAACGCATGCGCCCGCCGCCCGATTGTCGTCCTACAGTAGGGGTTTCAGCCCCTAAGGACACTTGTCGTAGGCTAAGCTCGCGTGGTGGATGCGCCGTGAGAGTCGCCTTAAAGGACAATTTCTACCGAGCGGCGGGTTGAATCCTTTGCAGACGATTCAAATACGCGACGGGGAAATGTAAGTGGCAGAGTGGCCTTGCTGACACGATCCACTGAGATTCAGCCGTATGTCGCTTCGATTTGTCTCCCCCCCCCAACCCCCCCACCATATTCCCTAAAACACCTATATTTTGGAAAACGAGGTTAGCGATGCATCTCGTATGCTAAAAAATAATAAGTACAAGATTAAGACAAGTCACAAAGCCTAAGTGTTGGGATGTTGGATGGTACAAGGGTTCGTGTGGGATGTGCACAAGACATGTGCACCCAAGGACAAGGCATACTTGGTTCCGGGCACTAGTTACAACTCCCAAGGTGCCATAAGACATGATGATTAAGGATGAATGAAATGGTTTCAGGCACTATGTATGACTCCCAAAACCTTATGCGAACCCATGGAAGTACTTGGATGCATAATTTTGCCGGGTGAAAAAATGATATACGGAAGCAAAATATGAAGACTATAATACACGAAATCGGAGCAATTTAAGATGTGTCGGGACCCGGTGTCGGAATTTCATGGAACATTATGGGATGCATCCCGGGGTCATATAATATTGTTTCAACCCATATATGACCATTATCCAGCTACGTGCATGTCCCATAAAAGCTTATAGCCAATACAAAAGGCGTGCAAGAAAACAGGTAAATTGACCGTTTTAAGGAAAATTGGATAGTTCCACCCACCCAATTGGACTCACGGAGGACATTAGTGACCATGGTAAACATCTCGGTAATTTTTATTTCTGGGCGAAAAAAGGTCAAAAAAATCCAAAATAGAAGGTTATTATCCACGCTTTTTGAGGAATTTTTTATGTTACGGGGGACGGTGGCGAAAAGTCTTGAGACCCTAGGGGATACATCTTAGGGTCATATAATAACGTTTATAAACTTATTTGACCATTATATGTTTTCATAAATGCCCGTGGTAGGCTTGAGTTCACGAAATCGTTGCAAGTTTCGAACAAATAAACTGACCGTTTTAAGGCAAATTGGATGGTTCCACCCACCCAATTGGACTCCCAGAGGGTATTAGGGACCATAATAAACATCTCAGCAATTTTTATTTCCAGGCGAAAAAAGGTCAAAAAATTCCAAAATTGAAGGCTATTATCCACGCTTTTTGAGGAATTTTTGATGATACGGGAGCCGGTGGCGAAAAGTCTCGAGACCCAAGGGGATACATCTTAGGTTCATATAATGACGTTTGGAACCATATTTGACCATTATATGTTGTGATAAACGTCCGTGGTAGGCTTGGTTTCTTGAAATCGATGCAAGTTTCAAACGAGTAAATTGACCGTTTTAAGGAAAATTGGATGGTTCCACCCACCCAATTGGACTCCTGGAGGATATTAGGGACCACGGTAAACATCTTGGAAATTTTTATTTCCGTGCGTAAAGAGATCAAAAAAATCTAAAATTGAAGGCTATTTTGTGAGGAATTTTTGATGTTACAGAGGCCGGTGGCGAAAGTCTTGAGACCCTAGGGGATACATCTTAGGGTCATATGATGACATTTGGAACCATATTTGACCTTTATATGTCATAAATATACGTGGTAGGTTTGAGTTCATGAGATTGGTGCAAGTTTCGAACGAATAAATTGACCGTTTTAAGACAAATTGAATGGTTCCACCCACCCAATTAGATTCCCGAAGGATATTAGGGACCACGGTAAACATCTCGACAATTTTTATTTGCAGGAGAAAAAAGGTCAAAAAATTCCAAAATTGAAGGCTATTATCCACGCTTTTTGAGGAATTTTTTATGTTTGCCGGTGGCGAAAAGTCTAGAGACCCTAGGGGATACATCATAGAGTCATATAATGAAGTTTGGAACCATATTTGACCATTATATGTTTTCATAAATGTCCGTGGTAAGCTTGAGTTCACGAAATCGGTGCAAGTTTCGAACGAGTAAATTGGCCGTTTTAAGGCAAATTGGATGATTCCACCCACCCAATTGGACTCCCGAAGGGTATTAGGATCCATGGTAAACATCTCGGCAATTTTTATTTCCGGGCAAAAAAAAGACAAAAAATTTCAAAATTGAAGGCTAATCCACGCTTTTTGAGGAATTTTTGATGTTACGGAGGCCGGAGGCGAAAAGTCTTGAGACCCTAGGGGAAACATCTTAGGGTCATATAATGACGTTTGGGAACCATATTAGACCATTATATGTTTTCATAAATGTCCATGGTAGGCTTGAGTTCACGAGATCGGTACAAGTTTCGAACGAATAAATTGACCGTTTTAAGGAAAATTGGATGGTTCCACCCACCCAATTGGACTCCCGGAGGATATTAGGGACCATGGTAAACATCTCGGCAATTTTTATTTCAAGGCGAAAAAAGGTCAAAAAAATTCCAAAATTGAAAGCTATTATCCACGATTTTGAGGGTTTTTTTTAATGTCAAGGGCCCGGTGGCGAAAAGTCTTGAGACCCTAGGTGATACACCTTAGGTTCATATAATGACGTTTGGAACCATATTTGACCATTATATGTTGTCATAAATTTACGCGGTAGGCTTGATTCACGTGATCGATGCAAGTTTCGAACGAATAAATTCACCGTTTTAAGGCAATCTGGATGGTTCCACCCACCCAATTGGACTCATGGAGGGTATTAGCGACCACGGTAAAAATCTCGGCAATTTTTATTTGCAGGCGAAAAAAGGTAAAAAAATTCCAAAATTGAAGGTTATTATGCACGTTTTTTGAGGAATTTTTGATGTTCCGGGACTGGTGGCGAAAAGTCTTGAGACCCTAGGGATACATCTTAGGTTCATATAATGACGTTTGGAACCATATTTGACCATTATATGTTGTGATAAACGTCCATGGTAGGCTTGGTTTCTTGAAATCGGTGCAAGTTTTGAACGAGTAAATTGACCGTTTTAAGGAAAATTGGATGGTTCCACCCACCCAATTGGACTCCCGGAGGGTATTAGGGACCATGGTAAACATCTCGGAAAGTTTTATTCCGTGCGAAAAAAGATAAAAAATATCCAAAATTGAAGGCTATTATCCACGCTTTTTAAGGAATTTTTGATGTTACGGAGGCTGAAGGCGAAAAAGTCTTAAGACCCTAGGGGATACATCTTAGGGTCATATATTGACGTTTGTAACCATATTTGACCATTATGTATTGTTATAAATGTCCGTGGTAGGCTAGAGTTCACGTAATCGGTGCCAGTTTCGAACGAATAAATTGACCGTTTTAAGGAAAATTGGATGGTTCCACCCACCCAACTGGACTCGTGGAGGGTATTAGAGACCATGTTAAACATCTTGGAAATTTTAATTTTCGGGCGAAAAAAGGTCAAAAAATTCCAAAATTGAAGGCTATTATCCACGTTTTTTGAGGAATTTTTGATGTTACGGGGGCCAGAGGCTAAACTCTTGAGACCCTAGGGATACATCTTAGGGTCATACAACGACATTTGGAACCATATTAGACCATTATGTGTTTTCATAAATGTCCGTGGTAGGCTTGAGTTCACACTACAAAAATTTGGCCTTTTAGCAACAGGTGAAATTCGTTGCTAATTGCTAAAAATCCGTCGCTGGACATAGCTAGCTACGGATATATCGACGAAATCACTCCGTTGGAAAAAACCTTGTCGCTAAATGAATTTAGAGACGGAAAAATAAATCCGTCGCTGGACTTAGCAACGGGAAAAAAAATCCGTCGCTGGATTTAGCAACGGAAAAAATAAATCCGTCGCTGGATTTAGCAACGGAAAAATAAATCTGTCGCAAGCTTTAGCAACGGATTAAAAAATCCGTTGCTAGATTCAGCAACGGAAAAAAAATCCGTTGCTAGATTCAGCAACGGAAAAAAAATCCGTTGCTAATTTAGCAACGGAAAAAAAATCCGTTGCTAATTCAGCGACGGATTTTTAATTCCGTCTTTAATTTAGAAAAGGATTTTTAAATTCCGTCTCTAAATTAATATAGAGACGGATTTTTTGATTCTGCCTCGAATTTAGAAACGGATAAAATTCTGTCGCTAGAATTCCGTTTCTATATGGACATTTTTTTGTAGTGTCACGAGATCGGTGCAAGTTTCGAACGAATAAATTGACCGTTTTAAGGCGAATTTGATGGTTCCACCCACCCAATTGGACTCCCGGAGGATATTAGGGACCATGGTAAACAACTCGACAATTTTTATTTCCAGGAGAAAAAAGGTCAAAAAATTCCAAAATTGAAAGCTATTATCCACGATTTTTGAGGAATTTTTAATGTTAAGGGGCCCAGTGGCGAAAAGTCTTGAGACTCTAGGGGATATATCTTAGGGTCATATAATGACATTTGGACCATATTTGACCATTATATGTTGTCATAAATGTACGTGGTAGGCTTGATTCACCAGATCGATGCAAGTTTCGAACGAATAAATTGACCGTTTTAAGGCAATCTGGATGGTTACACCCACCCAATTGGACTCCCGGAGGGTATTAGAGACTACAGTAAACATCTCGGCAATTTTTATTTGCCGGCAAAAAAAGGTCAAAAAATTCCAATATTGAAGGCTATTATCCACGTTTTTTGAGGAATTTTTGATGTAACGGGGCCGGTGGCGAAAAGTCTTGAGACCCTAGGGGATACATCTTAGGTTGATATAATGACGTTTGGAACCATATTTGACCATTATATGTTGTGATAAACGTCCGTGGTAGGCTTGGTTTCTTGAAATCTGTGCAAGCTTCAAATGAGTAAATTGACCATTTTAAGGAAAGTTAGATGGTTTTACCCACCCAATTAGACTCTCGGAGGGTATTAAGGACCATGGTAAACATCTCGGAAATTTTTATTTTCGTGCAAAAAAAGATTTAAAAAAATCCAAAATTGAAAGCTATTATCCACGCTTTTTGAGGAATTTTGATGTTATGGGGACCGGAGGCGAAAAGTCTTGAGACCCTAGGGGATACATCTTAGGGTCATATATTGATGTTTGGAAGCATATTTGACCATTATGTATTGTCATAAATGTTTGTGGTAGGCTTGAGTTCACGAAATCGGTGCAAGTTTTGAACGAATAAATTGACTGTTTTAAGGCAAATAGGATGGTTCCACCCACCCATTTGAACACCCGGAGGGTAGTAGGGACCACTGTAAACATCTCGGCAATTTTTATTTGTGGGCGAAAAAAGATCAAAAAATTCCAAAATTAAAGGCTATTATCCACGCTTTTTGCGGAATTTTTAATGTTGAGGGCCCGGTGGCGAAAAGTCTTGAGACCCTAGGACATACATCATAGGGTCATATAATGAAGTTTGGAACCATATTTGACCATTATATGTTTTCATAAATGTCCGTGGTAGGCTTGAGTTCACGAAACCGGTGCAAGTTTTGAACAAGTAAATTGACCGTTTTAAGGAAAATTGGATGGTTCCACCCACCCAATTGGACTCCCAAAGGGTATAAGGGATCATGGTAAACATCTCGACAATTTTTATTTGCGGGTGAAAAAAGGTCAAAAATTCCAAAATTGAAGGTTATTATCCACGCTTTTTGATGAATTTTTGATGTTACGGGGGCTGTTGGCGAAAAGTCTTGAGACGTTAGGGGATACATCTTAGGGTCATATAATGACGTTTGAAACCATATATGACCATTATATGTTTTCATAAATGTCCGTGGTAGGCTTGAGTTTATGAGATCGATGCAAGTTTCGAACAGGTAAAATGACGTACTGTTTAAAGACATATTGGATGGTTGTTCCCACCCAAATAGACTCCTGGGGTGTATTACGATCTATGGTAAGCATCTCGGAAATTTTTATTTACGGGTCAAAATAAGTGTAAAATTGTCCAAAATTAAAGGCTATAATACACGATTTTGGATCAATTTTTGACATTTTTTTTTTATTTATTATTTGATAAAATGTTTAATAGTTTAATTAAAAATATACCAAGTATTTGAGAACCAAACTAATTCTATAATCTTAGTTAATGAAGGTGTGATATCTTATCATCTTTGGTGCAAATTTCATTATCAATTTTATGATCTTATTTTAATGTAGATCGAGATCTAAAAGTTCTTACAATTTTTCTTTGTAAAATCTAGCAAAATTAAAGACAAAAACACTTCTTACCTTTCCAAAATCAATAAATTTGAGTGATATGATAATATTATAAGTACCTAAATGCGACAAAGACCATCGATTGAATGTAAAAAAGCGTAAGTGAATGAATGAATTTATTAATTAAATAATGTGATTCGTGATATTGGCCAACAACTATAGAAATGATTACATTGTAAGAAGAAATCAGTTGGAAAAAGGGTTAGTTGGTATGAAACAAACTAAATTCCAAAGAAACTAAATTGAAATGTGCAGAAGTTGGTAATTTCCAACACTTGAAAAAAGTTATGCAATTTCTACACCTTATATATGCCGTAGTACTTGTTTGTTGTCTTTTTTCGATTATGAAGCTACGATGAAGTTGCCTCAATCATACTCATCCTTCATGCACGTCCATCCTCGTACAAACAAGGAAAACACCATGCAACTTCTCTCTCTTGATCTTTTTTGCCCGAAATTCGATAATATACCACTATATCCATTCTGAATTGATAATGGTGTACGTATATATACTATTGACACTCATTATACATTATTTTTTATTCCTTCTGTTTCTAAATTAGAGCATTATATTGTTTTGACTGACATTTGCTAATAGTCAAGTTAGTATACATGAATGATGCAAAAGTCCATATGATGCACTAATTATGAAAATGAAGTAGTAAATAATTAAAAATAAGTTGTTTGATTATCAAATACAAAGTTTATCAAAAAGCCAAATTAAATGAAATAGATAGGATGGAGTACTAGTCGTTGGTGCAAGTGGAGAGTGTATACTTGAAGATGTTCCGAAAAAATTGTCGTTTTTGTTTTAATCTATAGTTATGACTTATGATTATTTAAAATAGTCCTTAATCTTGGCTTTATAAATGAACATTCTTTAATAAAATATAATCATCATGCTCCTAAATTATGAGGGATTAATTAGGACAATTTGTTAGTTATGTGACAAGTAATATTTCCGAACAAAGGGAGTAATATTTGTATAGGTACAAGGTAAGAACACCATATTTAGAAACAATAATTATGTGCAAAAAGATTGGAATATGGCATATAATAAAGCAAAGAAATAAATCTTACTACATGATTTCAAATGTATTTGATTTATTCTTCCATGCATTATGCGCGGCAAGAAGATTCCAATCCATATATTTTCCAAAAATCAAAGTTGAAAAGAAGTTTACCCTCTTCTAGCTTTTCTTCTAGCTTCCTCTAACTCAAGGTCCAATAATTATACATAAAAGCCACCATACATTTTTGTGGTAAATGTACCAACAAAAAGAGAGAATATATTCTCGAAATTCCTTTAATTTTCTAAGATGTAATGTACCAAGAAACAAAGTCATTATTCAAATTAATGTTTTGAATATATGAATAAAATTCACTTTATTGCCATTTAAAATCAATGAGATAGGTCATTGAGTATGTACACATGTCCTTATTGTATGAGTGTTAGTAACATGGCAATTGCATCTTAGAAATATAAATTCATCATCATAATTCATAAATAGATCTACCTTACATAATGTATCATATATTCTTATGTCATGGGTCGATCTATTATTAAAACATATATATACGTTACGTTGTGTGTGGCCGGGGTACCCATTAATAAGAACAATGTCTTAGGATGCATGTTCATCATGAGCACATACGTCTAAAATGTCACGTGAGTTCGAGAGGTAACACGTTACAATATGTATTAAGCATCGCATAACAACACACTCCTATCTAAAACAAAATTAGACTTACACTCCCAGGTATTATTATAAGCTCTTTCAAGTGATTTTTACTTCTTGGAGTCAAATTAGTATCAATCATAAGCTACATTAGTTTAGAAATTATAATATATCAAACACAATCTCTTAAGAACAAATCCATAAATCCATACTATATTTCTTGCATTCTATTTTTTTTAATGGCCATCGGATATACCTGTACGACCCATGTATAATTAACTATGAAGTATACGATCGATTAAAATAAGATTAATAAACAAGAATAACTTATAGAGTAAGGAAACTTTACATTCTCATACAATATACTTTATAATCTACATAGAAGATCAACAACCCACGACTTTATGAAATCATAATATTCTAACAGCTGATCCACTGATCATCAGTCCATATGACTTGTAAGAATTTATCTTGTACATATATATATTTGACTACCATAAAAGATGAATATATCAGTAAAAGCACACAATAACATTCAAATGAAACCTATACATTCACAAATGCAATTTTCTAGAATCATCTCAACGTTAGTTTGCTCATGTCCAAATGTCCAATGGTCAAGAAAACCGAATACAAAAGAATTAAAAAGATAGAACAAAAAAATTATAATAATTGTTGTAAACACATTTCTTTTCTGTATTTGAAATTTGATTTACATCCTTCTAAAATTTTAAAATGAGAAAAACCTATACATTAGCACAAATAAAAATAGAATTGCTCCTATGACAATTTGCACAAATTCTTAATGGCAAATTTTTCATGTTTTTTTTTTTTCTTTTAGAAAAAGAGAAAAAAAATTCTATATAAAATAGAATAAGATAAAAAAAAAAAACTTATACATTATACTTTCCTAGCTACAACAAACCACAAAATAAAAATAAAAAATTATAGTTCTTAGAAAGATGATTTTGTAATCATATTGTTGATGATTTTGATGTGCTTTTTGGTCATCTAAATTCTCAGTAGTCCAGCAGCCTTTCTTTCTTTCTTTTTCTTTGTATGAGAGAAGAAGCCTTTTTTCTTTCTTCTTTTTCTTTCTATACAACATGGGACAGTTGTTGGATCAGTTAGTTCAGTTGTTGTTGATCTATCACAGATTTCCACCCATGAAAAAGAAAGTATACAAGTATTACCAAGGCCATATGTATACACATACAACTATATGCTTTGTATATAGATCGAGCAGGTCTTCTGTCAAACCGTCTGACCAAATGTTTCTGGCTTCCGTTTAAAAGAAAAATAGAAGAAGCCTTCGGATATACTATGATGATCATAAAATGGTTTTTTTTTTTTTTTTTTCCCCTGTAAAAAAAAAATAAAATTGTTTGCTTTTTTTGATTTTTTTTTTTTTTTGAATTTTTTTTCCGGGTTTTACCCATGATGATGATGAGGATCTGAATGGTCAGGATCATGCCAGAAAGAGGAGTACTTCATCCAATCTGTTTCTGGTGGTGGATTTGTCATGGAAGACTCCTGCCATAAAATTGAGGAAAGAAAATAAAAATAAAAACTAGGGTTAGGGTTCTATATGTACAATAATTAATGTATGCTATGGAAATTAAGAAGAAGCTACCTTTTTTGTCTTCTAATTTAAGTGGAAAAGACAGACATTGACAATTAAATAAAATTCTGATGTTGTCTTGGTAATGGAATAATGAAGCCAAAAGTTCTTGGGTCATTGTCTATATTTACTGCTACTATATGTTATGCCAATTTTCTTAGCTCAATTGAAGAAGACATTTTTTGGTTATGTTCATAATTGATTTTTGACCTTATTTTTATTTTATTATTTAATGTTACCTTATTCTTTCAAAGAACTGTATGTACCAAAATTATTCTCCATGAAAAATGTGTTTTGCATTATACTTGTATGTAGTGTGGTACTTTCTTCATATTGAATGCTAGTCTGTACAATGTTTTCATGATCCCAAAATATTTGCACTATGTACTTTCCTATCATATTTAATTTTGACAAACTATACAATCATAAATTAATTAGAAACCTAGCTAGTAATTTAAGGTTATACTTTGGGTAGCTTTATTTAATAGGATTTGAGATCCTCTACCAATAGAGGAAAAACCTATAATCAAGCAATGTAATGCGTGTAAACATATCTACTTTTTTTTTAACCGAGTTTTATACATATGCATATTATATTAAGTAATTAATTGTACGTATATATACCTCTAACAAGTAATACACATAAAACCCTAGAGAAAAAAAAAAAAAAAATCTCCATGCTATGAATAAGCTAAGGGAGCTTTCAAAATTAGATAACCACCAACATGACTTAATCTTTAATTCTTATATGCATATTTATATAGTTATTGAACTATAGGAATCAAGTTAAGGTCTACAATTTCATAGTAATTACTAACCAACTTGTATTACTTTAGCACCAATATAATAAATTTTCATTACTTCACAAATTTCTCAAAGAACCGAAAACAACTTATACTACCTCTGTTTCATGTTTTTTGCAACTTTGGGGTATTATTTGTGAGATACAAAATATTACAAAGTTGCAAAAAAAAATATGTAACAGAGGTAGTATTATGTTATTAATTTTTATGATTCTTTTTACTTCTATCATTATTACTAATTTCTCTAACAAAAGTGGCTCATGTCAAAAAAATAAATAAAAATAAAATAAAAGGTGACAAAGTTGCAACATTATTGCTCTAAAATTGATGGTAAAAATTAACAAATCAAACACCCCTAATTATTGGTAAAAAAAAGTATAGCACTAGTTATATGGTCCTTACATAAAATTGGGCAAACAACAGTAGAAAACAGCTCCATGAAATTTCCATAAAAATTGAAAAGAAATGATGAAAACATTCTTTTGAATGTACAAACATTAATTGATGACACTCTATTATTCCAAAGTTTTCATTTGCACCGAAAGAGGCAGTAAGAAGAGGACCAAGTCCTTATCATATCCCCCTCCTTTTGTACATGCTAACGTGAATTTACCACCTAGCTATTTTTATGAAATTTAATCATCCATTAGAGGAATTTATCTATTTTTAGTGTCCCATCATGCAAAAATACGTGTGATTTTTATGAAAATTCCTACCGCTGTCATTAATAATCAATAAAAAAAAAAACTAATTTTGAAACAGAGGAAATAATAAGAAAATATATGTGTGTCATTTATTACTTGTGTATGTTGAGATTGATGAAGCGATTTTTTTTTTTTTTTGTTATCATATTGTTACTTTATTTATTCAATTATTATTACATTGTTTATATATCTTATTAAATGAGTTTCATTGTGTACATATACACAATAATGTACGTAGTAGAGAAGAAAAACAAATCAAAAGAAAAAAGAGATAAAGAGAAAAAGTAAAAAAAAGGCTTCTAGTTATCTCTTTATTCTTAAACTACTATTATAGTAAAGACGTAGGGGGGAGGGGGGGATTTTTTCATCTTTTCCAACTTTTAATCCTGTTTACTTTCTTTCCCTTTTTCTTTTTCTACATCTATACACATCTTCATATATTATATATACTCTATCCGTCCCTTAATTAATACGTATTATATTGTTTATACTCTAATATTTTTTTGTAATTCTATACTATCATCGTCAAAGTAGGAATAACAGGTATAGATCAGACTGAGTACATATAAAATCCTGTAATAATAATGTTAGACGTCTAGCACGAAATTTTATAAAATTTAAAAAAGTGGACATACATGGAATTCAGAGTCAAAAAGGTAAGACTTACTTCCTTGATATCACCACCATCAGAAGCAGAAGAAGTGCAGCCCATGATGATTTCTTCTAAACCAGCAGCAGACCTTCCTCCAAGTTTATGATGTTGTTGTTGTTGTGTTGTCTGCTGTTGTTGTTGCTGCTGCTGCTGATGTTGTTGTTGCTGCTGTTGTTGCTACTCAAAACATAAAGAAAACACCAAAAGTTATAAAGCATGACATTATCATCAAAATTTATCATTTTGTCCCTACATTATTACCATATCTGAAAAGTTATTATTTAGCTCATATATATAAATTAATTAGGATAGATTGAACTAGCTTTGAACTAATATTAAAGTAATTATATATATATTTACTACTCTACATTGGGTGATTATGATATTAGATCAAAAATTAATCCCCCTTTTATACATATTCTATTCTTAATTAATTAAAGCATATATGTATATGATTATTATTCGTAGACCCCGCATAATCGCAATTTATTGTTTGATAATTTACTTTATTTTCTTGTTTTGTTTACTTTATTTAGCAAGAATAAGGACCCTTCAGTATATTGTTCAAAAAAAAAAAAAAGGACCATTCAATATACATGAATCATTATCTACGTACCATATATATAAAAACTAAATTTATGCAATATATATTTGGTGTTTTTCCATTTTCATGTTAAGAAGCTCTTAGAACATCATGCCAACAAATTAATGTTGAGTTTATCTTATCAGCCCTAAGTGATTACTTGATCCACTACTTCTTCTTGTGTGATGGAATTATCTCAATCGATCCCTCATCCCCTAATTAACAACTCTCACATATAAATTTTGAGCATATATGCATGAGGATTTTATTTAATTTCGAAAGATCAGTAGAAGTAACATTTAGATAGTACTCCGTATTAGGAAGCTAGGAGGGAAGGGCTTTATCTAGTCCTCCTTATATAGGTAAATATGTTGAGCATTCCATAAATAAAAATCTCTAGTAATAATTATGCCATTTAGTCAATAAAGAAATTATAAGAACTTTTTTGACTAATGTACAAAGAAAATCATCTAAAATGTTTAGGTCGAGGTTATAAATTTAGAAAAATGGAACATTTACAATCACACAGAACTCTAAGAAGGCAATTAATTTAATACTTTTAAGAGTTTAACTATCTACTTAAGAGTCAAATATTTAATTTGAAATTATAAAGTTGAAGTGTATATAAATTTCTATTTGATGAATAAGAACTTGAATTAGGTGTAATAAAAGTGTTTTTACTACACTTTATCTATTTTTTTTTTCAAAGAACTAAACACTATAAGGTTTGAGATGGTGTATATTCAAACTTTTATTACTGCTTAATTTAATTCAATTTTACTCAATTATATTATTAAATGTTACCTACATACATTATAAAATTTATTTTTTTTCCCTATCTTTACCTTTTTTATAAGACTTTTTTTTTTTGATGGAATTCTATACAAGTGTAAACTAGAGAAAGTGGACCAATTAAAAATCTTGTGTTAAGAATGTAATTATTTTTTTTTTTTTTTGAAACATGTATTAAGAATGTAAAATAAACAGCATTTTTGGGGTAAAAAGTCAACTATTATAAAAGGCAAATTCTAGTGAGGAAGGTCACCTAATTTGTATTTTTCATTATGTAAGAAATGAGAACTATTTCTGATCTAAAAAGAGACATATTAATTTGGACCCAAGTGATGAGCATGAGATTTTTTTAACAACTAATCATAATTCATATACAATTCTATGCATGCCATATAATGTATCTAGTCAATTGTAGAGTTATAACATGACATATATTAATCCATCATACATGAAATATAGTTAGAACCAATTACCTGATGATGAAAATTCTCATTTTGAAGCATGATTCGCGATACATGGTGAAAGGAGTCATCATCAAGAATAATGGAAGCATGATGGAGGGGAGGAGGGGAGATGATTTGGGAAATAGGATGTGATGGTCTACTCATGTGAAAGGCGGCCGAGGTTGCTATGGATTGGTGTGTATGATGATGGTGCTGATCTTGGGGAGCATTCATAGCATGAGGATGGTGATGAAGCTGATGATGTTGTGGCCTTGGCTCGTGGTCGTCGCATGCAGCCGACATGGCGGCACTTTCCCTTACTGTGGTTGAAGCATCTCCCATTCCCGCCTAAGAGACAAAGTAAACAAGGGCATAAATTAAAGCTTGATTAATTAGCTATACTTTAGCTAAATATAATTGTACTACAACTTGATTGTGTTTTTAGTACTTTAATTTGTATTGTAAAATTAAATGAAGTCTAATTTACACTTTTACGAGGTTGCCAAGATTTTGTATTTTTAATTCTTCATCTTACTGAGCTATTCTTAATAAGTTGGTAAACAAATTAAAGTCTAAGCTTTGGTACATGATAGTGATTGTTTGGCAGTCAAGATTTAATTAACTTCTTTATTCTTTGCATGCAAAGCCATTAATACAAAAATAAAAATTAAAACTAAAAAAAAAAAAAACTTTACTCTTTTACTTTTAATTTTCTCCTTTTTTAGTTTTGGCTATTTTAATTAAGTTTTTTCTTCAACTAGGAATCCATTTTAAGGAACCAAATGCAAATGTTGTGTGATTAGTTTTTATCTTTTATGGGCATTATATATTTAATTCAAATCTTAATTTGTACGTAGTACTTTGTATTATTTAAATTAGTGTGACAAACTCCCTACTATTACTTTCTTAGAAAAAGTGCAAAAAAATATAGTATGGGTATTATATTTCTAATTCAAATCTTATTTAGTACTTTGTAATATTTAATAAGTGTGACACACTCTAATTATTACTCGATTAGTACAAGTTCAAATAGATATTTTAAAAAATTAAAATAAATTGACTTGTAATTTACTTAAATTTGTTTTTTAGGTAGACAATTATTATTTTATGAGAAAATAATTCATAAATTGTGAAATTTCACCCATTTGGTAGGACAAGCAAATGAATAGTTCAATGTGTAACACAATCTACATTGGGAAAGGGGAAGAATGAAAGTTTATTTTACCTCATCAAAGCCTTTTCTACTACTATTAGCAAATGGATTAAAGCTGAATTGTTCAGCAGCTCTCAATTGCTGCATATCCAACGCAGTAAAACTCGAAAGCGCAGCGGCAGCACCACCAACAACATTAACACCAGCAGAAATAGATATTTGATCATCCCTACTATGATGAGTTATCACTTCTTTGGATGAAGAAGTACTTCCACTCCCACTTCCACTCTCTCTTCTTCCACTAGGCTCACTTCCATCTCCGGTCGTCGCGCTACGTTCCATTGTCCAATTACATTGCCTAGGTTGTGTTTGGTAGAATATCTTGGACACTACTAGCTCCCCTTCTTTTTCCTCTTCATGTTGTCCTAAGTGATATTGATGCATCACCCAATTCGTTTTCTCGGGTTTTCGATTTTTGCCAAAGTTTGTGTATAGGACTAGAATCTTCTTACACCCCTTTTGCTTCCCATTCACCATAACTGGCCTTGTCTTGCCTGTTTTATGCCACCGGGTTTCGCCCCCTTGGAGGTCGCATTCGGTTTGGATTTTTCTTCGTTTTCGTGTTCCGGTGGTGTAGGCCTTCGACGGCCTATGGAAGAAGTGTCTACTCAATCCATCTCTAGTCACTCCTGTTGAAAAATTAAACAAACATAAAATCCAAAGAATGAGAAACAAGAAAACTGAAAATATTGATATTTCAAAGTTAGGTTGACTTAGGTGCAACCAACTATAAGACAAATGTAAATAAAAGTACTAATTAGGGATATGTGATGTAATGAAAGTCATAACAAACAATGGAGTGGTAGAAAATTTGGGAGGAAAACACCCAAATATAACTATTGGGGGTGGTGGTGGTGGTTAATTAATTAGTGTTTTTTAGTTAAGACTTTGTGATTAACTAAAAAATTTAATTAACTTTTTTTTTTTTTTTTTTTTTGGGTTTTTGGGAAGGCAATGAAACAATGGTTTTTATTCTTATGATTTTATTTTAATACAAATTTCGGCGAAAAAGAAGATGATTAAATAAAATACCTGGGAGTTTTTCAGGATGAGTGTAACAAATACCATCTTCACCTTCAATAGTAGGGATAAACTCATCAATTAAAGGATGAGATTTGGATGATTTTCCTTCCACTTTTGCTTCAAGATGTTCTATCAACTCTTGGTCTGTTGGGTCAAATTTAACACCAGCTGGTAGACCTACCCAATCCTGTCCCCAATAATTTTCAAGAAACTTCATAAACAAATTAGCACCTTCAAAAAAAAATTACAACCCAAAAATGAATTTATAACATTAAAATCATTTTTCCAAAATCATTAATTGTATCAGTTTTGTTAAACGCTAGCTAATAAAAATACGGGGTATTACAGTATATGTTAATTACATACCGGTTTTGATCCTTCGAGTCTATGACCGCAACCAGGGCACTGTTTGGATCCACAAAGCTGATGTTCCTCAAGCTTAGCATCTATGAGATCGCTCGCGCTACTAATGGAGCTTAATTGGGATTTGTTACTACTAGTATTATTATTCATAGCTAACTAAACTCTAATCAATTATAAAAACTAATTAAGAATTCTTCCCTAATACTCACTCAACCTTTTTTGAAATGATATAATTATACTAACTACTACTATACTACTACTAATAATAATAATATTACTTTTTTTTTTCCTTTATTATTATAACAATAGTGACCTTTGCTTCTTCTACACTTCAAATAACACTCTTCATCATCAATAACAATTGTTGTTGTTGTTGTACTAACACACCATCAATGATCATTCCTTGAATATCATCCATAAAAACTGCACCAAAAATCGACAACAAACAAAAGGGTTTTAACACGAGAAGAACACCCGATTTTGATTGAAATTACAAGAAAATTGAAACACCCAGATGAAATTAATGACAACCCAGATGATAAAATTGAAAACCCAGTTGGAAAAATGTTTTTTTTCTCCAAGAAAAAAATAGGGGATAGAGATGGAGGAGAGAGAAAATGAGGGGATAAGAAGAGAAGAAGAAGAAGAAGAAAGGGAAGAAACTGACAGTCACGGTGGAACTCAGCTAAAAAACACACTCTCTAACTCTAGAGAAAGACACATATACTAACTTTTATTTAAAAAAAAAAGAAAAAATATATTTTTATTGGATATTTATATAAATTTTGAATTTAAAAAAATAAAAGAAAAAATGGGAAAAAATTAAATCCAGAAATTGGTGAAAACTTTAACGGAAGAAGAAGAATTGAAGAAGATGAAAAAGGAAAAGGTGGGTTCAGACAAATAGGTATACAATAACCCACCTTTAAAGGACTTTCCCAAATTAAGTATGGCGGTTCTTATATTTCTTCACTAACTGCTTCCTAAAGCCAAAATAAATAAATAAAAATATATTTTAAAAAAAATAATAATAAAAAATAAAGAGGAAAAAAAGGGGTGAAATTTGGAGTTGTTGATTGAATTAAAATGACAACATTTTATGATATAAACATGATTTTTTAAAGGGGGTATTGGTGAAATTAATGGAATATTTGGTGGGGTGAGGGAAATTTTAGTAAAGTTTTAAAAAAAAAGATACCCAATTGTCAAGTTGGAAAAAACACAAAATAGAGAAAATTAAAGGTGTGAAATGGAATTTATTTTTTGGGCAAAAAAAATAAAAATTAATAATGGTTTTTGAGGGTGATTAAGATAAGAATTTTGTTTTTCCTAGAATCAAGCTTTTTACAGAGAAAGAAGGAAGAAAAAGGAGGGAAATTAAATTAAAGGAATTAAGAAAATAGAGAGAGAAGAATGAAGAAATAAAGGAAAAAAGATGAACTCACATGGGTTTTGAGCTGGAGTGGTGATCATGATTCTTTTGCCATGAAAATGTTTTTTTTTTTTTTTTTTTTTTTTGCTATTTTATTTTTTAAGAAGAAAGAGAGAAAGAATTGCAGAGAGGATGAAAGAGTTGCTTGATATGCAAGGCAAATGAGCACTGTATGTACTTGATGGACCACCTACACAAAATCACCCCTTATTATATAAAATCCTTTTAGATTTCCTTTAAATCTTTTATTTATCACTAACGGCCGGTTTGATAGATGTTAGTCTATAATAAGTTGTGATAATGGTAATAAAAATGAATATTTATTAAATTGGTATTATTATAATACGTAATACTCCCTCTGTTTTAAAATATTGTCCTCATTTTGACGAAAAAGAACAACTTTTAAAGGATGAGGAAGTGTGATTCTATAAGAAAAGGAGTCATGTTAACGCGTCACCATAATACTCGTCCCCTTCCGAATACCTTCATTAATGTTAATTTCATTGAAACTCATTAGCACTTATAGATGTGGTAATTTTGTATAAAAATACACATGAATAACATGATACATATGATATGGAGTATAGCTAATTGCATACCTTGTAAAGACATTGAAATGAGACATTTATTTTCAAAATTGCTCTTAAATCCATCACACTTAAACTTGATCATTTACTAAACAGGCCGATAGCGTGTTAACATTTTCATTTCTCTCCCTTGGCCCCACCCCGCACCCATTCACTTTTCAACGCTTGACTAAAACTGTTAACAGCTTCAATTCCCTCCCTCGGCCCCACCCCTCACCCATTCACTTTACAGGGTTGTATTAAAACTGTTATAAAGTAATTCAAATTAACAAATATTTTTATGATATAGAGTTATAGAACGACACTTTTATTTCGAATTTAGTAACAATTTAAATTTTAAATAATTAATGTTTAGTTATATGCTTATATATGCTAATGGTCAAAATTCAAAATCACACATTGGCATGTATGTCAAATTTGACTACGTCAATTATTATGAAATGAAATGATTATAAATTAACCAAGTTTTGAAATAAGACAACCAAATAAACACGCTAATAAAATACTAAAAGTTTTATCAAATTTTTAGTTTCATTAATGTAATTTTTAATCTTATTTTATGGTTTCTCGAAATTTTATGTTGGGTCAATATCTTCAAAAATCATATTTGCATTGTAGATATTAGAAGAATAAACATAAAATGTTTTTTTATGTTTCATTAATTGTGTCCATTATATGATGTGAAAAAATAAATCAATTATTATATTATTTATCATTAAATTAATATATTAGTCATATTTCAAACGACCGCTGTAAAATCATCTCGATATTGATAGTGTTTGTTTTTTATCCACCAAGAACTTTTCACTCTATTACTATAGAAATGTATACTAGTAACTAGCTATCAAGAATTCAAGAGTATCAACCTAGCTAAATTAAAGATTAAAATAGAGTTTCTAGATTATTTTTCCATTAATTTTGTAATTTGGTCGACTTATTATCTGACGACAAAGAAGCTAACAAATGATAATGTTTATTAGATACTTTTTATGGAACTACCAAAATAAGTGGGTTTCCAACCTTTATTAAATTACTCAAATTGGCAATAAAGTGCGCTATGTGCATGCACGTAGGTACGGTACAAACATGGTATATAATACTTCCTAAATAAAAAATAATTAGAACATTAAACAAATCATAATATTTTTATTAATATGTGTTTCAAAGAGATATTCAATTTTATAAATTTAATTATGATGAACACTTATCATTTTGATCCAATGGAGATTTGGAGTTGTCTAATAAGCTAGCATCTATGCTTTGCAATATATTTGATACGTTTCTATTTTATAACAACTAATGTTTTTGTTTTCTAAGGAAAGTATGAACTCGTAGTTTATACATACTCCTCGTGTTTTTAAATGTTTGTCCCATTAGAAATCTTGAGATACTTTTACCAAACAAAATCTATATAATTTACTTGTAATTAGGATATTGTTAATATACTAGTACTTTCGTATTTAAGATGCCACAAATATGTAATAATGAGCAAGGGAGTAGGGAGAGTGTGTGACAGTGTATGTACTTTGTTATTAACACGTATAAGCATATCGCTTAAATTAAATACCAAGTGTCCTTGTATTTTCAAATACTATTATACACAAATTAAATCGTATCATATAAACTCCTAACCAGTTGATCCACATAATATAAGAGAGCAGAATACTATGAAACAGAATAAAATATTTATGGAATGGTCAATTGGATCCTACATGTGCCATAAAATATACCAAAGAGCTTAAAAATAGAGATCAATATATATCGTGAATTAGTGATAGAAACAAATAACTATTCTATTTAATTAGTAATATGTTAGAGATTAAGGAAGGTGTTTAAAGTAGTTAGAGTCAATTGGCCTGGCTTCTACGACATGGTTATTGGCTATGGGGTAAAGCGAAAATGTTATTTGTCCGAAATGAAATAAAGTAAAAGTGAGTAATTGTTATGTTTAATTAAAATGAATATATGTTACTTTAATTTGTAAAATGATTTAGCAAAACTAAGGGCATAAGAAATTAATAATAAATCACTTGGGATTTTTGTTGATAAATACAATCTTTCAATAAAATCTTCTAGGAATATAGTACTCCGTACTATATAATATATATGACATTTAAATTTTAATGTGTTTGATTTTTTGAATGATTTTCTATATATTAAATTTTTTAAATGGCTCAACAAGAGCTCTACAATTTGATAATATAGATTTTACAAAAGGTTTTGTGTGAGACCGGACTCACGTGAGACCGGGCTCAATAACAAAAGTCCAATAAAAAGGCGCGGGCTAACTAAACCCGATCGCGAGGCCCGCAACACCAAAAACATGATAGTGGACTCAATAACAAAAGCCCGTCTCACCCAAAACTTTACCTAGATCTTAAGAGTAGTACTGATCGAGTTATATTGTTGCTTATATTTATGCATGTATCGATAGCGTGAGAGTATAGCTTATATAGTTGAGTTGCAGAGTTTATTGCATTGTAGCTCAACGTGTAGAGTTCATTCTTCAAATAATTTTAAAGCACAATGTAAGAGATTATCTTGATTTACCACAAGCAAGTAGAGAAAAATAAAGTAGTAAGATGTTATCAATTTTATTCAATTAATTATATATTAAATTTTGTTTAATTCGTGCAAAGTTAAGAAAGAATAAGAGAAGATAAAATTAATTTTTCACATGGCTCCAATACCATATGCATGCACATATTGTATGCAACATCATATCTTGATTAATTTTTACATGGCTCTAATACCATACAACAAGGATTATTTTATTTTATTTTTCCAACTTTCTTTTTCTCATCTATATAACACAATTACATTAATACGGTAATACCCTTATTAACTAATTCTATTTTTAATCAACAACTCATATATTACACAATTACACAACCTCGTGTCTTTACAAATGAAGTCAAAACAAATTCATCCCAGCAATGAAGTTAACTAAATTACTTAATGACACAAAGTCACAAATTAGATGTTGGTTGATGAAGCAGTTAGCTTAGGAAAAAGTGGTGTGAGGGCATCAAATTGTAGCTTAGTGACAACAAGACTTAGCTTATTAAGTTTTACATACCTTTGGGTCATGAATCTCGATCATGAAAAGTTGACAATATGAATATGTGCGCCAAGTCCACAATAATTGTTTTTCACAGGTACACATACGATTGTATAGTTGTATAAGCACACAATCGTGTGGAGTGTGGCATGGTAATGTCTTTTTTTATAAACACGAGGGGGATTTCAATTCGATCTAGGTTTTCTATTTTTCTCAATTATTTTCGTCTTAACCATAAAGATTGTAGGTCATCCAGGCTCAGTATTTAGGGTTATAAACAATCGTACGTAACAATAGGTGGAGTGAAAGTTTCTCAAACATTCTATTTGTAATTTAATTTCCAATGAAAAACAAATAAAGAAAAACTCTATATCAATCATATGATTGTTGGACATTCACGTCCATAGCATTGAATTGAGTGGTCAAGAAAGAATGATGAAGACTCTCAAAACCAATTTTTACTACAACAGGTGGCCTTAATGATTGATCTATTTTTCATTGTTATCTTCTCCTCTCTATTCATTACTACATCTAATAAAATAAACAAAAATGACTATACATAGAAATATATACGTAATATATACTCAGAAAATATATGATGTACATGCAATATGATAGCAAATCATATAACATTAATCTTCCTTTTTATATTTTGTCTAATATAAGTAGTAAATAAAAATATTAATACAATGAGTTGACTATTAACGATGATGAATTAAAATGGACCCACTTTCACGTTAAACTTGTCTTATGGTCCTCTGATCCCAAGGTACTTATTATTTGCATGTCCCATGCAACATAATTAATCTTTTTGATAGTTTAACTTGATCTTATTACCTTTTTCAGACATGTGATGTTTTTATTGGACGAACTATACTGTAAAACAATACTTTCTCCGTTTCTATTTAGTTGACGCGTTTGATTTAGGCGCATATATTAAGGAGAGGAGAGAGAGTGAGAGAGAATGAAAAAGCAAATGGGGTAGCTTGTAAATGCAAAGTAAAAAAGTTATCCTAAAAGGAAACTTGTTAACTAAAAAAAAACTTCCTAAAAAGAAATACGTGTTAACTAAAAAGAAACGGATATAGTATATTTTTAGAGCAAAAAATATATACTATTCTTTTTATGCGTGTCACACCATTATGTTTTATGTATGTGAGGTGCAAAAGTATATCATACGTCGTATTATCTTTGCATAAGTAGTTCCTAGAAGTGGATGGTGGAGCCCTTATTGTGTTTGTGTTTATTTCATCGATAAATAATTTCTTAGTATTTGTTAGCTTTAATGAAATTATAAATTGATTAATAATTGAATATACACATGAGATTATTACTTATTAGCGTTACAATAGTAGGGATTTTTGCGTGATAGGATTGCAACAATCTCGTGAGACAAATGTTATATTCGTTCAATCCTTTTCCCCTGAAAAACTCGTTTAATAATCTTTATCAAAACTCCAATTTTAGCAAGTTTATTTCAAAGAAATTATAAATATACAAATCTATATTTCAAGTTACATGATCATTACACACACTTAAAAGTTATTTAGCGTTTCATTAATCTCATGCCATTATGCCAAGTATGCTTGTATAATAGTAGGGAATGCGTTAGATTTGCAACAATCACACGTAGAAATGTTGCGGCGATATATACTTGTAGTAAAAGATTAAGGTATTAGGACAATGCGTGACGATGGTATTACGGATCAACATTTGACCAAACTTTAATTTGGAGAAGCAACGTAACATTTTAACTCTTGCACTGAACCATTAATAACTAACTAATTATCAGCTTTTTAAGCACCAAATGTCACATCATAAAAAAAATCTGAAGAAAAAAAGAAATAAAAAGAAGAAAATTAGAGCAAGTAAAGGGATAAAGAGGTGAAAACCAAAATAGAAGCAACAACTCGAAATAACAACGTTTGTGGATCAAACTAGTTTAGGTCAACACATATATGGCTCCATTATCTTATATACGTAATTACGTAGTATTGTCTATCTTATACTTCATTCTTTTTTCTTTTTTCTTTTTTCTTTTTATGATCTAACATTTTTTAAAAAAGAAAAATTAACAATTTAGTTGCTACTCATCATGCTTTATTTAACACAATAATTTTCACTAATGTAACTTCTTATCACATGGGTCTCGTTCTTTCTCTATCTATGTCTTTCCTATTTTGTTACACCACTCTTCTCCCTTAATGCAATTGAACATTAAATAGAACGGAGAAAGTACTTGTCAGTATATAATTAAATAAATCCATAGAAATATAGATAGAAAAATGAAGGATTTAAGGGGAAAAAGAAGTTTTAGGGAAGGACCCCAAAAACGTGGCTAAATGTTTCACCAATGGACAAGAGATTGTGCACCATCCTTAATAGCGTGTTACAATGTTACCTGCCTTTAGATAGGCATGCCAACATCATCATCATTGTCATTCTGGATTTTTCCTTTTTTCAACTCTCATGCTCTAAAAGCTTCTCTCTCTCACGCACTATTTACAAATTACTCCCTACAAATGTAAAGCCTTGGTATATTAGCGCCGACTAGTAGTATATAAACTATACAATACAGTTAACGTGCTAGTCTTTTAATAATATAACAAGCCACCTCTTAATAATATACATTAGAGTAGACGAGTAGTGAGGTACATGTAAAAATAAAGTCACCATCAAGGAATATACATCAACCCTAATAATCAATTCACTTTATTAAGAATCAAAATTGATCATGTCGTGATGTTATTGTGAGACCGCTCTCTAGTTTGTAGAGTCAATTTTTGCAAAAAAAAAAGTAAAAAAATAATACAGACATGGAAAATGCTGAAGTTGGGTTTGATTTACCCTCATTAAGTCATTAATCAAAGAGGTACGGATACTTCATTCATTTCAATAGTTAAGAGTATGATTTTTCATAATAAGCTAACATGCATAGCTTTAATTTAGCTAAATTGGAAAATACTTGTACCTGAACATTATTTCCGATTTAGATTTCCAGACTTTTAAGAAGTACTTTGATAGGCCCATGGGCCCCTTTTATATGAATTCAGGCCCACGAGAACTCTCTTGAAAGAAAAATTAAAATAAAAAATCTAATTGTGATTTAAATTAGTTTTCTTAAATATCCTATTTGCAAATTAGCAAATGTGAAATTGGTGGACAGTGGGGTCCTATAGTTTCATGGCCCAACAATTCACAATCCTTTCATTTTCTCTGCCCTTGCTCTTTCAATTATTAGACATTTAGACTAACTCTTTTTTTTTTTTGGGGGAAACTTTTAGACTAATTAAATCGGTACAATTTATAAAATATAAACTCTATTTTTGTTCAACTGAGTTAAGGCGTAACTTTTACTTAAAATGCTACTATGAAACATGTCAAATACATAAATTTTTCTCAGAATAATACTAACAATTTTAATGTTTTATCACTTTCATTTATCACTTTATTACTTTTACTTTCATTTCCTATTACTCCATTCTCATTCTAATTCTAATTCTCATTCCTATTCACATCCTCAATACCAATCATTAACTTTCTCATTTCCAATCCCGATATAATATTCTCATTCCCCTACTTCAATCCTTTTTTCAAAATTTTTACCCATTGCACCGTAGGCCAGGCCAATTTATGCTGTAATTTATAAATTTCACTTAGTAATTTCTTTACGTTTTTCATTTTATTTATTTCACATTCTCTTTTGGTTGAAACCCATGATCGGTTATACGCTCTATAAAAAAAAAGAACAATTTATTGTAAATCTAAAAGGAAAACACACGAGGTTATAACTTATAAGGGTCTGTTCTCATTGACTGAACTCAGCTGAACTGAACTGAACTGAACTGAACTGAAAATAGCTGAACTGAACTGAACTGAACTGAACTGAATATTTTATAAGAGAAGGAAATTAGGAGCTGAACTGAACTGAACTGAACTGAATTGAGCTGAACTGAACTGAACTCAGCTGAACTGAACTGAACTGAACTGAACTAAATTTCAACGTAAGAGAACAGGCCCTAAGTATGATGATAGGTTTTGTAAAATCATTTATATTCCATAATAACTTATACAGTCAAACTTTACACACATATCGATGCACTAGTTTGACCTTAATTTTACATAAGTACTCAAATAAATATTAATGATAATTATACGGACTATAAAAAATATAATATGAAACTTTATATCAATACTTATATGATAAAATATGTTGTTAATATGTTATATTTTAAGATGATGAAGTATTTTTCATGTATGATTTTTCTAAAGATGAAGATGATTCAACATAAAAAAAAATACTTATAGGATGGGTCATTCTTTTTGGGACTAAAATTAGACCAAATAGGTCGTTCTTTCAGAGACGGAGGTAGTATCTAAATTAGAACAATATAGCAAACTAAGGGCCTGTTCATATTTACTGAACTGAGCTGAACTGAACTGATTGAAGATGAACTGAACTGAACTGATTGGAACTGAACTGAACTGAACTGGACTGAATTGAACTGAAATGAATATTTTATGTGAGAGGGAAATTAAGAGCTGAACTGAACTGAACTGATTGGAACTGAACTGAACTGATTGGAGCTGAACTGAACTGAACTGAAATTAAGTAAATGTGAACAAGCCCTAAATTGAATAGATTTTTTGACATCCCAAAGCCCAAAAACTATAGAAGTACAATCTCTTGTTTTCTTTAATTTAATATAGAAAATTTAAAAAATGAATTGTGAACTCTCTAATGGTTGCTAGTCCCAAGAAAGATATTGCAGTCAGGGGGTTAAAGTTTTAACGTCATATAAATTGGCCACCTTTTCGGAAAAAGAAGAATATGTCATAATCACGATGTTAATGCTAATATTGGTCCATTTTTTCCGTGGAAAAAGGAAAGTTTGAAGAAAAAATAATTACATTGTGTTTCTTTGTACGATACAGACAATACTTTTTTATAGTGTTCTGCCATATTTTACATTAATTTGTTGATCAATTCATTCGATTGTGTTCTATTCCAAAAAATAAAAAAATTCATTCAATTGTGTAAATCTGTTTTCTCTACAATTAAAGTAACACACGTTGATAATTAGCGTACAAATTTAAATTTTTTCCTTAGTGTACTACTAACATAAAGATTAAAGATTTTGTTTTCTTCACTAATGTTGAAGTATCAATTTTTTTTTTAAAATCACTTATGCTGAAAGATTTCGTTAACTTCGTAGATAGTTATGGAGAGACATACGGCAAATTGAACAATAATCTCTAATTTAATCACATACTCTATATAAGTAAAATTATATATTATCGTGATATTTTCAATAAACGTGACTGATAGAGTGTAAAATATATTCCTGGATTTCAACCATCAGCTTGAACTTTTGGTTGAGTCGGACCTCTAACATGGTATCAGAGTCAACATGACACAAAGGTCACGAGTTCGAATCTCATCCACCCCTCCTTTCAAAGTGGAAAATTAAGCGTTGGAAAAAAAAAATATATTGGTAAAAGATAGTCAAACAACGCTGACAAGCCATTCCTAATTTTTATAATCTCATACTTCAATTTTTAATTGTTGCATGATATTGACATTTTATTTACTAGATACATTTTACTATTTCACGTTTTTTGAAGGAACGTTTTATTATTTTAATTTTTAATAAATAAATCTCGATATATTTTTCATACTTTAATTAATTCAGTTATTATTAAAACATAATCAAATATACTAATAATGTCAAAATAGTGCATAGGTAAACATGTCTGGTTAAAATGTGGCAACAATAAACAAAAGGATGAGGGATCAAATAATTGTGGATAAGATATGCTAGATGTTTGATACTCTACCGATAACAATTACCGTTTCGTTGTTTGTTACGTCGTGACTATATTTCTTTTCGTCATATTATCTACCTCCTCAACAGTGATACACCAGTTATTTTTACTCTTCCAGTTGAAGTGTTAGCTACTTTTCACTGTAAAACAAATACTTCATATAGTTTACCAACAAAAATATAAATATATATTCTATACCAATTTCTAACATATAGATCGAGAGTATAGTACCATGATATGTAATTTCCTTTACTGTCAAGAAATGATCGAATCTTGGAGTTGTGACATGACAATCATAAACACATAAAAACAGTAAACGTGAGGAACGTGTGACCCTACTATAATTGTGAATTTTTGTGATTTGTGATTAAGCCAAAATCCATAAATTTACAAGTTATTCAAAAATCCGACAAAAGGTTAGATTCCCACAAAGCTTCTCAAGTTGAGGTTACAAATAAAGGAAATATACATTCCACCAAATCTTAAAGTTTAGCATCTAGCAACATTTTATTTTATTCATTGTTTTTTATTTTGGGAGTTGAAATAGGAACTAAGCCAATTACAATCCGCATGCAAAGAAGTTCATACATTAACTAGGGGATAGAAATAGTGGGTGAGTCGATGACTACAATAAGTGTAAGTAAAAGGTAATTAAAATAACATAGAGTGAGTAAAAAGGCTTAAGTATCGTGATGTGAGAGGATTAATACATATTAAAAGTAAATAGATTAAAAAATTGTAACTAATTTAAGTAGAAAGCGGGTAGAATATAAAAGTTTGGAGGTAGTATGTTAGAGTGTGACTCTTGGATAGAAGTTAGATTTTAGGATTATCCAACGCATGCTCGTTCTAGTTATTAAAATCAAAACGCGCATGATTAACAACTAGTATATGTATAATACTAAACAATCTTTTACTTTTAACTTGTTTGATTCTAAATAGATAGGTTATATATCGTGTTACTCAAATTTTTTTCATAAATATCTTATCGTCATCACTACGATTTAAAATGTAACTTTACCTATGTACTACCTCTGTTTCTTATTAGTTGCAACTTTGGGGTATTATTTGTGAGATATAAAATATTCCAAAGTTACAACTAATACGAAACGGAGGTAGTAATCAAATTCATGACCATGGGAGCGTAAGGATTGTAAATATGTTTGCTCCCATCATTAATATTATTGATTAATATCAAATCACCAAGAACATTCCTCGTTGACAAGGAGATCTTACCAAAGCAAAAGAAAATTAAACCAATAGTTGGCTTTTCCCACGAGCATGTACCAAAATAATTTCCACTTTTGGAAAGCAATAATTAAGCAAAATAAGGAAAGTCCACTTATCAAAATCTGCCAATTAGACCAAATCATTAGTTGTTCAAGGCATAAAAGAAGTTTGTCAAGATTCATTAAGTTTTTTTGTCATTGTATGTTGGTTAAAACCCCCATAACTATGATACAATACGGAAAATATGTTGGTAGGTTCATCTAATTTTGGCTTTTGCTTTTATTGTACGCCTTTAGGAAATTTCATACTCGTACTTTGTTTTAAAAATTTATGTTACATTGAAATTTATTCATGCTTAATTTCCGTTGTACGCTCACATTTGAAGATGGCAAATTGTCAACAAATAATTTACACTATAATGCTTTGCTTTATATATTATGTTAATACTTAATATACATCTTAAGGCAAAAGCTAACAAATACTCCTATACTAGAACATTTGATAAAACATACAATGACTAAAACTAAATATATTAACTCTATTATTAAAAAACTAAAAATACTAACTTGAAAAAAACATTCATTACCCCACCCGACTCGTGATTATGATATGCATTTCCAAATAAATACGAGCATCTTTTTTAAAAATATTTAAAATTGTTATTTAACGTAGGAGATGCTCGTTAGCAAGATCCTTTACTTTCCAAATTATTCCAATTCAAAATATTTAAGTTCAAATAAGGGATGATTAGTTAAAAATAGGTAGGTTCAAAAAAATAACTATATATGATAGCTATTATGGGCTGCAATTCAATTTACAAATCAAATAACTACCAATAAATCAAGAAGTTCAAACGCATATTACGTACTCACTTGACCCAAAGAGTCTCACATTGTAAGGAGTAAACAAAAATGAGAAAAAGAAGTAATTCTTTTACTCAAAAATTTTCTTAGATAATTACCCCAACTTCTAGACTCTAGTCATGATTTTCTATACCCTTAAGGACCTTAAGGACATTATCAAATAGAGCAAATTCAGCTTCTATGAACTCTTAACCGCCTTTATCTATAACTATGGGGTCTTCATTCAACAATTCTGCGCAATAGCTTCTTCCAGGTTCGAAGTATGAGGAACAAAGTCGACCGCTTATACTTGCTATCCCTTGACAAAATCATGAACTCTCGTCATCAATAGATTGAACAGGCAATCTTGTACTTAGTAGATAAACTGAACTCACTCAAATACATTCATCTATGATCTATCTTTGTTAGCTGCGTAATTGTAAAATGCAAAGGGACATCTAGCGTAAGTGAAAATCGGAAGAGAGGAGGTTATTGAGCCACATTATTAGCATTGATTTAGCAGATTATTGAACCATAGCTAATTAGCTATTGTACATGGTACAAATATTTGCTATAAGCTGGCACAAACTGAATAAAAAATGTAAAGCTTTTTTGTATATTAAGGTCATCTAAATTTTACAACATCAACCATCAATTGTTAAAAATCTTAGGGCTGCATTACACCGCCAGCACAGGATAAATACAAGGAAATTCTGCTTCTCAAAACTGCATATGCAGGACACGAAAATTTATCGTCTCCAATTTCCTTTTATTTTCAAAAAAATACCACTTGCCTGTAAAAGCTTCTATGAGTAAATCCAGGAAATGGAAGAGAAGGGAAGGATGGCCAAGGTCCTTAGTTGGACTTTTACTTTGCATGGAAAAGACCGTTTACTGATTCATAGCTTGGAACATAAAGAACTGCAAAAGAGAAAGAGGAAAAAAAAAAATCATCAAATTAAGTTTAAAAGAGCAAGGATAGAAAAAAAAAAAAAAAAAAAGACGCACAAAAATAAATTAAAGTAATTTACCATCTCCATGTGAAGCCATTGTAAGGGGAGAAGATAAGAGCTTTTGCGCGACGGAGGTAATGTCTTCTTCAGTGATTCCATCAATAGCTTTCAAAAAGTGCTCTACTGGTTTCCTGGAAACATTATAACAAAGTTCTTATCAGCTGGAAAGCCTAGCTAAACACAATCTTCCACACACAAATATGATAAATGATAGTAGCTTCTCAGCTAACATCCAGAATCTACTCTCACATAATGTTTAAATAATCCTTCTGTCCGTCAAATATTCCATAATCACAATCATGAAGTTCGTTGTTCCATTTTCATGAACTTCGTAAAGCATGTAGAAATGGCGAGTTGAGCCACATGCCTTCTACCAACACAAAACGTCAAAACCAAATTTGGCTACCTAACAGGCCACTACTTTCAGGAAACGACTAATCTAGTCCTGGGTAGGTCAACCACCCAGACTCGAAGCTGGGAAGATAATTGTTTGTATGAAATGAAGGGAGGCGGGGAAAGAAAATTCTTGAGAGAAAGTAACATCATGACAGCAGCAGCTACATTGATCCTTTGTCTGCTAGAATCTCACTGCCAATACAATGATACGATACCTAATTACCAATACACTTTCTCCCACTTTACAGGTTAGCAATGCTACAGAAAAACCCATGGTTGCAGTAGCATACATAGTAACAGTAACAATGTCACAGAAGCATCATCTAGCAAGTATTGCCTCAAGTTTCACAGCATGAACAAACAAATAAGAAATCTGTAATTTCATCACATTCAAGAGTATGGAATATTATTTAAAAATTTATACTTGAAAATCCATCTTAGCACCTTAAACTTGTTTGTTGTGGCAAAAGAAGCGGTGTGAAATACATATAGTATTAATATTGAGATAATAGAGTTCTTACACGTAAATAAGTAAATATCTATAATATGAAGTATGAACATATTTATTGTTTAATGGGCTTTTAGTAACATATCACAACAGCAAATATGGTAATAAAACTGTGTAGTGTCTCCATATCAATTTAGCACAATTTATAAAGGTGGAACAGCCCTTCCATCAGGCTCTAAGCCTCTAACTATTAAATCAACCCTTGCACAGATGAACTTGTACAAACCAGTCCCTCTGTTACTACAAGCATTGCAGCTGTTGCTAGCCAAACAAATACTGCATTGTAAAAGCTATTGCCATGATAAAAATCAATAGGCACTATGGAAAAGGAAAATATAACATGAAATCGGGGAACACTAAGTCATTAGGACAGATATAAACAAAAGTAATAATATTATTAATATATATAATGCAGACATTTAAAGAAAATGTTACCTCTCTCCATAGGTCAAAATCTGTCTACCAATGTCTTCAGATGCAACCATCTGTACATACATACAGAAATTAAGACAAAGAGAAACTAAAAAAAGAAGAATATTTTTTAATTAAATAAAACAAAATAATAAAGAAATAAACCAAAGAAGGCATACTCTAGATTCCAAATTCATTAGAATAGCAGACTTAGTTGCTGCTTTAGCACGACTGAGCTGCAGCTCTGAGACTGAAGAAAAGAGTGAAAGGGTATTGAAAAATATTACAGTTCGTAACTTCAAAATACACAACCGCAATATTAACATGAATCAAAACAAACTACTAGCAAACCTTGTCCGAATAATGTAACCGCAAGGAGTTCTCTAGCAGCAATCTCGATTGCATTCGATACAAAGTCAGAGCCCTAAAAAAAGATTGCAAAATTAAAAACCAGGATAAACAAGAAAGCGTGTAAAATTAAAAAACAAACATTTTACAGCTACCCGCTTCAACTTGTCTAACAAAATTTTCATGAGATGCAAGTGCCATAGTATATCCATAAAAAGTTAAAATTCAGAAAATCATGATTTACTGTGGTATAACTTTTCTAGCACATCTAAAAAATAGAACACTTAATAAATTGCAACATCCATTGATGCTTACGAGCATAATCATTAATCATCCAATGTCAACACCAGTATAAAACTATGCATCCATTAAAATGCACATTAGCAGCAAGATGTTCAAGCATGACTAAACAGTAAACTCTATAGCCTGCTCAACTTCTCATTCACCCAGAGATTCTTTTACACACATGAGTGCACATATAGGTAGGTGCACCCAAGGTAATTTTTTTGCTCATTTAGAAATTATAATCAGGGCAAAATGTGTCAAATGAGCAAAAACATACCCTTGGGTGTACCCAACTCTAGGTCCACCCAGGCATATTTCACCATTCACCCAGGGCTTGAACCTTCTGAAAAGAGAAACAAAGGCAAAAAGGGATGAGGGAAAAGATGCAAGGAAAAAAAAAAGATCATGTCATTTTGCTGAATGGGCAGCATACCAAGAATAGTTCATCAAAGACAGCTTCTAAGCCAATTTTATCAAGTAGCTTGTTCTGATCATCTGATGTAAAACAAAATAAAAAAAGATGGGAAAGGGACAAAAGGTTTGAAAAAAATATCAGTTTCATGAGATCTGTTAGGTTTTAAAAAGGAACATTTCTCATCAGATCACATTCGTTCTTATTTGCAGAGAGGACTGCAATGAAACCAGTGTTGCTTTATGGTACCGAATGTCGGGCTTCTAAGAAGGGGCACACTAAAAAGATGGAGGTTACAGAGATGCACATGTTAAGGTGGATGTGCGGGAACACTCTAAGAGATAGAATAAAAAAAAGAGGTTATTCGCAAGAAAGTAAGCATGGCAAGCATTGCAGACAAACTAAGGGAAAATCGTCAACATTGGTTTGGGCATGTAAGGCGGAGACCAAAGGGTGCACTGATACGGAGAGTGGAAGAGTTGGACTATAAAGGAGTTAAACGAGGGAGAGGGAATAGGAAGGATATGAAGTATATGAATTTGCGTGAGGATGAGGCATTGGATCATAAGGGATGGAGGAGGAAGATTTCTGTCGATGACTACACGAATAATTACTTTTGGTTCGAACCCACATATGGGATTAAGGCTTTGATTGATTGATTGATCTGTAACCCATCTGCATTCCTTCTACCAATAACACTCCACACCGTCACAAGAATCAGGCCCTTCTTCATAAGTCATTACTGATTAATAAAAAACGCTCCATCTCTCTTCCTACATGTAATCACCGGCAGGAATAACAACCAGTTAACCCCCACCAATTATCACCCTACTCAAAGTATTTCAATCTCCGAGGGTGGATTATACACAACACCCAAGCTGCAACCATACAACACCACCACCACCACTAGATGCCCTAAGTCATCTCAGCAATATCTACGCCCAGCACACGGGATGCGTGGGCAGTGATATTTCCTTGTTCAAATGCCAACCCACCACAACCAACCACAAAGATTCACCACTTTTGCACAAGATCTGATCAAGGAAATAAACAAAGAGGAAAAGATAGATCTGGAAAACAGCAACGGCCACTTCTCAAGGTTCAAAGGTGGCAGGAAAGTAGATTTAAGAGGGTGGTAGATTTGAGGGCAATTGGGGTACAACAAAAAAAGGTGAATGGATGTCAGGTAAACAAAGTCAACTTAACATCCAATACCAGAGAAAAGATTGGCAATTGGTCGTGAAGACCATACAAATTATACCACTGATGAGGTCTTGTGCTAGGATGCAAGATGGCGTTGATAGGTGAAAGACAAGACAGAAAGAAAAATGGTATATTTCTATTCTATGCAAGAGCATGAAATGACATTGGAGCTATATTGTTGCATTAAATTGAAAGGGATGGGTGCCAAAGATTTTGAATCCCTCAAGAAAGGGAACCACAGAGCGTTTGGGTTGGAGGGATGTGTTTATATCACGAGCATCCACATACGAATACAATTAACCTAAAGGAGGATCCATTCCCATTCCTGATTAAATATTTACAAGCCATATGCTCTCAGAGACATTGGGAAGATGTGCAAGTGAAAGACCTCCATCAAATAGTAAAATTAGAAAAAGCAACAGCTAGACCCAGTACTTTCCTAAAGAAAATAATATTACTAAACCATATAGCCTTGGAGATCTTATTAGAAAGCGTTTAGGAGGGAGAAGAAAAAAAAAACACTCACTAAATTGCAGCACTGCAAACTTGTACGAGAAGAGCAAATCCAGTCACAATTAACATGTAACTCACTACAACAAATGCAATCTTTATTTTTACTATATGTTCAACCATTGAGTCATAAGATATAAACCATTGGACTTAAGAACTAACGGTGCTCCTAATTTATGCTAAGTTAGAGAGAAAAACAAATAGCTAATGTTTAGATACATGAAGATTGAACTAAGCAGTGATTTCATCAAAAAATCAATGCTGAAATGCTGAATTGTGCAGAGTGAAATGTTTACAGCGAAAGTCAAATAAAGAAAACAGAACATGACGTGTGATGATTAGAAGTCAAAGATCTGCTTACAGTGGTACATTGAATTCCAAATATGCCAGTATTATTGTAGATGCTGTTAAAGGCAGAAAAAGACTGAATTTGTGGATACTCATTTAGGACATTCAGATCTGATCATAACAAAGAAAGCATATTAGAAAATAAATAATATTAGTTCAGATATACAGTCAAGCAAAACACAGTCAAGAAACTCAAGATATTGCAAGCATGGACTAAAAATATGTGATTTTATAGAAAAGAATCTAATTAAATAAATACAACAATCGATTTGCAGGAAATAGATAAACAAGAAGAGTACTTAAAATCTATGAGGGGCCATAGCCTACACAGCAAGCCATACTTCTTCGTTAAATGGCAATAGCTTGTACATTATTTTTTCAATGATACACTCCAAGGTCATACTTTTCCATTATTCTACGGATTCAGAACAAAATGAATTAATAGCTATTATCTTGCACGAAACACTCACATAATCGAGAATACATTCCTTTTCCAGGACCACCAGCTGAAAAGGATCCACCACCTCCCATAAGCATCTACATATAACCACAAATACCTTTTGCTTTAGTTATGCACAAAGTGAATAAGAGGCAGACAGAATAAGAGCAGAAAACTTGATATAGCTTCGATAATCCCACACTACCAAAAAAAAAAAAAAAAGGCCACCCCGGTGTCTCGAATTAGGCACTTGCTCATGACTGCACAGATCATGTATACGCAGCCATTCTTCTATGAACTCTGGTGTATTATTGAAATCAAACATATGAGGAAGTAAAATCACTGCACCTATTGTTATACCTGAAGAACAGTCAGAATCATAGCATCTTTATCTTGCTGCCAGCCACCAGGAAGTTCAAATCCCAGTGCAAAATGTGTTATCTGACCATATAGTAAGTTAAACATTAAAATCGGTCATTGAGTATCGGATACAAATGAGAAAATTCAACAGGCTAATATTACAAACCCCTGATCCTGCTTGGCAACGGTAATCCCCTCCAATGTAAACAGATTTTGGCTCTTCGGGGCGTGGTACACGAGGTAGGTCTGACAAAAGAGGCTCTGCAATTGACAACAGATCTTCGTGCTCAACCCCAGAAGCAGCAAGTACCATACGAGGAGCTGTGTAATTTTCCTGCATTGTCAAAGGGTAACCTTGATCAGAGGCAGACTTGATCAAGACAACGATAACATAGAAACAAAAGTCTGTATGGCAAGCTTGACATGTAAAAATCATGGAAGTACAAAGCATAAAAATAGCATATTATACTTACAGCAACAAATCTCTCCAGAACAGAGCTATCTAATCTGGCCATTGATGATTCTTGGGCCATAAGAGAATGTGCAAGTGCACCAGAATAACCAGCAGAATGGATTGCCTCAACAAGCAATGCCTGGGGGTTGTTGGAAGCTTCATTTACCTCAACCTTCAGCTTCTTAAGCTGCAAAAGTAGCATTCAACATATATGCTCTTAATCAACAGTGCCGCTAAATTGGTAGAGATTAGAGTCGTGCGATCAAGAAATTACCGTCTCATTGACCTCCCAATCCAAGAAAGCAGGGTTCCTAACACAATCTACAAGAAGTTCGACCATTTCAGGAACATAAGTCTTCAAAGCATCAAATGTGTAACCCATCTGCTCTCGAGAAGCGGAGGAGTTCACATTGCCTCCTATGGCCTCTACTTCACGCACAATACGCAGGTGGCTACGATTTGTGGTGGTTTTGAATGCCATGCGCTCTAAAAGGTGTGTTGTGCCAAATGAAAATGGTGTCTCGTAAATTGAACCAGAGTCAATGTACAAACCAATTGAGGCAATAGGGTTCTGCATAAGAAGTTCCAAAAATAAATATTCATCATTGAAAAACTAAACGCATACCAAACACCTATTTCAGGTAAATTTTGGTGAAGAAATCCCAGACTTACAGAAGAAGCCTCAGAGGCAATTTTGAGTCCATTAGGAAGAGTAGTTATCTTGGTTTTGGCTGGTTCCACATAATCAGGCAATGGTGGAGGCACTGTTACTCCCTCCAATGGGAAGTCTAGTGGAGGAAGGGATTTGCTACTTCCCAAAATCCAGTTTAACAATCCCCCAGAAGCATTTGTTTTGGCAGTTACAGCACTGGAACTGGCATATCTTGTCAAATACCTGCTGCCTTCGCGACCCTAAATCAATAATTTGACATCATACAATCAGCTTTTATGATACAATGCACAATCTATTATTACACATCAACTAAACCTTCTGTATTGTAGGAAGAGATCCAAGACATGGATTCATCAAGCTACTGTATTGCAGGAAGATATCCAAGACCATGTGTACTGTGTAAAGATCACGACTTTAACAAAAGGGCACAGCATAACAAGGATGAGAAAGGAAATTTCTCTTGTATATGTACTATTAATAGCATTATCGTATAACAAAACAACGGCACATTGATAACGCAATATTGCTTATATTGTTTGATAATCAAGAGAATTCATTATTGTTCTTATAGACTAACAAAGTAATCGTAATCCTCCTAAACCAAACAACTAAAAGGCAAAACCTTTCTACCAAAAATCGTAAGAAAAATTCTATTACAGTTTAGCAAAGTAGCATATTCAAACTAATATAACAAGATCAAAAATTGAATGATGATAATCATATTTAAAGTTCAAACTTTGCTTAGAAAGATTGCATTAATAACTCTTTAAAAACATGGCATTGCATTGAATATCAAACAGAAAAGGCCCTACATCATGTAACACATTCTATCAACAATAAATCGAACCCTAACCGCGGCAACATATGGAAAACATAGATCAAATTCATATGATTCTACAAATATCAAATTGACACGAATGATACAAATCAAATTGACAAAATTTCAACAGATCTAAACATCAACATCGATATAATTTGCGATAATCGATATTTCGTCAAATGGAAATCAATTTCTATCATCAAATAAAATCTAACAACCTAAACACTCAATCGAATTTGAAAAACAACGAAAGTAAAGAACAAATTGAATCCAAAAATTAGGGTTTTAACAAAAATTGAAAAAAATATAATAAAAATGGAGAAAAAGATTTAACCTTATTTAGGGCATTAAGGCGAGAAGCTGCAGCTCTGTACATGATGAAATGATGAGGTGATTGAAGGTTCTTCAATGGAGGAATTCTCTCTCCTGTATTTCTCTCTCTTGTGTTTCAATGGGAATGTGGAAGAGTTGAGACTGCTGTTACTTGTTTCAGGGGAGGAAAGAGAAAATTGGGGGAAACTATTTACTCTGGGCTTTGTTTAGTGTTCAACACTTTTTGGCCCAGATGATTTGCTAGCCCTGGTTTGTGACGTTATTTGGACTTAAGGCGTGTTCGACTGTTCGGCCTTAGTGTTTGAGTAGCTTTTTAATGGTTTGACTTGACTACTTAATAAAAATGTGAGTGTTTGGCAAATTCGTGGTTATGGTACCTATTCGTGGTGAAAGTAACTTTAGCCCAGTTAAATTGTTAACGAAGACCTGTTCTTTTGAGCAGAGCAGGTGACTATCAGCATAGCAGAGTAGATGTTAGCAAAGTAGAGTAGAGTAGAACAGACTTTTAATACTAAGGGTATGTTCTTTTACGTTGAAATTCAGTTCAGTTCAGCTCAGCTCAGTTCAGTTCAGCTCCTAATTTCCTTCTCTTATAAAATATTCATTTCAGTTCAGTTTAGCTGAGTTCAGTCAATGAGAACAGGCCCTAAATAGAGCAGACCACAGCAGCTAAAAAAAAGGGCTAAACTTGTGTTATGTGAACTTAATAGACATGAAATATTTTAAACAAAAAAAATGAACAAAATACGCCCATAGTTGAGTTAATTTAATCTAAGACTTCATAGAAGAAGAAGTTATTGTTGTTATTTATTTAAACTATTTTGTTTAAAATAAGTTAAAACCAATTAGACCTTTATTTTAACATGCACTTCGTATTACTTAGTACATGAGATTAAGGGTTGTGGTGTGACTTAATTCACTTTAAGTGAGAAGAACTAGATACTTAGCCTCAAAAGGTGTTATATGAATTATTAGATTAAAGTGTATTTAGTGAGATTTTTCATCTAAGATCTTTATATGTAGAAAGAGTCACAAAGGACAATGATGTATGTGTGGCTCAATTTTATGTCTTGAAAGTACCACTCTCGAAACTATAATTAGTTAAGAATTTAAGATAGTTGATATTCACTTAGATAGACTATTATTAAAAATCAATCATCAATCAATCAATAACTATATACTAAAAGACACACCAGCAATGACACGTGTCATCTCCTGGTGTGTCCTTAGTGTTTTTTTTTTTTTTTTTTTTGTATAAATTTGTATTAAAGAAACAAATCTTATACAAAAATAACTCCATAATCTTATACAATATAATTACTTAAAATAAAAAGATTTAGCATATCTTTAACTCAAATATTTATGTAGTTATATTATAAACAAATTTTATTAACATTATTTTGATCATTTTCTACATTATTTATATCTAATATATCATTCGTAACCCTTTATATTGATCAAAATTTGTCACCTATATTTTTTAGATTTTTTTCTTCATAAAAAACTAATCATAATGATAGTTAATAACTATTGAAAATTATCGTGCATGGCACGGGAACTAACCTAGTGAATACAAAAATTCAGTCAAGGTGACTTACGCGGTGAATAATTTCGAGTTATTGATAAAACAAAAATATGATAAAACAAGAATAAGACTCTTTAGTTGCCATCTCTAGATTACAATCATAATTGACTTGGCAAATTAAAATACCAGACAAGATCCAAATCTGAAAGTTGTAGAAATACCAACTAAGACCCAATTACACCCACAGTACAGATCATTTAGTTTGATACCACAGTAAGAGCTTATCAAACCAATCAGGGGGCGGACTGTTGCTTATCATTAAAATCCAAAAGCCTACTTATACCAAGTATCATAATTCATGAATGAGGAGGGGGTGAGGATGGAACCCTGCCACTCGGGGAATGGAGGGACTAACAATTGCTCAGTTCCACTCCTTGATCCTCCCTTAAGTAAACATTGGGGATCACCATTTTTATAACAAAAGGTTTTGTGTGAGACCGGACTCACGTGAGACCGGGCTCAATAACAAAAGTCCAATAAAAAGGCGCGGGCTAACTAAACCCGATCGCGAGGCCCGCAACACCAAAAACAAGATAATGGACTCACGTGAGTCCGTCTCACCCAAAACTTTACCTTTTTATAAAACAATGAAATAATGTTGTTAGTCCCATCAATATTTTCAACTTATATTAGTTAGCATAAAATGTCATTAGTTTATTACTCTAATGGAGCAAACAAAAGAGGACAGAATGATCAGTATAGTATCAAGTATCAACTAAGTTTCATATAGTATTAACAAAATTTTATTAAAGCTATTAATGACTTAATTACAGTTCTAGAGGTTGAGAAATTATCCTCTCTATGTTATTATGTGTAAACTTAATTTTTGCAACTTATTTTATGCTTGTGCTACTAGTTTAGTTAAATAATTTGTAACTTGTAATTTTGTACAATCTCACAAATGTTAAAAAAATGTAAAGATGTATTGTGGTTGACATTCTGTTTAGAATATAATTTTATTAAATGAGAAGAGCAATGGTTTTCAAAAAAAAAGAAGACCTATGTGATTTACGAAGTATAATTTATTAATATTTTTTTATCAGGGAATTTAACAAAAGTAGAAACTAAAATTATACTCCCTCCATTTTTAAATACTTGCTTCTTTTTTCATTTTTGGTCGTTTTTAAATACTTGCTTTATTTCCTTATTTGAAAAGTTTTTATAATAGTTAATTAATTTCTTGCATCTAGTGGACCCAACATAAATCGTATTTTATTAATTTCATATTCTCTCCTCCAATTCTCTTCTATTTTTACTTTATTTGAAGTACAATTTTTTTATTCTTCCACCTACCTCACTACCTCCATCCATATTTTATTACTTTCACCAATTTTTCCTAAAACTCTGGAGAAATGAAGCAAGTATTTAAAAACGGAGGAAGTATTACAATATTTTATTTTAATATTCACGTTTGTAGAATTGCTCAAATACTCATATTCCGAATAAGGAAATTTCTATTGACTTCTAGACATGAGCACATAAGTGACAAAATACATAACCGTAAGTTTCATTAAATCATTGAATTTATAACTTCAACTTTGCTAATTTCACTTATTTGTTACGAGTACATCTTATCACCTTGAAAGAAGGATCACGTGAGGTTAAAGCTTCAACGGGCATGACCTGAGACTTTGGACTCTTGAAATTTCCAAAAATTTCCTTTTTTTCAACAAAGTGATCTTGATAGTTTAATGACTTTAATAATTTTGTTTACTTCTAACCCTACAATTAATGAGTCTACTACTTTTCACATGAGCTGATTTCATGCTATAAATAAATCTAGGGCTTATTTGACATTATTTTTATTTTTAGTTTTTCGTTTTTTTTTTAAAAACTAAAAACCAAAAATAAGAAACAAGAAAAAGTGTTTTCACTTTTCTATTATCAGTTTTCAATATTATTATGATTTTAATAAGTTTAAAAACCACAGCGATGCTAAATGAAGTTTTGTGGTTGTTTTTGGCTCAAAGACCATTGTTTTTGCCACATTTTTTGTTTTCCCATCTTCATTATTTCATACTAGCCAGCCCCCCCCCCCCCCCCCCCCCCCACCAAAAAAAAAAAAAAAAAAAGGGAAAAAAGATGTTGGCCTGCACGTGATGTTGAGATGACGGTATGAAGCATGACGGCTTCTGAGTGTACGGCCAGGATGGGCCAGCGGTGACACTTGGTATACATCAAATCACATAAACTACACAATAATGTTGTATTATACTCCAACATTATTACGAGTAATCTATTATTTGCTCTACATAAAATTAAAATTAAAACAACGCTAATATTAAATGGTCAATCATGCTATGATTGTTACTCGTATTAATTTATTAAAATTAAATAACTAAAAATTGGCTCACTTGGCCTGGTAAAGCTTCTATTTAGGTCATCATTTTTATTTATAATTTTTAAAAGGTTTTGAGGTTTAAAATGTAACATAACAAGCGGGGATGTTTTAGAGGTGGAGTTCACTTTAACTCATACCCATTTTTTGAAATGTCTAAACCGTAAAGACTAGATTAGAATTGTTAAGTCTGGTTAAAGTATATATAGATCACCTTCGCTCCATCCACATATGAATTGAAGTCTATATTGAAGACAGTCAGCCTATTGCAGCAACTAGAGCTATCAGCACCAAGCCTACATAACAGCTCAGCACCTCAACTCTGCCAGCTCAGCTTACTCATAACAGAATTTCCTAGTTTTCTGGAATTCTGTTATTCATATTTGTTAAGTTAGTTTTAGATTCTTCTAGACTTTCTTACAGCTGAATTAGTTTATGTATTAAGATATATATATCCTTTTTAAGCTGATTTTCTTATTCATTCAGAAATACAAAAACATTTTTCCTTCTTCTTCAGATTACTTTTCCTCTGTATTTTTCCTCTCAATTTCCAGAAATAACATGGTATCAGAGCCCGGGTTGCGGGTCTCTTCTAAACTGGGTATTTAATCGCTACTGGATAAGGATTTACCTCGACAGGATGTCCAGCCCCTAAGAGGATTATTGATCTGACCTTATCCAGTTAGCTTTGAAGTTGTAAGGACACTCATAAGTGAGGGGGAGTGTTGAATCCCATTGTAGCCCACTTATGAGTGTCCCATATTGGAGAAAGAGGAGTGATGGTTTCACTTTATAAGGTAGAGGAGTACCTCCTACTATTGCCAATTGGTTTTAGTATGGAAGCTCCAAAGCCTTGTTTGTGGACCTAACTCTCCTCCTCCTTGTTCGGGTTGCCCAGGCCCATTTCACATTGTTTCGAAATTTAACCTCCTCTGACCTCACTTCTGATTCCTCTAGTATACCTGAGTCTGAATCTATTTCTGATCCTATTTCTGAACCTATTCCTGTCCCACCTCCTCCTTCTCCTATTTCTACTCCCATTCTGCTTCCTAATCTGAGAAAAACTACTAGACCTCACAAATTCCCTTCTAAGTATGATAATTTTCACTGCCATACAGCTTCCATTGATCATTCCTGGTGCAGTTTACTTGCTTTTGCTGATTTTCCAGATGATCACAAGTGTTTCCTTGCTAATACTTGTGATATACATGAGCCATACTCTTATGCTCAAGCTTCTCTTGATCCTTTATGGGTGGAAGCTATGGATAAGGAAATTACAGCTCTTATAAGCAATGATACTTGGGATCTTGTTGATTTACCTAAGGGTAAAAAGGCAATTGGGTGTAAGTGGGTTTACAAGGTTAAACTCAAAGCCAATGGTGAGCTAGAAAGATGCAAGGCAAGATTGGTTGCTAAAGGTTTCACTCAAAAATATGGAGTGGATTATGAAGAAACTTTTAGTCCAGTAGTTAAGATGAATACTGTCAGGAGTATCATTGCCATAGCTGCCAGCAAACAATGGCCATTATCTCAGTTGGATGTGAACAATGCATTTTTGCATGGAGATTTGAAGGAGGTTGTGTATATGAAAGTTCCTGAAGGGATCCCTAATCCAGAGAATAAAGTATGCAGGCTGAAGAGATCTATCTATGGTCTAAAACAGGCTTCCAGGCAATGGTTTGAGAAGTTAGTTCATTCTCTTCTTGACTTAGATTTTGTGCAATCCAAGAATGATTATAGTCTTTTCATCAAAAGGACTGGGAATTTGGTGTGTCTTGCTGCTGTATATGTGGATGATATCATCCTTACAGGCACTGATGAGGATGCTATAACTTTACTCAAATCTACTTTGCATCAACAGTTCAGTATCAAAGACCTTGGTAGATTGAGTTATTTTTTGGGTATTGAAGTTGGTTACACTGATGCTGGTATTGTTCTCAGTTAGAAAAAATTCACTAAGGAGTTGCTGAATGATTGTGACTTTGTTTTGAGTTCAAGAGCTGTGACACCTTTACCACTTCATCTCAAGCTTCAGTCATTGGATGGTGATTTGCTGTCAGATCCTGAAGTGTACAGGTCTTTGGTGGGAAGGTTGAACTTTTTGACCCATACAAGGCCTCATCTTTCTTTTGCAGTTCAATCTTTGAGCCAATTTATGCAGAAGCCTAAAACTAGCCATTTACAGGCTCTTATTCACACTGTTAGTTACATTGCTAACACTGCAGGGCAAGGTATTCTTCTTAAGGCAGCATCTGATTTGGTTCTGCAAGCTTTTACTGACTCAGATTGGGCCAGTTGTGCTGATACCAGGAAATCTGTCACTGGTTATGTGTTGTTATTAGGGAATTCTCCTATTGCTTGGAAATCTAAGAAACAAAGCTTGGTTTCTAAGTCATCAGCAGAAGCTGAATATCGTGCTATGGCTTCTGCTGCATCTGAGGTTACATGGTTAGTCAGGCTCTTGGAAGAGTTAGGGGTTGTCAATCTCAAACCTGTAACCTTGTTCTGTGACAATCAGTCAGCTATTCACATAGCTAAGAACCCAGTTTTTCATGAAAGAACCAAGCACATCGAAATTGATTGTCATTTCACTAGGGATAAAGTGCTTTAAGGTCTCATTAAGCTTGCCTATCTTCCTACAAGAGAGCAGTTAGCTAACTTATTTACCAAGACTGTTCCTTCTTCTCAGCTTCAGCTTTTGTTGTCCAAGCTGGGAGTGATTTCATCAGCTCCCACCTTGAGGGGGGGTATTGAAGATAGTCAGCCTATTGCAGCAACTAGAGCTATCAGCACCAAGCCTACATAACAGCTCAGCACCTCAGCTCTGCCAGCTCAACTTACTCATAACAGAATTTCCTAGTTTTCCGGAATTCTGTTATTCATATTTGTTAAGTTAGTTTTAGATACTTCTAGAATTTCTTACAGCTGAATTAGTTTATGTATTAAGATATATATATCCTTTGTAAGCTGATTTTCTTATTCATTCATAAATACAAAAACATTTTTCCTTCTTCTTCAGATTACTTTTCCTCTGTATTTTTCCTCTCAATTTCCAGAAATAACAGTCTAGTTCAAGGTCTACTTATATGAGCTAGTTTTACACCAATTGACTATTGGTGTAGTGGTGACACTTGGTAGTAAAAACTCGTGTTCGATCTTCCGCATTAACAATTGGGAGGGGACTGGAACCTAACCACCCAAAACTGATCCCCAAATCTGAATTAGCCCAAAGGGTAAAAAAAATACGTTAGTATAATAAAGTGATGACAACTCATCTAAAAGTGAAGATTATTCACAAATAGTACAACCATCTAAAAGGGGAGAGTATTCACAAATAGCACCCAACCTCTCTTTTGTGCCCCAAACCTCTCCTAACTAAACATCCCCTAGTGCCTAGTCTTTGGTTTTACCCTAATAAAACCAATTAATTTTTTTTTTTTGAAAGACAAAACCAATTAATTTTAAATACCTCCATCAAAGATATAATAAAAAAAATAATTCCTCTTATACATACTTCCCTTAACTCGAACTTTCTATAGTAATTGATATTAGCAAGGTGGCTGGAAAGCATCCAATCAATAACATGGCGGCTATTCTAGCTATGTGCTTCGCATGTTTATTGGAACAACGTTTATTAAAAATTTGTAGCCATCACCAAATACTCCATTTTGAAACTATCATACTTTCCAAACTTGGCGTACGTTGTTGGTAGTATGACTAGCTAGTATATATTCAATCTACTCCATTCTGAATGGATTTAAGGCCTGTTATTTTCAGCTTAAGTTCAGTTCAGTTCAGTTTAGTTTAGTTCAGTTCAGTTACTAATGTCCTCCTCTCATAAAATATTTAGTTCAATTCACTTAAGTTAATTCAACTCAATTCAGTAAATCAGAACAGGTCCTTAATCATGCTCACTTATTGCGGTTCTTAAGGTTTAGTCATTTAGGATTTTCCTTACAATAACTTGCTTTCTTCTAAAAGCCTATCCTAATGGATTTTATAATTTATTGACATATGTTTAATAGAGAAAAATTAAATTAAATAAAGAATTGCGTGTAACAACGGGTTAATAGGTTCGCCAAACTACTCAAAGGAGCCTTTACTAGCTATGTTCGCAAGTATGTTCCCTTTGCCAGTTACACTATGTAGTACTTTATTTTATTTTTTGATTGTTACCCCTTACTAACCCTATCATTAATCCTCTTACCTAAACAAAATTACCCAATTTTCATTCACATGCTTACTTTTACCATTTCACTTACAATCCTACTTATTCAAACTTTTCTAGCTAGCTTAATTTTGTGCGAATAGCAATTGTCAATAACATTTAGGAACAGAGTAAATATGAGCTAAATCAACCATATAGACTTGGTACATATTTAACGTGGAATTAGATTAATTAAAATAAATTGAGGTTAACACAACATAATTGACATCCAATATGCATGGACCCCCCCAGGTAGAACAACTTATGAGCTATGGTATTATTTTGACTTTGAAATTGAAAGGTCTAAATATATCAACTCCTCGGCACGTAAGTCAGCAGTCATAGGAATTAGGAAAGCATGGGAAATGGGGTCGTTAAGCCCATCTTAGTTTTAATTAAATTCTTTTTAGTGATCATGATTGATGACATAATAAATTACTCCGTAATAAAACTTTTATAACTAAAACAAATTAAAGATTGAGATTAATAGGGAACAAATCAGTTAAACATCGACCGTGCAAACAACAAACCTAATTTAAGACTTGTTTACATTTACTGAACTGAACTGATTGGAGCTGAACTAAACGGAACTGAATTGATTGGAGCTGAACTGAACTGAACTGAATATTTTATGAGAGAGGGAAATTAGGAGCTGAACTGAACTGAACTTAACCGATTAGAGCTGAACTGAACTGAACTGATTGAAGATGAACTGAATTGAACTGAACTGAAATTAAGTAAATCTGAACAGGCTCTAATTAACGACTAATCGTTAACTAAATTGATGATCAATCGTTTTTATCAAGTAATCAAATTGATTGTGTACTCCATATTGTCATATCGTGTGCCGTGTGCTGTTGTGCACTATTTAATATCTATATTATATAGAGTACAATACTTCTTAAGTCACACATCTAAATCTAGATTTGTGTTCTTTTTTTTTTTTTTTTTTTTTTTTTTTTTTTTATTTCAATTCACTTCCTTCTTTATACCAAAAACTTGTGTATCACTGTATTTATTTAGAAAATAATTTTGATTCATAGGGATTTTTTTTTAAAATTCTAACAAATCAAATTGATATTGCTACATGCTGTTTAACATGCTACCTCTAGAGGTCAAATTTAGAAATTGCATGCATGATGCTTACAGGAGTTGCAACTGATGTGACTGAGTAATTGTTGGACTTTAAAATTAAGATTATTATATGTTTCTTCTATATTATAGTGTAATTATTTATATGTATTGTATGGAGAGTTATAACTGGAATCTGATAACTGAAATAGAGCTACGAGTAGTAATTTAGAGTGATTATTGGACTTATTTGACATTTTCTATGTGAAGAAAATTTTATTTTGTCATAAAAAACATCTTCATGACGGAGTTCGTTACTAATAAAAAATATATATATGTCAACATATACGTGATGATGTAGAAAACAAAATACTCCAAGAGCTACTTACTTATCAACTGTTCTCTCTAAAAAAAAAAAATGAAAAAAAAAATTGTGTTATTTGCAATTGGAATTTTAATTTACATTTTTCATATGTACATGCCGAGAATATTATCGGGTCTGTCATGAGGGTATATAGCGTGCCTTCCCTTAACAAAATTAAGTTACGCTAGCTGTTATCGCGTATATAGAAAAGTGTAGTAGTTATATTGTTAGAAGATCTATGTTAATCGTTTAAGATGATTCAATATGTTTATGTATCTCGATTATTCGGTTTACTCGTTTGTTACTCGTAAAACATTAACACCTAACTTAGGCCAATAGTTTGACCAAACATTTGACTATACTAATAAACTTTTTGCTTCATTTCTTTAACATTCGAGTATCTATTTGTAACAATTTTTTTTTTTTTTTTTTTTTTTTTTTTTAAGAATTTCTTGCTTTTAAACTTTTTTTTCAATTGAACTTTGTTTAACTAAGGGCATGTTCTCTTACGTTGAAATTCAGTTCAGTTCAGTTTAGCTCAGTTCAGCTCCTAATTTCCTTCTCTTATAAAATATTCATTTCAGTTCAGCTCAGTTCAGTTCACTTTAGCTCAGTTTAGTTCAGTTCAGTTCAGCTGAGTTCAGTCAATGAGAACAGACCCTAAATATGATTAGAAGCAATGAAACATCTTAAATCCTTTTTTCTCAATTCATCAATAGTTTGATTTAAGAATTTAAGGGTCGACAATAACATTAGACAAAGATATTACTTCGTACTATTGAGTTATGAATTTATGATATATGTATATATAAATATAGTTACTTTGTTTGAGGAAAATACAAAAATATTATAATTTCTTGGGCAACAGGAAATACAAATTACAAACCTGCAAGTAGAAGATCTAAATCCACCAATAAACTCATGCCACAAATTTAAGAACCTAATATTCTTTAGTTACTTTAGACTTGACCTCCAATTTCCCCTTAAAGTCACATTACATAACCCAAAAACAGAAAAAGAAAAGTTTCTAGAATGAAACATTCTAGAAAATTTTGAAATTTCCATAATATTCTTCCTTGATTGTTTTTATTTTCACCCTTCTTGTGCCTCAAACTTTCTTCAAGGCATTTGCTTATTCAAATTAGAGTAATGTTTAGGGCTACTATATAAGCATTTAATACACTCTTAAAAATGGTACTGTATAAAATTAGAAATTTATGACAAAAAACACACGTAAATCAGTGTAATTAGTGTTTATATTTTCATGATTTCTTAACTTTACACAATTTTTTGTTTGTATTTAATGCTTATATGTAGCCCCAAGAGTTATGTATAACATTTTCCTTCAAATTACACCCGTAAAATCATAATATACGAATAATTAATACTAAATATTGTAATAACAGATATACGATAAATGTACACTCGTCTACTCGAACATGGATCCAAAATGGTCTGCTATAACATAGATTATCAGTTTATCACTCCTAAAAACTAGTGGTTGAAAAAGTAAAATCTAACCATATAACTTTTATTTATTTATATTTTTATATGTTTGTAAATTATAAATATGCGAATAATTAAAAATTTTCAATAATAATAAAAAAAAAAAGAGCAGCAATTAAAAAAATCAAGGAAATTGTTTCTAAAAAAAAAAAAATCAAGGAAATTTCGTAGCCAGTCAGTGAACGTTTCTATGTGCACATTCTCTCTCCTTCCACCCTTTTATTTTAATCATCAAAAAGCCCTTTAAAAAGTCCGAACCAGAATCTAAAAACTAAAACAATTTATATTAAGATCAAAAACTTTGAGCTTTTTTCTAATACCATCAATTTTTACCCACCAAAAACAAATAAACCTGCCATTTTTATATAAACTTGTTAAGATCCATCATAATTGTTCACTAATTTCTTGATTTGTAAATCACTAATACCCTCTTGATTATTATTATTTTTACTAAAAAGGGTAGCTAAAAGTTTTTCAATGGAGCCAAAGATTATTAAGGGAGAAGGTGGTTATGTTCTTGATGATGTTCCTCATTTTTCTGATTATCTCTCTAATCTCCCTGTAAATTTCTCATTCTCTCCTTTTTAATTTTATTTGTTGATTTTTATGATTTTATTGTATGTTTGATGTTATGTTAGTTTGATTTTTACTATGTAATTTAATATTTTAAGCTTGATAATCTTTGATTTAAGATGTTTGTGATTTTGGGTTTTTATTATCTTTCCCAGAAATTTGGAGTATGGTTTGAATTTTAATTGATTATGATTGGTTTGATTGTTTTTTCAGACGTATCCCAACCCCTTACAAAACAATCCTTCATATTCAGTAACCAAGTAAGGCAACACTTTCTCTTTATTTTTTTAGTTGTTGTTATTTTTGTTTTTGGTATTGAGATTATTCCGACGAGGTAATAATGTAGACGAGATTCGATCCCGAGTTTTTAGTGACACCCGGAACATTATTTCTGACAAAGCTCGTTGACAGCCATGAGTCCATGACACCCATTTGTTTTCTGCTCTAATAATTGATGATCATGGTTTAGATTTTAGAAAATAGAAATGGAATGAATTAGCATGGGTGTATAATTTTGACTTGTCACTTTTTCTTTATGATTCTAATTGAACTTTGGTTTTTCCACTCTCCTATTTCAGGCAATATTTTGTGGATTTTGATGATACGGTTGTTCAAAAGGTTAGTCTTTTCTCAGCCTATGACTTTCTGTAAAAGGCTGTTAGTTTTGAATTTTTGATGTTCCAGACTCTTCATAACTACCAGTTTTCTGGAAGTATATGCATTCATTTTGTATAGTAGGGCTGGCAATTAGTGTAAGAGCGGCCATGTTTGTCGTTGGTACTTGTGTCGATTTCGGGTTGATGACAAAATTTTTTAGTTCCTTATTGTTAGTCCCAAATCACATTTAAGGTTGTTCCTAAAAGATTGTCCTATTTCTTTTTTGATCATGGAGGTCACAATTTTACTCTTATGCAATACATTTTGCCCCACCACTCTTGGGGTAAAACAGTTTGGGATAGAGGGAGTAGTTGTATAAACACAGGATGGGTGTGTATAATATTACAAATGAACAAGTTTGGGTATGGCTTGGGTTGGGTTGTCGTGTCGGGTCAATGATTGCCACTACGTCAAATGACAAATGAAAGAGTTGGAGTAGCTTAAGGATTTTGATCACTCAAACTTGTATATATGCATGTAGAGTTGTGATTTTAAAAAACTGAGATTGAGCTGAGTAAGTCTTCTGATTTCACAGGCTGTTCAACATAAAGATGGTCCAAGGGGTATACATTTTCGACGACAAGGTCCTCGTCAAAAGGTAATTACTCAATCACTTTGCTTGGTTTTGTGAAGTTTAATTGGATATTTTTTTTATGGTATAAGATTGTTGATGGTGGATACTAACTCTTATGCCATGAATCATGGTTTAGGTGTATTTTAAGCCGGATGAAGTTACAGCATGTATTGTTACATGCGGAGGGCTATGTCCTGGGCTTAACACTGTGATCAGGGAATTAGTTTGTGGCTTGGATTACATGTATGGTGTTAAAAATATCCTGGGAATTGAGGTACGTTCACATGCTTTATGACGAGAATAATTGTATTTCTCTGCTTGATTTTGGTATGAGCTTATATTTTTCTGATGGATTGACGGAAATCTGGTTTATGCTTGGAAATGTAGTGTGGTTACAAAGGGTTCTATGCTCGGAATACACTCCCACTGACACCAAAGACTGTTGACAGCATCCACAAACGAGGTGGAACTATCCTCGGCACATCAAGAGGTGGCTATGTCACTTCCAAAATTGTGGACAGCATTCAGGACAGGGGAATTAATCAGGTATTGTCAGGATACTGTGTAGCTCTCTGGAAATTGTGTGACATTTCATCAAGGCATATAACGTTGTCCATGTTATGTGATTAGGTGTACATAATTGGAGGAGATGGAACTCAAAAGGGTGCATCAGTAATATATCAGGTACTTAGCTTGGGATACTGATTTTATACATATGCAGTCATGAATGCTAAGTTAGGATTGTATCACTTATTATCTCCAATGTTCCATATCAGGAAGTAAGAAAAAGAGGCCTTAAGGTTGCAGTTGTAGGAATTCCGAAAACAATTGACAATGACATTCCGGTATGCCTTATTATCCATTTTCTACTTGGCATCTTTTCTAAACAATTCAGCTAGTGTTCTTGTGAAACTGCTTGTTCTGATAATGATTTTGTATACTTTCTCTAGATCATTGACAAATCTTTTGGATTTGACACTGCTGTGGAGGAGGCACAACGTGCTATAAATGCAGCACATACTGAAGCTGAAAGTGTTGAAAATGGGATTGGTCTTGTTAAGTTGATGGGTCGTGACAGTGGTAAGTATAAAATTTTGACCAAACATTTTCATGCACCAAAATTTTGAGAAAATAATATGAAATCATGAAGCTAATTCCCTTTTCCTAAGAGTAGCACAAAGAAATTGATCTAATGACATATCATTCATCCCGCAGGGTTTATTGCTATGTTTGCAACCCTTGCTAGCCGAGATGTTGACTGTTGCTTGATTCCGGAATCACCCTTCTACCTCGAAGGGCAAGGTGGGCTCTATGAGTTCATTGGGAGACGACTCAGAGAAAATGGCCACATGGTTATAGTCATAGCTGAAGGAGCAGGTGAGAAAGTAGAAGAAAGAGACCCTTCTGGAAATAAGGCTTTTAAAGATGTTGGTCTCTGGTTGTCTCACATGATCAAGGTATGAATTTCTACTTATACCCTATCGAAGTCAATGATGTATTTATCTACACAAGCTAACTAGATTTTGTTTTTCTTTAACAGGAACACTTTGCTAAGACAAAATTGAACATAACTCTTAAATACATAGGTTAGTCTTGTATTTCTGTTTCCTTCAGCACTTTTGTGTTTCTTATGTACCAAATGCTAGACTGCTAGGCTTTAAACACATAAACAACTAATTAAGATTTCTCTGATTCCATTAATTTTGAAATCAGATCCTACATATATGATCCGAGCTGTTCCTGCTAACGCATCAGACAACGTGTACTGTACAATTCTTGCCCAAAGCGCGATTCATGGGGCTATGGCGGGTTACACAGGTTGTACAGTTGGGCCAGTCAATGGCAGACAATGTTACATACCCTTCTACGTAAGTTTCTCTCATTTGAAGTTATCTTCCAGAATGATATTGTTTTCCTTTACATTATAGGAGGGCTAATACACATATCACTGAGTGAATTAAGTAGTTTGGGAGGTTTGAAGGGGCATATGTTGCTATGTCCTGAATAATTAGGGGTCTTTTTTGGGAAGATATAAGAGTGAGATGGGATACTTCATCTCAATATTACTCGTAGACTCGTAGTATGTAGTACTTATCTTATCTTTCTCTGGTAATTGCAGCGAATTATCGAGAAACCAAACAAGGTTGTGATAACAGATAGAATGTGGGCTAGGCTTTTGTCTTCAACCAATCAGCCTAGCTTTATGAATCCTCCCAAGGGCGCAGTTGTTGCAGGAAATAAAGACGAGATACTACTATCCAAGTCTTCTGCTGAAGAGTCAAATGAGAACGAAAAGTGTGCACCATCACCAACCTCGTCATCAACCCTTGATAATCATGTCAATGATCTGCATTCGTTGAACAATGGATCTACCCATCCGATGCTAGAGTAAAGTAGTTTTCAATATTTTTGAGATTCTGAAAACTTCCACTGTTTTAAAGGAACAGAGGAGATGCATAATAATCAGTCACCTTGGATTCGTCCTACATTAGTGTTCGTCTAATAGTAGGGGATCAGATGCCACAATATTGTTAACAACTAGTATTTGTGCCCTTTGTAAAAATTGAAGAGTGAATTGGTTGTATTTATATTTGGAATATAATCTATCCCAAATACATTTTGTGTTGTAGCTTGTAATTGTAGAAAGCTCGAAGTTCCTTATCATCTTGTTTGACGTCTGAGGTCAAGAGTACAAACTTTCATGTGTATTTAAGAATAAGGTGGCAATTGATAAATTCAATACGGAGTACTATTTAAGAAAGCCCGGGCTAGCCGGTTTGACCCGTGAACTGGAATTTAAAGCCCGTATATTTTGGCCCGAGCTGGCCCTGTGATCAGCTCTACGTTTTTGGCCATCTGAAGCTAAGTGTGAAGAAAAAACAAAGTTGAATTGAACATGTAGTTATCTATCATTGAGAGTTCCAGAAAATATTTCAAAATGCAAGTAATCCAAACAAGAAATGGTCAATAGGCCAGCAAAGACAAATTGGACAAGTAAGAAAGTAACCAATTGTAAATGAAATTTTATGGTCCCCAAAAATCAAACACAAGCTAATATTACTTGCAAATTTTGTTCCATTGAAGAACAAGAAACGTTAGATTGCGTAGGGGTGCAAATGAAAATGATACCCATCATGAACAACGCAATTAGGGTGGAAATTGTGGATCCCATTTGCTTAGGGTAAGAATCAAACCCTTCTTATAAAGTCACGCATACTCACATGCTGGAAGGATGATCTATAAGACTATAACCAACTAGGTCAACTTTGATTTTTTGATACGTATTTTATTAGGTGATGCACTTAAAACATGTAACAAAGTTTTTTCTTATTAAATATTAAGCTCATATTTTATGCAATGAGGGCATTGTCCGAATTAGTTCATATTATTGATCAAAGTTTTGCATTAACATATGTGCACAGGAGAAATGTTTCACTTAAAAAAAACAAAGGGAATAAAGCTTAACATCTAACCAATTAATCCACATATTTTTAACAAGAAGCTTGGTTTTTCTTGGAAATACTACATCCGTAACCTTGAGATTGAAGGAATGAGGGTTGAATCTCTACGACCACACTAGGGGCACTTTAAGGCGAGAGATCCCTTACTCTTTAGTCTTTCCCCTCACTCGCACTGTCTCACAATATCTAACCCGCATATACTAACCTTTCCTCCCACCAACACGAAAAATATAAGAGTTGAGGTTTGAATCAGAACCCTTTTTCATATTTTAAGAAAATAAAAATTAATCCGTACTTTTATATACTTGTACAATCAAGTTTAACTGGTCAAATTAACAACAACCCGCATGTTAGACAAATAGACGATACATATACACTAATAAACTTGAGTCACTTGACCACGCACCACGGTCTGCGGTGCCATCCTAGCTAACCCATGGCGCACGAAACAGCCTAGCACATCCTAATACTATCCGACTATCCGTCTATCCTAGTTCAATTGTGACACCCTTGTTTCCAATAAAAGACCAAAAACTTTGTTGGGTTCATAGCTTATTCAGAATTCTGTATATTTCTCTCTGCAAAATAAATCAAGGATCAAAAGATGACGATACGTTTCGTGTTAATGGTGAACAAACAAGGCCAAACTCGGCTAGCTCAGTACTACGAGTACCTCACTATCGACCAGCGCCGAGCTCTTGAGGGTGAGATCGTCCGCAAATGCCTCGCTCGCAACGATCAACAGGTCTCTCTCTTTCCTTTTGTGATCTCTCTTTACTATTCCTAAATTCAGCTCATTTTTTTTGTGTATAATTTTGATCAATTTTGTTCTTTTTTGTGTATTGGGTCTTGTAATTTATCATTCATCTGAGCATTGTGGGTCAAATCTGATTGTGGGTAGTTGTTAATTTTGAATTTTAGGTGTTTTTGATGGGTGTTTGATCTGGTTCATGCTTCTATTAATGAGCAATTATCTGGGTGTTATTGAAATTGGGCTAAATGTGGAAAATTTGGATCAATTCTGGGTCTTTTCTGTGATGGTACTTGTAGATTGGAATTTGTCATCCTTATGATCAAATTGGATTGCGGGTAGTTGTATACTTAGTTCATGATTTTAGGTTTTTAAAAAAAATAAAAATTGGGATTTATGATCTTGTTTTTGCGGTAATTAATTTTGGGTGGTTTTGGATCCCTTTTTACAGAATTTAATGTCTGTTTGATGTTTTTTGGCATTGTAAGGAAAGGTTTTCATTGTGGATTATGACTTTGTGATTATGATTCTTGAAAATTCATAAATACAAACAGAAAGCTTTAAATTTGCTTAGCTGAAGTGTGCGATTTGAGTGTTTGGAGGTGCTCTAATCTTGTTCAATTCCTGCATTGTGAAAAAACCAGCTATCTATGTGATTTTTATTTGTTGTAAAGTTCATAATTTATGTTATATCAAAGTTATTCGTGTTTGTTGCATCTTGAACGGTTAGTGACATATGGACTATTGTTGGTTTAATGCAATTTTGTTTAGCAATTTGATTAATCACAAAATATGAAAATCGGTCTTTAGGTCTTACTTTAGCTACTGATTTAAAGGAAAATTAAACTTGTTCCACAAGTGGGTTTGTATGACCATGCTTGCTTCTGGTTTGACACATTACTAAACAAACATTCCTCCCTTTTGACATGGCAGTGTTCGTTTGTGGAGCATCGCAATTACAAGATTGTATATAGGCGCTATGCATCTCTATTTTTCTTGGTTGGAGTTGACAACGATGAGGTGATTATTTGCTCTCATTTAAGTTTTTATTTGTCCAATTATGTTACTTCTAGCTGTAGCTTTGATATTGCTTTTCGTGTTTTAAACAGCTTAAGGCTGCTGTTTTTTTTAGTGCACAGGCATGAATGCATGTGTTTATGTGCAAGCTCACTTTTATCATCACTCTTTTGGGTGTAAGGCTTCTTTATAAGCTTAAGACCTCTCATGGGTATTGTATCCATGTTATAGGTATAGTTCAAGCATTTTCTACTTTCAAAGAAGAAAAAGGTCCTGAGACCTCATTTTGAGGATTTCTTAGTTGTCGTTTAGTTGGATACTTATATGTAGGAAGTTAGACCTTTGAGGGTTTTGCAAGTATCATGGAGTCCAACTTGCTGAAAAACTTGGAAAGTATAGAGAACTGTTTGGTTGTAAGGAGTAGAGATTTTTATCAAAAGCTCCACTTACCTAGCCTCAATTTGTGGGAAGTAAAATTCTCCAGTGTTAACTCCTCAGTTTTCTACTTTTCACTTGGATTTTTGTGCCAAACTGCCAACTAAACACCCGGTCAGACTATGTTATTAATAATTTTCATGTGTCTTCCATCATAAGTGTTGTGTTGGTGAATTCTATGTTTTGTGGAGTCTTATTTGAGCAACAACAACTGTACCCTGTGGCCTGTGATGATCCTGTCTTTGTGTTTCAGTATTGCGCTGTTAAAACGTGTTATAGGTCAAAATACTTTCCTTCTATCTTTGTTGGGGAAAGGGAGCAACTATGTTTTGTGATATCTGTTGGATGATCACATTCTTATATGATACCTCCAAATTTACATCCCTTCTGCTAGTGTGCTACTCGTTAAATTTGGGTCTGTATACTCTATTGGGGGATGTTAATTTCATCATATTATAATTTGTACATAATACCTCCAAAAAACAATACAAGTTAAAATGTACTGCAGATGATTTTACTTTCAGTAACCCTGATGTTTTTTCTATCGGAAGGTTGAGGATAGAAGTGTTTTGTACTTTGCTGTAATAAGTGTAAATGTACTCTTGCTTAGAGTTTCTGCAGCCAGCTACGATAGACAGGCTATTGAAGTATGTAATAACTAATAAATAGTAATCATTGTCTTTTTGTACGTACATTTTGGTGATTCTTCAATTAGAGGCATGAAAATAGCTGGGATTGTGTGTATCAGTATTAAGTGGCAATCATGCACTCTATACTGAAAGAATTCCCCGCAACATCATCCATTGGGAAGATGGGCAGTTGAGTTTCTTCTCATATCTATGGACATCTCAACAATCATCTTCCCTAAACTATTTTATCCTCATCTTATCTCCTTTTTCCTTTCACTTTCAAACATTATGAGTCTTCTACCTTTGTTTTCCTTGCCTGTCAAATTTACCATTCTGTTCTTGGCTTAAGGTCCTCCACAGAGCGAATATTTAAAAAAAAGGTTTAAACTTTGAAGTGATGATGGAATTATTGTGTTATTAGCTATTCTCCAATTTCTTGAACATTGATTAGTTTATATGTTTGATTTTGTGTGTGTATACACTATACATATGCCGATGGCATTGTATAATAAGAGTACAAAAAAGTTGTATATCTAGGATAAGTGGTCGTAAAGCAGGGCAAACTTCAAATATTAGTTTTTATTTATTTATTTATTTATTTTATTTTATCGTATTGTCTTTTGGTTTATGTTTGGAATCTGGAATCTATCAACAACTCAAGGTCAACACTATTTGGCCTACTTATTCCTGTTAAATCCTTTCTTGGAATTCGAGATAAATATGAGACTGGTGTAACTTTTGTTTAACTATTCATCCCCGAGCTGAAATACTATTTGGCCTACTTATTCCTCTCCTAATGCTGTAGTATCTTCAGTTCCCGAGCTCTTCTGATGCAAATCATAGAACAATTAATTTACTCAAGTCTCATAGTTTTCATCTTGTTTGAATGTAGCCTATTGCTTGAGATTTTTATGTGTAAAGTACTGATGGAGATGCTGTGTGATGATTTCTTTGTTGCACAAGTTAACTCTCACCTCAGCATTAAATAAAGTATTTTATTGCTGTCTTTTAAATTGCAGAATGAGCTTGCGATTCTGGAGTTCATACATTTATTGGTAGAAACCATGGATCGACACTTTGGCAATGTGGTGAGTGTCATCCTGCATACTTTTCCCTTCTTAAAACTTGTATTATCATATGTTCTTTATTCTTAATTTTGATTGCAATAATGCAGTGTGAGCTGGATATTATGTTCCATCTAGAGAAAGCACATTTTATGTTGGAGGAAATGGTGATGAATGGATGTATCGTAGAGACGAACAAATCTAACATTTTGGCCCCTATACAGTTGATGGATAAAGCATCTTAATTATGTGCTTGGATGAGGTACAATTTAGGCTATATTGTATATGTTGACATTCTTCTTTTCGCCAAATTTTCGAATTCACAAAATCAACAAAATGAGGACAGTGCTGTTAACTTTTTCTCAGTTGTATGTTAACAATCATTAAGTTTGTTACTAAGCATGTTTTATTTCAAGAATGTTAGTGGTACTTTCCTTTCTGTGGAATAGCTGTAATTTTGTCATTCATATGAGATAAAATGAAGTTATGTTACTGTTACTCCGTATAATTTAAGGCTTGTGTTATACACTTATACTTCGTATATTTTTTCCCCTGATTCTCTGATTTACTATGGTCTTTGGATGCAGTAAAATTTTGTAATTTTAAAAAAATAAATATAAAAAAAATGTTTTTGACCATTTGAGGTAGTGTATGGAAAACAAAAATGCATACTCCAAAGGCCTTTGTTGATGCTCTTGGTTATTGGCTTATCGCAACTCCTATGACACATTTAGCTCTAATGTGAGGTTATTTTATCAAACTTGAGTTGCATTTCTTCAAGCACAAATGGTTGTGGTTATGCATTGACAATCATGAAAGTCCAGCCGTTGCAATAATAAGCTGGAGGAACTATTTCTGTCTTCTGTTTCTATTTTCATTAGTTTGGGGCAAAACATGAGTTCATTTTAACCTGTTATAATCAACAAAAGCTCCTCAACTATGAAATTTTTCCCAAACAATTTACTAGTAGTTAGCTAACACAAGCTCTAGAACATTTGAGGAAATTGCATGGAAAGAAGTAAATAACTTCACAATAATCAACACATAAGGTCATTCCTAGATCCTCTATTGCGCCAAAGAAACAATTTTTGCCTTTGTCGATGCTCTTGGCAACTGCAATAGCTCTCGCAACACCTTTAGCTCTGAAGTCAAGTCAAGATAACTACACTTCAACAGCAATTTTTCCAGCACAACTGAGATACCAAGCACATATTCAATCAATTTGAGCTCCACACTTGACCCAGTAATACCTGTAATTTTTGCCTTAACGAGATGTCCAAGCTTATAGTTGTTGTCATAGTCAAATTTGTGTTGAAGAATGCTTTTGTTCGGAGTAATCTGTCCACAATGACAGTAATTTCTTTAGAATTAGAAACCACAGGGGTGCCTTGTATAGACAAGGTAATTAAACAAAACTCTAAAAAGTTTCGTAGGGTAATTTCGACTTCTGCAAAATGTTTCATGCTGTAAAACTACGGCTATTGTATATCTTCAAGATCTGTGAGTCAATTCTAAAACATATGCTATAAAATTTATGCATAAATTACGAGTACTTACTGATAATTCAAGATTCTTAATATAGGGACAATTTTGAAACATGCTGATAGTGAAACAAAATACATTAAAATCATTCAAGTTGAGTTCTGTCAGGCAAAGCTTTTGCAGGTGATTAAATGTCAGAGTAAGTTTGTTCTTACAACCTGCAGCCAAGAACTTGCATAACAAAGAGAACAGAGATTAAATAAAGGGACCATTTTTTTTTTTTTAAAAAAAAAAACCGTATTTTCAAATAATGAATACTGTAGAAATTGTAGCTGTGATTTTAAATCTACCTTACAGAGGTTGCCATCAAATTCAAGGTTTTGAAGCTTAACTGGCTGAACTGCAAGGATCTTAATAGTGTTAACTGTTTTTAATCTTTCTATGTATGAACCGTTCCCCATTGAGGATAATTTTAGTGAAACGCGCTTGAGATGAAAAGCATTCCTGAAAGCCAGGGATGCAAAAGGGCCTTTTATAGTCAAGTCTTCCAGGATAGGCACATGATCAAATACTAGATTAGTATTACCATCTACAAACAGAAGCGTTAATGAAGTAAGTCGCGGACAATTTTTAATCAATCTTCTGAATACACCATGTTTAATTTCCAAAGAGAATAGCTCAAGAATCCGAAGATGAGCAAAAGCCGTACAGTCACTTGGTGGAGCATTCAGTACATACCAATATAATCTCAATTCTACCAGCTCATTGCATTCGAAAATATAAGAAGGCACAATAACAGGATCCCTTTCATCTTCTTCAGACAAAAGAGTGATCTTTTTAATCCGTGCTCTCGATAGGAAAGATAGCCACTGACTGAGATTAAGGTTGAATTCCTGATCAAGATCTTCTGGAACATGAAGATAGAACTCATGTACAGGACCATTGTGATGAAGCAATATACTACTGATAATGCCGCTGATCTTTTGCCAATCAAAGCTTCCGCTTGATTCATATTCTTCCCAGAAAGCTTTATCAAAGACAAGGTGCTTAAGGGACAACCAATTACGCCTCCATTTTCTTGATAGGACGCTCATCTTAGCTACCATCGACACTGGTAAACGTTGCAGGATATTGTCTGTTAGATCAGTTGGCAGACTACTGATTAAATCTTGGTTTGGTTCAGGAATCTTGGTTTTTTTATTAGACTTTGAAGAAGCCATTGTTTACTTAGAGATCGAACTCGTAATTTGGCCAAGTTTTATAAGTAGACTATACAATGCAGAAAGGTGTATATAGTCCCTATGGATTCCAAGTATTAGTAGTGTGGCTTCCCAAGTGATCAGTTTGCTTAGATTTGGGGGGTGAAAACTGAAAACTGTAAAGTCATTGTTAAAAATAAAAACACAGAAGTTTAAGAGTCAATGAATCTATGTGTTTTTTTAACTCTAATATAACTCGTATTATTCAAGTTCAAAGACCATTATTATTGAAAAAAAGAGATACTCGTATTTATTTATATTAAGAAAAATTAATTAGACAAGTCTAAAATAAATACTTCCTCGATTCACAAATTTACTATAACTAACCCTTGTCCTCGTAATTTATAGTTATAAATCTATGGTAAAATATGGTCATGTAAAATCTTATTTAAAGGCATGGATGTAAAAATTTATTAATATAAATTTTTACGCCGACATAGTTAAAAATATGCTCCGTAATTGTTAAATTTGTATGATTGTGTGTTGGTAAACACAACAAAATAAACTAGTTAACTAAATATCTAAAGCATATTGCCTTAGCATGGGAGAGAGGGAGAGTATTTGTGTTTTAATGTAAAACATAAGTTTGGGGTAAAATATGAATTCAGTACAACATTTTTTTCAGCAAAATTTCTCCAATCTTCAATTCTCAAAATACTCTTCCCCAAGCATTTTATACATGCATTGATATACTTAACATTTTATAGCAAAACAAATATGAATTGAATTATAATGGAACATGGGCCCATTATAGTAGCCAATAAAAACATGACAAAGTAAGGTTGTATGTAGGGACCACATACAACAATTGTATGTGTAGCCTTTACCGCAAAACAAAGCTCTTGATCATTTGAGGAAATTGCAAGAACATAACTATACATCATAACAACCTAGATCTTTCATTGCGCCAGGCAAACAAATTTAGCCCTTTTCGATGCTCTTGGCAACTGCAATAGCTCTCGCAACACCTTTAGCTCTGAGCTCGGGTCAAGTTTAGCACACTTAAACATGAATTTTTTCAGCTTAACTGAGATACCAACAATATATTCAACCAATTTGAGCTCCGCACTTGAGCCAGTAATACCTGTAATTTTTGCCTTAAGAAGGTGTCTAAGCTTAAATTTGTTGTCGCAGTCAAATTTGTGCTGAAGAACACTTTTGTTCGGAGTAACCTGTCCACAATGACACAGTAAAACACAGGGGACACGATAAATGAACAAAATTGTTTAAAGTTTCATAGGGTAATTTCAACTTCTGCAATGTTTCCTGCTGTAGAAATATGGACTATATTCATCTGCTATGAAATTCATGTATACATACTTACTGATAATTCAAGATACTTGATATAGGGACAATTTTGAACCATGTTGATAGTGAAAGAAAATACATTAAAATGGGGTTTTCTTGGTCTCTACTAAGTAGAGTCCACTTGGCCTCTACTAAGTAGAGTCCACTTGGCCTCTACTAACCTACCTTTTTGGAATTATTCAACTAACCTTTTTGTCTTTTTTGTTTGGTATTGTTTTTAATGTCGATGGTATACCAATAACAACCAACTTAAGCTTAGATGGTATTGTTCTTTGATACCTTCGAATTCTTAGATGGTATTTCTTTTTGATACCTTCGAATTTTTAGATGGTATTTCTTTTTGATACCTTCGAATTCTTAGATGGTATTTCTTTTTGATACTATCTAATACCTTTTCAATACCAACGAACACCTTACTGGTACTTACAAACTTATATATAATATTAACTTAATGTTTACTTGTTTCTTGATTAATGACTTTTATCGGTACTAGTTATCACAACTCTAATACTTATACATCAAAATAAGTTATTTTAACAGTTTAATAGCCCACCATGCTTCACAATAATTATTATTTAACTAGAGAGTTTTGATCAATACCTGAACTTAGTCGACAATGGAACCTCCGGCGTTCTGAGCTTCTGGCTTTACCAAGGTAGCTAACCCCAACCATGTCTTCCTTAGATCAGGCTCAGCACAGATCTATTTCGTTTCCTACCTTAGACCGTAATCTCTAACTAAACAATCCTTACTGTGTTTATGATGGAAATATTTAAACAGAAAGATAACTCATTTGATATATAAGATTCAAGGGGATAACGTTCTCCTCTTGAACTAAACTTTTATTTAATTTGAAAAGATTACAACACTCATATATTACAACACACACACACAAACTGAAAGCTTAAACAGACATAAGCTGAACTAGAGTTTTCTCTACTTTAAGAGAGATGGAAAACCAATCTGTCTCTTAAGGTGAGTATTTTTCTCTAGAGGACTCTCAATTATTTTTAGAGTAATTCTCTAGCTAACTCTTCCAACTCTGCCCTCACTTCTTTGCCTAATGCCTTTTATATAGGGAAACAAAGTTACATAGGATTCCTACCAAGCAATTCTACACCATTGCTTTTTACAGAGATATTTTGAAACAGAAACCATTAGTAAAACGTGGCTACAGTGAAGATTCCTTGCATTATTGCTGGTGTGGGCTCAGGTTTCCATCATATTTTGTAGGCTGTCTTTGTTGTCCATACTTTCTTCATATTGGACATACATTGGGTTGTCTTCTTCTATACCTAGCTCCATCACATATTTAGCTGTATAGGATTCATCCCATGTGACAAAGATCTCCAATAAGTGCTCTTTTCCTTCTAAGGATAAATATCTTCCAGCTTCAACTTGTTCTAGATAATCATACACTGATTCGCCATGTAATACTCCTTCCTCTAGATAATTCTTTAACCATTCTGGTGCCACTATAGTAGTATTTCCCACATGTATTATGACTGGTGGTTCTTCCTTTAATGCTATGAACTAGTTAAGATACTGAGCAATATAGAAAAATCCATAAGCTCTTGCTTCTGTAGGATCTTTTACTCGTTTATGCTGGATACAGATTGGATCTTTGAGTTTGCGATGAACGTCTTCAAACATGATCAGGAAATGGGGAGAGCTAATTTTTCCTTCAATCATTTCGATGTTTGCACTTTGTACTTGGACTTGTTCAACTCTTCCTTTGTATCTTGTAGCTTCATAAATTCTCCTAAAGACATACTTTTGGAATTTTGTGAGTTTTTCAAAGAACGTGGTATTACTATCTGGAAATGGCACAATACTATGGACCATCCCGTAATCCCAAGCTCTGTAGTGCTCCACTACATAAGGTGCCCTCCATTCAGGTGAATGTGGATGAATTGACACAGTACCCACTCTGGAATTGGTTTTGAACATTATTCTACTTCCCCATAAATCATAGACATCATACATCTTGTATGACCTTGATACGACTAGATCATACCAGAACTTAAAATTATTATCTTGTATTTTATTTAGTATAATATCCTGAATATCAGGAATGAGCCTCAGAATTATGATCATTACTTCATACATTAGGAATCTTCGAACAGCTACATGACAACTTTTAATCAAACCATCTCGGGATCTCTTTTTTGATGAAACGATCATGGCCTCCATCAAGGCCCAAGTGGAGGGTGAAACCCGCTCCATTATTTTATCAGTCTCTTCAATAAGAGTTTTTCTCCCTGCCTCCATCTTTTCTATTTGATGGGCAGGAGGTTTTTCCGATGTCTTGTGCTTCTTCGTCATTAGCTAATTCTCTGGTTAAGCTGTCTGCCAAAGAATTCTTTGTTCCCTGTATATGTTCAACAGTAAAAGAGAATTGGTTAAGCCATAATTGCCAACGCAGGAGTCTCCCTTGCGCTTGCATATTAGACAAATTCTTTTTAACAAAACCGAGTATGCCTTTGCAATCTGTTCTTATTAAGAACTGTTTAGGGGCTAAGAAGATTAAGAACTTCTCGATCCCTCTAATTACTGCAAGGATTTCCTTTTGCATTGTAGGATAATTTAACTCAACTTTATTAAAACTTCCACTGCTATATCTGCAAAGTTTTTCTCCTTCTTTTATTTTTAACACAGCGCTCCAGTGCTCATTACTAGCATCTGTTTCAAGGATTAAGTCATCTTCACTAGTAGGTAGTGTTAGTACAGGAAGATCTTTACACATAGCTTTTAAATTTTGCACAATTTTAGAATCACAATCCTTCCAGCTCCAAGTTAATTCTTTCTTGAGTTTTTGTTGTAATGGTTTTCTTAATAGAGAAAGATTTTCTATGAAATCAGAAGCATAAGTTAAACATCCAAGAAATCTTTCTAGTTGTTTTCTATCTTCAATTTTATCAGGGAATTTTTTAATCTTTTCTAGGATATGCTTTTGCAATATTATATGTCCTGCTTTAATTTCTAATCCTAGAAACTCAATTTCTTGTTTAGCATATACACATTTATCTTTTCCAAGGATTATTCCATGTTCAGCACATTTTTGAGTTACGGCTTTAAGATCATTCTTATGCTGTTCTAAATCCTTTGAGAAGATTAAAAATATCATCTATGTAAACCAAACAACAATGATTAAGTTCTCTAAAAATATTATCCATTCTTCTCTGAAATATTTGTGGAGCATTTTTTAATCCAAAAGGCATGACTAACCATTCATAATGCCCTTGAGGAGCACTAAATGCAGTTAATGGAATGCTTTCTTCTTCCATTTTAATTTGCCAATAACCACTCTTACAATCCATTTTAGAAAACCATGTGGCTCCTTGTATTCTATTAAATAACCCAGTTTTGTTAGGAATGTAATAGCCATCAAAAACAGTATTGTCATTTAGTTGTTTATAATTAATGACCATTCTAGCTTTACCTCGTTTTTCTTCTGCATGGTTTCTAACCATGAACGCTGGACTGTTATGAGGACTCTTGCTATTCCTAATTAACTTCTTATCCAACAATTCTTTTATTTGCTCATCGAATTCTAATATATCTTGGTAGGTATAAACCATTTGTCTTACTCTGATAATCTTATTAGGATTTGTTAAAGTTATCTTAGCAAATGCTTTATCCCTTTCCCAATGCTCTAAAGGATTTGTTGAATATAATTTTTCACATAACTTTTCTTGTTGCTTATTAATTTGATCTATTAATGATGATTCATACTCAGAAATTCTAAGTGCAACCTCTCGTTGTGTAGGTGTAACCCTATCACCACGCTGGCTGCGCGTAAACTCCATAGTCTGATGGGTATAAGCCTTTAATATTTTTTGTATAGGAACAGAATGACCATTAATAGTAAAGATTATCTGATCAATTGTTTGAGTGCATGGGGAGTATAATCTTTGAAAGTTATTTCCTATTATCATATCATGACTTGGCTGATCAGTAGCCCATAAAATAGGAATAACACATCGAACTCCTCCAATTTCTATTTTTAAATCTTCAATTATCTCCGTATGCATCATGACACTATTATTAGCGATTCTAACTTGCATAGGATTTTTAGCCTTTTTCCATAAGAATTCTGGAAATAATGATCTTTTTCCAAAACATGTAGAGCAACCACTATCAATATACGCACATAATTTATATTTATTATAGTCTTCAATGCATATATCAATTGGAATATAAATGCTATTAGGATTAGTACTGGTTACTTCATTACAAGCTTCCATTTGCATATTAACTTCATCTTCATATACTGGTTCACTCACAGTTTTAGTCTTATATCCAATTACTTTCCTTTTATCAATAGGATTATTTAAATCTTCATTTAACTCAAAACTAGAACATGATCCCATATCAATGCTATGCCTTGCAGGTTGTTTTAAAGCCTTTTTACTCTCATATTTTTCATTTAGTTTCTTTAGTAGAACTAATATTTCTTCTTCATCTTCTTCTGGCTTCTCATCACATTGTTTTTTCAATTTTATAATCGTTGAGTTTTGTCTACTTAGACTTGGTGTTCTAAGACTCATATTTCTCTGTATCTTAGGTTTTATAGCTACTCCAATATGAAGTAACCCTGATTCATCAATTAACATTTTACTTGATCTATTACTAACTGCCGGATTCATAAAGAATTCTTCCCAAGTTTTTTCAATTTTGATTTCGTTAGGATTTACTTTTATAGGTGTAATTTTCTTCTTAGGGCCTCCTCCTTGCTCATACTTCTGAGCATCGACTATTTATTTTTTAAAAGATGTGTCTATTGTGTTTACCAACTTATAAACCACCTTCCATTTTAATTGTATGGGTCGTGTTCCTTTATGCATTTTTACTCCTTCTGTTAGTAGTTTGATAGCTAAAAACTTAGACGGAGTCTCCTAAGCTCACATAATATCTAGGTTCACATATGTAGCTTACCGTTCCTTGACTTAAATTACATGTGATACCACTGATTATTTGATCATAAAATTCTTGATGTCTAATATCACAAATAAAACTTAAGCACTTAACATCTTTGCCAAAGTCTTGTAAAGGAGTTATGTATACTTGTACTGCACCAATACAGATGTAACTATAATTTCCTTTTTCTTTATGTTTTTTAATACTTTTCCAGTTTATGATGTTAATTTCAGCTGCTTTTTTGTTCACAATCTTCGATTACTATACTTCCTTCCATTTTTTCACATACATATTTAGTTCTTGTTTTAAAGAAAGAAGTTTTAAATATTTTATCCTTAGTAATCTGAGGAAAATTCCAGCTTTCTTTGTTTTTCTGGTCTAGGTCATTATCTTCAAATGAATATTCAGCTCTTTTTAATTGACCTATAGTCATTTTGCTTTTATCCTCATCATTGTCATCTGATTATGAGTTTTCTACTTCTTCTCCTTCCATCATATTATTTATTTCTTCGTAATTTTCATATTCAAACTCACTGTCTTCAGGTTCTTCATTATACTCATTTTCTTCTTCTATTATTTCTACTATTCCTTTATTATTACTTAAAGCCAATTCTAAAGCCTCGTCTTCTGATATTTCTATGTAGTCCCAACTACCTAAGGCTTCCATTAATTTATGATTAGCTTTCTTACATTCATTAGCATAATGTCCTAATTCTCTACAAGACCAACACTTGCATGTTTTCTTTTTCTCAGGACAATATGTTGCTTTTCTGAAAAACCTACTTGGTTTTCTATATTTATGTTTATAATACTTCTTTTTATAGGTTTCTCCTCTTGATCTGTCAAATTTATTTTTCTTATAGTTCCTTCTCTTATTGTAATTTTTTCTTTCACATCCATAGTTATTTGGGAAATCCCAACAAGTGAGAAATTGTCTCTTCATTTGTTGAGTTCCTGCAACTTCTCTACATTTCTTTTCAATCCATTTTCTTAAAAAGGCAATTCTATTTCCTAGGGCATCCCTAGCTAAAAATTTTTCTTTCCATTCTTGATATTTTTCACTAATTTCTTCATTAAGGGGACTTGGTAATTTATCATAGAACATTCCAAGATTTGTCTCGTTTTCTCCAATTTTATAATAATATGTCTCAAACTCCATAATGTAACTCTCAACATATTTCATATTACAGATGGACAAATTACTTAACTTTCTTTGATATTCTATTCGTTTTTCATTAGGATCAGCTCTTGGACCAATGAACTCTACCCCAATGTATTGACATAACTGCCTAAACATTCTAGTAGGAGATTCACTAGTTCTTAATGTAGCTTTGACTTCTTCATCTATACCATCATACCAATCTTCTACACAACCATAAAAACTATGTTCGATATAATTTAAGAAATTCTCAGAAGTCCAGTCAGTGTTTAGGTTGAGTACACTACTCATGCTCTTTTTCCACTGATCTAATACATTTTGTCTATCTCTTACTCCATCTAACTTAAGCTTATATCCAGTTTGACTTATGGGTTCAAGAGTTACTTCTTCTTGTTTAGGAATTTGGTTTGGCATAACCTTGACACTAAACCGGGTAGTTTTCCCTGGTATGTATCTTGGTCGTGTGCAACTTCCTTCTCCTTGATATCTAGGTCTTTGGATAACATTATTTACGTTAATGTTTTCATCAATAATTTCTTCTCCCACATCATTATTATCCATTACTCTTTTACCTAGTTTATTTTCAATCTTTTGTTGGACTACTTCTATGGGTAGAAAATCCAGATCATTTAATTTCATTAATCCCATTTGTTGATATAGGTCTTCTCTAAAGTAACATAATTATTTTCTTCTATAGAAGAAATCCCTTTTTTAGAAATTAAATTCATGATTTCGTTAAGCTTATTAGGGTCTTCTTCCTTATCGAATAAGACTTGTAGTTCTTCAAGCGTTTTCTCCTGAATATGATGGCTCATTTTTAGTCTCTTGATTACTAATGGGTCTTTTAGGAAGTGATACAGTAAACTTCTTATTTTTATGTAGATTTTGAAAAGGATATTTATATTTATATGGAACAATCTTTTCCTTACTAGGTGATACTTCTTTGTTAAACTGATGTCTAACCTCGTTTGTTAAAGCAAGTTGTACTTGTTTAACTTGTTCTTTTAGCTCACTTAGATTTTTATTAATCTCTGATATTTCTGTTAATAGCTTATGCTCACTGCTCATGCAACGACAATGTACGCTACCAACTTCTACTTTAAGCTCACCAATTTGATCTACAATATAATTAAGGACCAGGCCAAGATTATTAGAATTTTCTGGAATATGATAGTAGTGCTTAAAATCAGGCTTTTTACACTCAGTAGATGGTCTAGTATTCTCCAGTTTTACCTAATTATTACAATCTAATTTAGCTTTTAGTAGTATGGCTCTGATACCAATCAAACACAGCTAGATACCAACAAAGTTTTAATTAGGATACCAACTATAAAGCTAATTATACCAACAATAATATTTGTTTAATATGATACCAACCGCAGTACTATAATGATACCAACAAGTTACAGGATGGTATTTTGATACTACTCAGGATGGTATTGAGTATATAGATCGTTGGTGCTTACAGATAAGGTACTCTTTTTTTTTTTTTTTTTTTTTTTTTTTTTTTTTTTGTCTTTTTATCTTTTTGTTAAATTACGAAAATACCCTTAGTTGAGTCCACTTGGTCTATAACTAGTAGGCCTGTTCACGGATCGGATATCCGAAGACTCGGATTTCAAAAATTGATATCCAAATCCGATTTGAAAAATTCGGATATCCGATATTCAGATATCCAAAATTTTCGGATCGGATGCTTCGGATATCCATTATCCAATATTAAGTAAAATTGTTATGATTACTTTCTAAATTTCACTAATTTTACCTTTTTTATCGCTAAGTTGTACAAAATATTTTAACAAAAATAGTAGTCCTTTTGCAATTAATATTATCATCAAATATATTAAGAATATTACAATAAGTTAATAATACAGGGTTAGTTTTATATGAACAATTTAAAAATTATATTATTTTAGGCTTTATATTTCAGATATCTTTCGGATATCGGATATCCGAAATTCTGAAAATTAATATCCAAATCCGCATCCGATATCCGCTTTTTCGGATCGGATATTCGATCCGAAATGAAAACTCGGATCGGATATCCAAAAATTCGGATCGGTTGCGGATCGGATTATCGGATTTTCGGATTCTTGGATAGTTTTGTACAGGCCTAATAACTAGTTGAGGCCTAGAATTTCTCCATTAAAACCATCCAAGTCGAGTTTTGTCAGGCAAAGACTTCGCAGGTGACTAAATGTCTGAGAAAGTTTTTCGAAACAGCCTGCAGCCAAGGACTTGCATAACAAAGAAAACAGATTTTATATAAAGGGACCGAAATATATTTTTCAGATATTGAATACGGAGTACTATATATGCATTTTACCTTACAGAGGAGGCCATCAAATCGAAGGAATTGAAGCTTAACAGGCGGCAATGCAAGAGCCAGAATCGCGCTGACAGTTTCTAAGTAAGTAGTGTTTTCCATTGGGGACAAAGATAGTGAAATGTGCTTAAGATGGAATGTATTTCTGAAAGCCAGTGATGCAAAAGAACCTTGAATACTCAAAATTTTAAGGATAGGCACATGATCAAAAACCAGATTAGTAATTCCAATGCAATCTTTAAGCCTTAACTGAGTAAGTCGTGGACAACTTGCGATCAAACTTCTGAAACAATCATGTTTAAATTCAACAGACAGTAGCTCAAGGTTCCGAAGATAAGCAAAACCAATACAGTCACTTGGTGGAGCATTCAGTGCATAATTAACTATCTTCAAATGAACCAGCTTATTACACGCGAAAATATGAGAAGGCATAACAGGTGGGCTATCAGTTTTAGCCAAATTCACAAGAGTGATCTTTTTAATCGCGGCTCTTGATAGAAAAGATAGCCACTGACTTAGATTAAGGTAAAATTCATGATCAAGATCGTTTGGAACATGAAGACAGAACTCAAGAACAGGACCATTGTGATATAGCAGTATACTACCGATAATTTCATTGATACGTTTCCAGTCAAATTTTGTGCCTGATTTATGTTCTTCCCAGAAAGCTTTATCAAAGACAAGGTGCTTAAGGGACAACCAATAACGCCTCCATTTCCTTGATAGCACACTCGTCTTAGCTACCATTGATACTGGTAAACGTTTAAGGATCTCGTCTATCAGATCAGTTGGAAGACTACTGATTAAATCTTGGTTGCTTTCAGGGACCTTGGATTTTTTACTAGACTCGGAAGAAGCCATTTTCCACTACTTAGAGATCGAACCTGAAATTTGGCCTAGTCTTATAAGAGCAGTATACAAACAATGCAGAAAAGTGTATCTAGTGTCAACACCCACAAATATAACCAAAAACCAACCCAAATTCACTACAATTAATCCACCAAGCAAAACAACCAAGATGGATAGCAAGAACCAGCAACAATAACACACAATATAAGCGTAAAAAAACACTTTGATGTGAAGAGTAAAAACCACGGGACTTGTAAGGTTTTCTTCTTTTTTAATGATTATACTACCTCCGTTTAAAATTATTTGCAACAATTTGACATAAAGTGTGGGTATAAAATGTCGACACTATACAAATAATTTGCAACGGTGGTAGTAATGAAATTGAGGGCAAAAGAAACCTATTAGATAATAGGTTAATATTATCTTGTGAATATTCTGTAACTAAATTACATAAGATATATATTACAGAATATTCACAAGATAATATTAACCTGTTATCTAACAAAACCCAAATCAGTCAACAAAGTCTCAAAGTGTCACAACCCACCAACAAGTACATGCTTAAGAGAATAATAACTTAAATAGCAAAAGTGAAGAATATTACCAAAATACAGGGTTTCTGTCTAACAGCAATTCCAGACAAATCAGAGCTTCAAATGACGATCCAACCGTTCAAGTATAGGCCCTATGAATTCTAAACAAGCTGCAAAAATTTGAGCATGACTTAACGGTGAAATTTCCGTCAATGGACAGTTTTGTGAAGGTGAGATTCACTTAAAAACCCTCCCCTCTCCTTTCTTGACTTTTGATACTAGCTCAGTAGCTCTTACACTCCTCAGTCCTCATACAATGCACACGGCTTGTTCTTATACTTCCTCCGTCCCTCGTTGATAATCTCTTATGGGCTGTATGGGATGATATCTGGGAATGACCGATATCTTGTGAAAGCACATGACCAGGTTTCAATAATTATAAGAAGATGCTGATATGTTACAAAAAGAAGACATATCGGCCTGCCGGAATTCAACACGTAGCAACAGAAGCTCGACACTTGGCACAAAAGGCTCTGCATGGATGAGAGCCACCTGTCAAGGTAAACTATTATAAATAGTAGGTAAGACCTCATTAATGAAAAATTAATGACACTCTCTTACTCTTTCTCTCTCTATCTTCTCTCTTACTTATCTTCTCTTCTAAAACACTTTCTGACTTTATCATCGGAGTGGTTATCCCCGGATCACCCCGGGGTTAGCTAACTTCTTCTCATTGTGTAGGTTCTCAGCTTGCCGATAGAAGTATCAGGATCTTAGGTCCGAATTCTTGGGGAAGTCAGGATCAGACGGAAACAATTTGGCGCTAGAAGGAGGGGGAATTGATCACTTCTATCGCCTAAGAACCTCACACAAAAACATTCATATAACAACGATAACCATGGCCGGAAACAATGGAATACCAGTAGAACAACCCCAGGTGGAAATTATAGATGAAACCCATACCCTAGAGGGTAATCAATTTCATGTGCCGATAACTCCCCCTGCAGGAGGAGGGGAGGCAGAGGATCCTATGGCGGCATTCACTCCAGATGAGTTGGAAACAGCCGCAAGGGTGATGAGTGCAATGAGTAAGAAGAGAAAGGAGGCTGAGGCGGCACGGGCTGAAAGAGAAGCTGCCCAGGCCGATAGAGGAACATCGCACCGTCACCAGGAGGAACAACACAATCAGTTGGAGAACTCGTCGAGGAGACTCCGACATGAATCGCCGGTAAGATCGCATACAACATCACGGCGAGTTGAACAATCCTCAAGTCACGTTGTGAGTACCGGAACTCAGCAGCAGAGAAGTTCGCAAGTAGAGGGTCAAGCAGTGCGCACAGTGGTGCAGTTAAGGGCATCTCCATTTGCCCAGCACATCTTGAATCAGCCAATGGAAAAGGTGAAAATGCCGACTTGTAGGTATGATGGAAGAGGGGATCCGGCAAGATTCATAACGTCCTATGAGGGACACATGATGCTATACACTAACTCGGATGCAGTCTGGTGTAAAGTCTTTCCGACAACTCTGATTGGGGCTGCAGCCGATTGGTTTAACAACCTTGAAGTCGGGTCAGTAGATAGTTTTGAAAGATTGACTGAGATGTTTGTAGGTCAGTATGTCAGTAACAGCGTGAGGCAGAGAACCTCTGGAGAATTGATGGCTGTGGAGCAGAAACCGGATGAATCTTTGAGGGATTACATCAGGAGATTTAACAATGAAGCAAACACCATTCCGAAATTGCAACAGGAAATAGCTGTGATGGCTTTGATGAATGGGTTGGTTGATTCGGATTTTAAAAGATATCTTACAAGGAAGAGCCTGCCGACATTGGCAGCGGCGTTCAGCAAAGCTCATGACTACATAAAGAGTGAGGAGCTGATGAAGACGAGTAGCAGGCATGTGGTTGCCGGAAAAGGGCAAAGTCAGTATGAGGGGACCTCATCTGGAGGAAGCAGGCTGTAACACCCCAATAATTCTCTCTTTAAACCTCTGAGGACCCTGAACAATATTCAAGAGAATTACTGGCGTGCTACCGCCACGTGTTCAAACGTTAAGGCTTTATCAGAAAATAGCAGCGGAAAAACTAAATCAGTTATAAATAAGTTTCAAAACCAACGAATGAAACCAAATTAAGTCATACAACTTGGAACCATTAAGGCCCTTATTCAAAACCCAATAAAAGTAGTAAGTGATTAAATTCAGTGTTCAAATAAATTCAAACCCAAAAGAAATAGTGTCGAATAAAATCGAATTAAAATAAATTCAAACTTGCAAAAGAAATAAAATGAAACAACCAACTCTCTACTCAAGATCCCACAACCCTGATGAATGCTGCATGTGTAAGAACCTGTGGTAATTCTGCTCCCCAATATTACAAGTGCAAAAATTGGATCGTCACAGGGTCATTGAAAGGCGAAGGCCATGACCAAAGAAAGACACACAAAGCACGCAATCAGCAAAGCTGAGTACATACAAGCTGCAAAATAAATTAAGAATTCCATAACATGCTACTAATAATCAATCATCATGCATCATTAAATTATAGACTCAACACACGACTCAACTATTTATATTACTAAGACTCCATTAATTAATAATAGGTAAATCATTATTTTTATTCATTGGATTACGCAATAGACAAGGTTGTCCAACCCATGCTCCATTTGGAACATCAATAAAAGAAAAACCCCATGCCTCCTTTCGGAAACATCAATAAACATCCAACGACCACGGGCGTGACTCCGTGACCGTAGTTAGTATGAGATCTCACCTAACTCCTAGTTTTGAAAAATATTTGAAATAAGAGACTCGTAGATCAGACGGCCTCGAGAAAAGTACACGGCTAATACCCCATGTACCCCAACCCCTGATTGTCATTACTCCAGAAGTGCACCAATCCAGAGTTTTATTGCTCATCCATCTTGCACTTTACGTGATTTACAGGTTTAGACTTGGTGATGACTCATATGTATAACAATACAATCAATCCAATATCAATTCAATCAAGTAAAGCAACTTTTCAATTTCAATTCTTGATTTATTAGTGGCAAGCAACATTTATTATTTATTCCTTTACTACCTCGGTGTATAAACACCTTGAGTGCATAAGGCACCCCAAACTCTTAACCTTGTCTTATAAGACATGAACCATTCCTTTACTCATCCTATTTCATTAAATCATGAATGAGTAATAATTAAGTCATTTCACCAATCACATACCTTTGCCTCTAAGCGCACCTTGCATAATTAGAACATAACCAATAATTACAATAAGGAATAGTGCACGTCAAAGGAAATTCACAATGTATAACCAAACAATTTAACCCAGTCATCCCTAGACATGATACTAAGTTCTCGATCCGTCCTTAAACATGCACCTAAAAGCAAGGTTTTGTAACTTGTACGTACCTTGAGCAAACGAATTGGTATGCCACTTTACTAACTAGAAATCACCTTCAATAAACTCCTCTCCTAAGCCAAATAATAACATCTCAATCAATACCCAATCAATTAAATTTACAGCAATACTAACTTACTTTAAAACCTTCAAAATCCAAATCAAACAACACTTTAAAACCTTCCCTTTTGTTAAAATTAAAGGCTTATATATAGTTCTTTAAATTTTTCTTCATAAAAACCTTAAAATACACTCTTATACATGAAATTACAGCAAGTTCAAAGTCTAATAAAAATCTGAAAATTATATAAAAACCCCTAAAATCTCTCTTTTTAATGGGTGATTAAACCCTCTTTATAAAACATCAAAAGTAGTACTTAGAAACTATTTCCAACACTTGAAACTTCAATAAAAACATATATTTATGCTTAATTAACTTTAAACATAATTAATTTTATTAATCAAACTCAAGGATAATATTTTAAGTATGTAAAAACTTCGTTAAAATCAAAAACTGCCCGAAAATCATATTTAGAGGCTGAATTTGGCCTCGAGAGGGTGGTGCTCACTACCAAAGGTAGTGAGTCTTTCTTAAAACGTGGTTTCCACATGGAAAATACTACTTTTTTGTCAAAATCGGATGAGTTTAGAACCTGGTCGGGATTAAAACGGGATTAATATTAACGAACGGAAATCTAAAAATTAAAACACGAATCTATGTGTTCAAAATAATCTGGAATTAAGTTAAACTAATCAGTAGTTATAATCACCAAAATTTCAAAACATCATTACTATAAAAGCCCTAAATCAATTGTTCATAAAAACCCTAAAATCATGATTTTCAATAAATTGAAACCCTAGGTTTATAATTCATAAAATATGAAATTTATAACATAAATATAATCTGAAATTTATAATCTTTATACCATTAAAATATAATTTGATACTAAAAATATAATCTTTATACTAAAATCAAAACCCAAAACAATTAAATTAACATTAAGCAAAATAATGAAACAAAGGAGGATGAAAATAAGACTAACCTTTTTGTGTGGGAAATTTTTTGGAGATTCATGGGATATTTATAGGAGAGAATTATTGTAGGGTAAAAAGAAAGATTGGGCCTCATAAAAATAATGGGTCGATTAAGTAAACAAATGGGTTAGGCTTGTATGATTGGACATAAATTGTAGAATAAAGGTGCATAAAATAATTTGTTCAAATAATTTTCGACTCAGATTAATAATTTGAAACTTTTGAAATTAAATTATGAAAAATAACAAATAAATATTATAAATAAAATAAATTTTCATTTATAAAATATTTAAAAATACGGGGGATTACAATCTACCCCTCTTAAAAGAAGTTTCGCCCTCGAAACTTAACCCAAAAGCCATAAATTTTCCAAAACCATTCAAACTTTTGTGTTTTATATTGCTGTAAATTGATTGATTCTCAACATGCACACTCAACAAACTGAACTTTATGCTTAATAGACTCATACTTGGCCAAAGTTTACATACTTTAATTGCATGTAAATACAACAATAGTGCATATTAATAAGCAAAATAATGCAAACTCAAGCAATAAATAGCATAATTGAGGTAAAAAGCGCGAAATTACATCGCATTCTACCCCTCTTAAAGAAAAGAGTTACGCCCCCGTAACTCACCTCAATAATATCATTAGGCATTTCTTTTTCATTTCTTCTTTCTACAATAATTTATCCATAACTTGTTATTCTATAATTTCCTCAAATTTGAATAGTTCAATTCATAGGCACTCAATAATCCCTTTAGTTCTCCTTAGCTAACAACTGAAGGCTATTAAGAGCTGTAAAAATCTTACAGGTGACACTGTATTTCAAATGAATCTCCAATGTAAACAATATATACGCAATCTCAAGATCATGGTAGGGTAATTGGTCTCATAAGATTTGCCTTGGCAAGAAGCATTATCATTTTTTTCCATTTTGTTGCAACACACATCCATTAAGTAAAAACTTCAAGGCCACCACTCCTATTAGGCAAGACTAAAACAAGTGCAACGATTAAATGTTCTTTAAGAGTTAAAAGGCTTGTTTACACTTCTCATCTCATTCAAACTAACTCTCTTTCATCAATGTATATACAACAATCCTCAAAAGTCCTTTACAGCCCTCTTTAAACATCTAATCCCAATAAACAACTTATATCGGTCACATTGTTAGGTGTAGACCACTTACTCACCACTTGAATTTTTTTGTCCCAAAATGAAACTTACTTTCATTAATAAAAATTCACACTTTGAAAACTGAGCATATTACAAGTCGTCCCTAAAATGTCACAGAATCCTCAAATGTCTATTATAATTCTCCTCACTCTTCAAGTATAGCAAGATATCATTAATAAAGCCATACATGTAATCCCCCAAATTTTAATTTAATTATAATTTAATTATATGTTACTCTTATAATTATATTTATGGTAATTTTATTAAATAAATTATTTTATGGAAGTTTTTTTTAAAATAAAGTAGTGTTTTTTTTTATATTTATTAATAATCCTAGCCTATTTAGGAATACCAATCCTAATTTAATTAGGAGATTAAAAAGCCCAAAATAAAAACCCTTATAGCTCTCCTCCCTCAAATCTCACGTAAAAAAAAAAAAAGAAACACTTTCCTACTTCCTACTGCCTTTCACGAAGAGAAGAAGAAGAAAAAAAAAAAAAAAAAAAACTCTTACCTGCTGCTACAGTGCTGCCGCCAGCAGCACCACCGGACTGCCGCCACTGCCGCCGCCGCCTGCCTGCTGCCGACCACCAGCAGCCCAGCCAACAGTTGCCTTCTTCCCTTCTCCTTCCCTTATTTCTCCTTCTCTTATTCTTGTTTTATTTAATTAAAGTTTTGATCTTTATTAAATTTTGTTTATGAATTCTTATTATTATAGTTTGATAGTATGTTTAGATTATAAAAGATTATAAATTTATGGGTTTTTGTATGTTTAAATTATTATATAAATTTTCAGATTTGGTTATGTATGAATTTAGGGTATTAAAGTGTTGATTTTTCATGTTTAAAGGCTTATTAACGTACTAAACAAGTTACTTAATTTTTCTATGTTCAAAGTATGTCAAAGTATGATTATTTTGGTTGTATATAAATTTTCAGATTTATTAAAGTTTCAATTTTTATGAACAAGTAGTGTTAATTTCATGTTTTTATGCTTCTAAACCTATAAAATAATTATTGTGAGTATTTTGTGATTGAAAAAGCTTTGAACTTTATATTCTAACCTTAAAAATAATTTTCAGATTTTATGTTTTTTATTTTGAAGCCTCTAATTGCATTGAATTGATATATTCTTGGGTTTTTAACACACTAATTTGCTACATAATGACTATTTCAAATAATTATGCTTATGGGATTATTTTATATGCTTAAACCAAATTTTCAGATTTATTTTACCACTCTAAAGTTGCTGTAATTTATTATTAAACACTATATTTTCATGATTTTAACACCTAAACTTGTAGTTGGGATGTTGTACTATTAATTTTGGCTAATTGGATTAATTTAAGGACTTTATCTTAATGGTTTGAGGGGTTTTTAAATACTTTAGTATTGCTGTAATTTTAATTGCTTTGGTATTGATTTATTCCTTATTATTTGGTTTAGGAGAGGACTTTGTAGAAGGCGATTTTTAGTCTTTAAAGTGGCCAATCGAATCGTTTACTCAAGGTACGTACAAGTTACAAAACCTTGCTTTTAGGTGCATGTTTAAGGATGGATCGAGAACTTAGTACCATGTCTAGGGATGACTGGGTTAAATTGTATGGTTATACATTGTGAATTTCATTTGATGTGCATTATTTATTATTGCAATTATTGGTTATGTACTAATTATGCAAGGTGTGCTTAGAGGCAAAGGTATGTGATTGGTGAAATGATTCAATCATTACTCATTCATGATTTAATGAAATAGGATGAGTAAGTTTGGGGTGCCTTATGCACTCAAGGTGTTTATACACCGAGGTAGTAAAGGAATGAATAATAAATGTTGCTTGCCACTAATAAATCAAGAATTGAAATTGAAAAGTTGTTTTACTTGATTGAATTGACATTGGATTGATTGAATTGTTATGCATGTGAGTCATCACCAAGTCTAAACCTGTAAATCACGTAAAGTGCAAGATGGATGAGCAATAAAACTCTGGATTGGTGCACTTCTGGAGTAATGACAATCAGGGGTTGGGGTACATGGGGTATTAGCCGTGTACTTTTCTCGAGGCCGTCTGATCTACGAGTCTCTTATTTCAAATACTTTTTTTATAAAACTAGGAGTTAGGTGAGATCTCATACTAACTACGGTCACGGAGTCGCGCCCGTGGTCGTTGGATGTTTATTGATGTTTCCGAAAGGAGGCATGGGGTTTTTCTTTATTGATGTTCCAAATGGGACATGGGTTGGACAACCTTGTCTATTGCTAAATCCAATGAATAAATTGAAATGAGTTAGCTACTATTAGCTAGTGGAGTCTTAATAAATTAAATAATCGAGTCGTGTGTTGAGTTTGTGATCTACTTATGCGTATGATTGTTTATTAGTAGCATGTTAAGTATTTCCTTATTTTACTTGCAGCTTGTATGTACTCAGCTTTGCTGATTGCGTGCTTTTGTGTGTGTCCTTCTTGGTCATGGCCTTCGCCTTCAAATGACCCTGTGACGATCCAATTTTTACACTTGTAATATTGGGGAGCAGAATAACCACAGGTTCTCTCACATGCAGCATTCATCAGGGTTGTGGGATCTTGAGTAGAGAGTTGGTTGCTTATTTTCGCATTTCTTGCAAGTTTGATTTTATTTAACTCGTTTCCACTTGACACCATTTCTTTTGGTTTAAGTTTGTTTTAACACTGAATTTTAATTACTTACTTATGCTTTTGGGTTTTGAATAAGGGCCTTAAAGGTTCCAACTTGTAATACTTTGCTTTGAGGTTTATTTAAACTGTTTTGGTTTTCCGCTGCTAACTTCTGTAATAGCCTTAACGTTTGAACACGTGGCGGTAGCACTCCAGTAATTCTCTTGGATTTGTTCAGGTTATTTACAGGTTTCTCACAGGTTTAAAGAGAGAATTATTGGGGTGTTACAAAGTGGTATCAGAGCTTAGGTTTAGATTTAATTACCACTAAAAGCCAATTAGCTTAACATGTCTTAGGCGCCTAACTAACTAACTAACATTGAGGATTTAAGTTCAAAGGCTAAAGTGATTTTTCGAAACTTGGTATGTTTGAAATGTTTTATCTAAAATGATTTTGAAGTTTATTTTGTCTACCTGGTGAGCTTTGGGTAGACTTAAGAAGGGAATGCATGCATATTCCATACATACCTTTACATTTTATTGTCATTTGGAGTGTCATTTTCCTTATTTATCTAACATTTAGTAATTAATGTCTTAATTGATGTTTTTTTTTGTGATGTGCTTGTGTTATGCTTTTGTATGTTGGTTGCGTTGGGATGACGTAGAAAGGAGATGAGTGATTCAGTAAGCACGTCTGGAAGCACGAATAATGCTACTAGGAACAACCCTATTGTTATGTCTGAGGATGAGAATGATGTGCGAAGTGAAGATACCTTAGAGAGGTACGAAAGGACTATGACGCTAGATAATCCTGATGAGGAAGACTACCAATATTTACATGAGTTTAAAACTGCGAAGAATAAGAAGCATAAGATTAACACTTATGACAGAATGTTCAAGGACTATACCCTTATTGACTTTCCAGATGAGGATGACCTTGAATGGCTACAACCACCACTGGAAGATCCAAATGCGGGAAAAAGAGCTACTAGGAATCCTAATCCGCTTCACAAGTACATAACTATTGAAGATTCAGATGATGAAAAGGATCCCGACTTTGATATCAATAACTATGATGAAAAGAAGGATAGGAACAACAATGTGATACCTTGAGATATTTTTTTTTTAGAGTATAGTTAGCATGAATAAGGCAACTTGCCATTAATAATAGTTATTAGAACTTCATTATAGTATGCTTTAGATGATTAATTTGAATAAGTAGCTAAAGCTATAGAGTTATTGTTCTTTGGGATTCATACTTTTATTTAAGTTATAATAAAGTCATTATTTTATATTAGAAGCTTCATTTTACTAATATTTGTGAGCCAAAGAAAGTTAAAGTTAGTTAAATAAAGATTTTAAGATATTTCCTTTGGTTATTATCAAGCTAGTAAGAGTGACGTGGTATGGGGATTATTTTTCTTAACTTTACTTGAATTTGGGTGTGAATTGTGTTTATATTTGTATGATTCTACTTGGGACAAAGGGGTGCAAAGCAAGGTGCCCTTTTGAACCAATATACGTGATATTTATTATGATGATTCTGTGAGTATATGCGTATGGTATTTGAACTAGAGTATGATGTCCCTATATTTACAGGCGTAAAACTACAATGGCCAATAACGCCGCCCTTGCTGAAGCCATCCGAATGTTGGCAGAGAATCTGAACCAAAACCGAGGGGATCAACTTGACCCCCAGGCAGAAATGTTCAAGAAGCTAGCACAAGTGAGACCCCCAGTGTTCAAGGGAGGTGCTGACCCCACCTTCTTAGAGAACTGGATACGTGAGTTTGACAAATTGTTTGTGGCACTGAACTGCCCTGATAATTTGAAGGTGGATCAAGCAGCCATGTATCTTAAGGATGAAGCTGACATTTGGTGGAGAGATAACTGTGAGCTAGTGAAAGCCAAACCTAACTTTGGGTGGGAGGTATTCAAAACCGCTTTGAGAGACAAATTCTACCCTCCTTTCCTAAAGAAACAAAAAGCCCAAGAGTTCATAAACCTGGAAATGGGGCAGATGACAATCTCTGAGTATTATAACAAGTTTATGGCACTTGCTAGGTTTGCCCCTGAAGTAGTACCCACTGAGGAGCTGAAGGCTCAGAGGTTTGAGCAAGGGTTAACTAACCAACTGCAAAAAGACCTAGCGGGGAAGGTATTTAAAACCCTAGACAAGGTATATGAAAGAGCTGCCCACATGTACCACCTAAATTCTAAGAGTGTGGGAGAGACTGCCAAGGCCGGGGAAAAGAGGAAGGACTTTGGGAGACCAGAGCACCAAAGTAGCTATAAGAGGCCTAGGAATGGGAACTCATTTGATAGAGGTGACCAAACTGCTAGCAACTCTTCTACTGTTAGCAATGGAGAGAGAACCTACCATTGTAAGAGGTGTAGGAGAAACCACCCTGGGAGAGATTGTGATGGGAATTTAGTGACTTGTCGGTTCTGTAACAAGAAGGGGCACAGGGAATATGAGTGTTACACCAAACAGAAACAACAGGGAAATGGTGGGAATGGTGGGAACACTCAACAGAGGCCTAACAACTTCAACAACCAGGGGAACAGGGGAAACGGTCAGAATGGGAAGTTTGGAAATGGTCAGAATGGGAAGTTCGGCAATGGAGGCAACAACAACAACAGATCTGGCAACAACAGCAACAACTCAGGCAACAACAACAATGGTTACCAGGCAAGAAACAACACTCCCGGACGCTTGACTGTGATGAGCAAGGGAGAAGCTGAGAGGTCCTCAGATGTAGTTACTGGTACTTTTTCTATTCATTCTGCCTCTGTCAACACCTTGTTTGACTCTGGAGCAGCTTACTCTTTCATTTCTACTTCTGTTGTGCGCAAATTAAACTTAACTGAGTCCAGTCATGTTGATGTGTCGGTTAGTCTGCCTACTGGCAAACTTGTCCATTGTAATAGAGTATTCAAAGGCTTGCCTTTGAAAATAGGAGAAGCTATCTTCCCTTCGAACCTTATTGAGTTTAATCTAGGGGATTTGGATGTAATTCTGGGGATGGATTGGCTGAGCTCATACAAGGCCAAGATAGATTGTGAGATGCAGAGGGTGCAGTTGAGAGATCCTTTGGGAAAGACGGTGTCATATAGACGTTTAGGGAAGCCTAAGGGTTTTGGGATCATTTCTGCTTTGAAAGTCAAGAAGCTAGTGAGTAAGGGATGTCCATTGTACTTTTGCTGTGTCCAAGATTTGAGTATGAGTGAGAGTAGGCGGATGGAGGATGTACCCATTGTGAATGAGTTTTTAGATGTTTTTCCAGAAGAGATTTCAGGAATGCCACCTAAGAGGGAACTTGAGTTTACCATTGATTTAGTCCCAGGAGCTGCACCTATCTCAAAAGCACCTTATAGGATGGCACCAGCTGAGATGAGTGAGCTAAAGGCTCAATTACAGGAGTTGTTAGACAAGGGGTTCATTAGGCCTAGTGCATCACCTTGGGGAGCACCTGTGTTATTTGTGAAAAAGAAGGATGGAAGCTTGAGGCTATGTATTGATTACAGAGAGCTGAATAATGTGACTGTGAAGAATAAGTACCCTTTACCTAGGATAGATGACTTGTTTGACCAGCTAAAGGGGGCAAGTGTGTTTTCGAAGATTGATTTGAGGTCGGGGTATCATCAGCTGAAGGTTGCAGATAAAGACATTCCCAAAACAGCCTTTAGAACTCGATATGGGCATTATGAGTTTACTGTCATGCCTTTTGGGTTAACCAATGCACCAGCCATATTCATGGACTTGATGAACCGAGTGTTTCATGAGTATTTGGATAAGTTTGTGGTTGTATTCATTGATGACATTTTGGTGTATTCGAAAAATGAGGAAGAACATGCTGAGCACTTGAGAACTACCCTTGAAACTCTTAGAAAGAACAAGTTGTATGCTAAGTTTTCTAAGTGTGATTTTTGGTTGGAGAAGGTTGCATTTTTGGGGCATTACATTTCGAAAGAGGGTGTATCTGTGGATCCTGCGAAGATTAAGGCAGTAAGTGAGTGGCCAACACCTAAGAATGTGACTGATGTTCGTAGTTTCTTGGGATTAGCTGGGTATTATAGAAGGTTTGTTAAGGATTTTTCGAAGATAGCTAGACCCATGACTACCCTTATGAAGAAGCAGAGTAAGTTTGAGTGGAATGAGAGTTGTGAGTCAGCTTTTCAAACCCTCAAAGAGCGATTGACTACTGCACCAGTGCTGGTATTACCTGATGGGAGAGAAGGATTCGAAGTGTATAGTGATGCTTCAAAGCATGGTTTGGGATGTGTATTACAGCAGAATGGAAAGGTGATCGCATATGCATCGAGACAACTGAAGAAACATGAGGTCAATTACCCTACCCATGACTTGGAGCTTGCAGCTGTTGTGTTTGCCTTGAAGATTTGGAGGCACTACCTTTATGGTGTTTCTTGTAAGATCTTCACAGACCATAAGAGCCTAAAGTACATCTTCACCCAAGATCACTTGAATATGCGGCAACGTAGATGGCTAGAGTACCTCACAGACTACCATGTCCACATTCAGTATCATGAGGGAAAGGCAAATGTAGTTGCTGATGCCCTTAGCAGAAAGTCGAGTCATAATGTCAATGCTTTAATTGTGGCTAATGAGTTGTGTGAAGATATGAGGAGACTGAACCTTGAGGTTATCAATCAAGGAGAGTTAGAGGGATTACTGAGTGCTTTAACCATCCAACCTACCATATTTGAGGAGATTAGGGAAAAGCAACTGGAGGATGAGTCGTTTCAGAAGATTAGGGATCGGGTGACTAGTGGTGCGGAGACTGAATTCAAGATTCATGAGGATGGGAGTCTGAGATATAAAGAGAGATGGTGTATACCACAGAAGTGCGAGGAGATTAAAAGAAAAATCATGGAGGAGTGCCATAATACACCTTATTCAGTTCACCCCGGGGGAGATAAGTTGTATAAGGACTTGAAAGAGTTCTATTGGTGGCCGAATATGAAGAGAGAGGTAGCTGAGTTCGTATCCAAGTGTCTGACGTGCCAGAAGGTTAAGATAGATCACAAGAGACCCATGGGAAAAGTACAACCCTTGGAGATACCGGAATGGAAGTGGGATTCTATATCTATGGACTTTGTGACAGGCCTACCCAAGACTCGTTCTGGGAATGACACGATTTGGGTGATTGTGGACAGACTTACTAAGTCAGCGATGTTCATTCCTATCAAAGAGACCTGGAAAAAGAAGCAGCTAGCAAGTGTCTATGTGAAGAATGTAGTTCGATTGCATGGAGTTCCTAAGGACATAGTGTCAGATAGAGATTCGAGGTTTCTATCAAAGTTTTGGCAAAAAGTGCAGGAGAACCTTGGGACAACATTGAAGATGAGTACTGCTTTTCACCCTGCAACAGATGGTCAGACTGAGAGAACAAACCAAACTATGGAGGATATGTTACGAGCTTGTGCTTTAGATTTCCAAGGAAATTGGGAGGATCACCTACCTTTGATAGAATTCTCCTACAATAACAGTTACCATGCAAGCATCAAGATGGCACCTTTTGAAGCACTATATGGAAGGAAGTGCAGAAGTCCAGTTTGCTGGAATGACTACAGTGAACGGGTTACTTTGGGTACAGATTTCATTGAGGATATGGTGGGCAAGGTGAGACTAATCCAGTCGCGTATCAAGGCAGCACAAGATAGACAGAAAAGTTATGCTGACTTAAAGAGAAGAGATGATGAGTTTAATGTTGGGGACAAGGTCTTTCTGAAAGTTTCTCCAACAAAAGGTGTGATGCGATTTGGCAAGAAAGGGAAACTTAGTGCTAAGTATGTGGGGCCATATGAAATCCTACAACGTGTGGGAAAGGTGGCTTACAGATTGGCTTTGCCAATGGAGTTTGAGAAAATGCATGATGTGTTCCACATTTCCCAGCTAAAGAAATATGTGCCTAGTGAAACTCATGTTTTGCAACCAGAGACTATTCAATTAGATGAGTCTCTAACTTATGAAGAAAGACCAGTAAAGATACTAGATCACAAAGTGCGCAGTACTAGAAACAAAGATGTGAAGATAGTAAAGGTCCTTTGGTCTAATCAGGAATATGAAGAAGCCACTTGGGAGGCCGAGGAGGAAATGAAAAACAAGTATCCCGAGTTATTTGACGAGGTGAGTTACGAGGGCGTAACTCTTTTCTTTTGAGGGGGGGAGAATGCGATGTAATTTCGCGCTTTTACCTTAATTATACCATTTATTGCTTGATTTTGCACGTTTTTGCATGTTTTTGGTTATCATTATGCATTATTATTGCGTTTACATACAATAAAAGTATGTACACTTAAGCCAAATATGAGTTCATTGAGTACAAAGTCCGATTTGTTAAGTCTGTTTGTTAAGAAGCAAGCAATTTACAGCAATACAAAACACAAAAGTTTGAGCTATTTTGAAAATTATGGTTTTTGGGTTAAGTTTCGAGGGCGAAACTTCTTTTAAGAGGGGTAGATTGTAATCCCCCAAATTTTAATTTAATTATAATTTAATTATATGTTACTCTTATAATTATATTTATGGTAATTTTATTAAATAAATTATTTTATGGAAGTTTTTTTTAAAATAAAGTAGTGTTTTTTTTTATATTTATTAATAATCCTAGCCTATTTAGGAATACCAATCCTAATTTAATTAGGAGATTAAAAAGCCCAAAATAAAAACCCTTATAGCTCTCCTCCCTCAAATCTCACGTAAAAAAAAAAAAAGAAACACTCTCCTACTTCCTACTGCCTTTCACGAAGAGAAGAAGAAGAAAAAAAAAAAAAAAAAAAACTCTTACCTGCTGCTACAGTGCTGCCGCCAGCAGCACCACCGGACTGCCGCCACTGCCGCCGCCGCCTGCCTGCTGCCGACCACCAGCAGCCCAGCCAACAGTTGCCTTCTTCCCTTCTCCTTCCCTTATTTCTCCTTCTCTTATTCTTGTTTTATTTAATTAAAGTTTTGATCTTTATTAAATTTTGTTTATGAATTCTTATTATTATAGTTTGATAGTATGTTTAGATTATAAAAGATTATAAATTTATGGGTTTTTGTATGTTTAAATTATTATATAAATTTTCAGATTTGGTTATGTATGAATTTAGGGTATTAAAGTGTTGATTTTTCATGTTTAAAGGCTTATTAACGTACTAAACAAGTTACTTAATTTTTCTATGTTCAAAGTATGTCAAAGTATGATTATTTTGGTTGTATATAAATTTTCAGATTTATTAAAGTTTCAATTTTTATGAACAAGTAGTGTTAATTTCATGTTTTTATGCTTCTAAACCTATAAAATAATTATTGTGAGTATTTTGTGATTGAAAAAGCTTTGAACTTTATATTCTAACCTTAAAAATAATTTTCAGATTTTATGTTTTTTATTTTGAAGCCTCTAATTGCATTGAATTGATATATTCTTGGGTTTTTAACACACTAATTTGCTACATAATGACTATTTCAAATAATTATGCTTATGGGATTATTTTATATGCTTAAACCAAATTTTCAGATTTATTTTACCACTCTAAAGTTGCTGTAATTTATTATTAAACACTATATTTTCATGATTTTAACACCTAAACTTGTAGTTGGGATGTTGTACTATTAATTTTGGCTAATTGGATTAATTTAAGGACTTTATCTTAATGGTTTGAGGGGTTTTTAAATACTTTAGTATTGCTGTAATTTTAATTGCTTTGGTATTGATTTATTCCTTATTATTTGGTTTAGGAGAGGACTTTGTAGAAGGCGATTTTTAGTCTTTAAAGTGGCCAATCGAATCGTTTACTCAAGGTACGTACAAGTTACAAAACCTTGCTTTTAGGTGCATGTTTAAGGATGGATCGAGAACTTAGTACCATGTCTAGGGATGACTGGGTTAAATTGTATGGTTATACATTGTGAATTTCATTTGATGTGCATTATTTATTATTGCAATTATTGGTTATGTACTAATTATGCAAGGTGTGCTTAGAGGCAAAGGTATGTGATTGGTGAAATGATTCAATCATTACTCATTCATGATTTAATGAAATAGGATGAGTAAGTTTGGGGTGCCTTATGCACTCAAGGTGTTTATACACCGAGGTAGTAAAGGAATGAATAATAAATGTTGCTTGCCACTAATAAATCAAGAATTGAAATTGAAAAGTTGTTTTACTTGATTGAATTGACATTGGATTGATTGAATTGTTATGCATGTGAGTCATCACCAAGTCTAAACCTGTAAATCACGTAAAGTGCAAGATGGATGAGCAATAAAACTCTGGATTGGTGCACTTCTGGAGTAATGACAATCAGGGGTTGGGGTACATGGGGTATTAGCCGTGTACTTTTCTCGAGGCCGTCTGATCTACGAGTCTCTTATTTCAAATACTTTTTTTATAAAACTAGGAGTTAGGTGAGATCTCATACTAACTACGGTCACGGAGTCGCGCCCGTGGTCGTTGGATGTTTATTGATGTTTCCGAAAGGAGGCATGGGGTTTTTCTTTATTGATGTTCCAAATGGGACATGGGTTGGACAACCTTGTCTATTGCTAAATCCAATGAATAAATTGAAATGAGTTAGCTACTATTAGCTAGTGGAGTCTTAATAAATTAAATAATCGAGTCGTGTGTTGAGTTTGTGATCTACTTATGCGTATGATTGTTTATTAGTAGCATGTTAAGTATTTCCTTATTTTACTTGCAGCTTGTATGTACTCAGCTTTGCTGATTGCGTGCTTTTGTGTGTGTCCTTCTTGGTCATGGCCTTCGCCTTCAAATGACCCTGTGACGATCCAATTTTTACACTTGTAATATTGGGGAGCAGAATAACCACAGGTTCTCTCACATGCAGCATTCATCAGGGTTGTGGGATCTTGAGTAGAGAGTTGGTTGCTTATTTTCGCATTTCTTGCAAGTTTGATTTTATTTAACTCGTTTCCACTTGACACCATTTCTTTTGGTTTAAGTTTGTTTTAACACTGAATTTTAATTACTTACTTATGCTTTTGGGTTTTGAATAAGGGCCTTAAAGGTTCCAACTTGTAATACTTTGCTTTGAGGTTTATTTAAACTGTTTTGGTTTTCCGCTGCTAACTTCTGTAATAGCCTTAACGTTTGAACACGTGGCGGTAGCACTCCAGTAATTCTCTTGGATTTGTTCAGGTTATTTACAGGTTTCTCACAGGTTTAAAGAGAGAATTATTGGGGTGTTACAATACATATATCGAATTACTGTACTCATGGAAATACTCGATTCATTAAATCCATAATGATTGTTAATACATTATTAACCCAAAAGGCCTGATTTATATTTCCATGTTTATGAATCCATGGGCTCCTCAAAATTTTTTTCTCTCCAGCTTGGTTTTCAAATTCTCCTAACGAAAGTCAATTGTCTTACGAATCGTATCCCTATTCTCTTTCCACCAAAGTTATGCTCCTCAAATTCTCATGGCAATTCAAAACAACAAAAACTCATCTTTCACTACCTAGTTCTACAAAAAAGCAGGGTCTCCACTCTCCTTAAAGTATGCGGCTTGACCAAAGCAAAATTCATACACTCCTCTCGCGTAGTTTATCATCACCAAATATATATATTCATCAATTCTCCAAGTACATTCCTAATTTGATCATAAGGTTTCTCAAATAAACACTCATTGGTTGCAAAAATTGAAGGAGATATTAAATAATAAAAATATAGATCTTACCAATAACCTAAAGCACCAAATAAATAATAAATAACATCATTAAATAAGCATAACCAAATAGTCACATAATTACATGCTTCATATAATGATCATCCATACATACACATTACATTGCACAAATCATCACAAATTAATCTATATTGTATTCTTTAATCCTTACACATGATTCTAGGTGATCACAACACCCAAATTTGCATGATTATATAAAACATATACAATTAAATATAACTTGCATAAAAACTACATTCAAAATAAATGGCACCAAGAATTAAATTATAATGCACATAGAAAGAAATCATCTGTCCTATATGCCCTTATTAAGACTACCCAAATCTCACACATAAAATAAAATAAATAATACTAAGGATCAAAGAATAAAATAAGTACGCAGATTCAACTAATTTCAAAAATAATTCATAACATAGTAATTTATAAAAATACATATATTTTTATTTAAACTGCCGAATTATTTTAATTAAAATAAAATAATTTTTTTGAAATTAAAGTTTAACCTTAAATCATGTCATAAAATCCAGAATCATAAGATTTAAAACATTAGGCGCCCAAAAACTTTTAAAGTAACTTTAGTGGTAATTAAATCGAACCAAAGCTCCCAGATACCACTTTGTAACACCCCAATAATTCTCTCTTTAAACCTCTGAGGACCCTGAACAATATTCAAGAGAATTACTGGCGTGCTACCGCCACGTGTTCAAACGTTAAGGCTTTATCAGAAAATAGCAGCGGAAAAACTAAATCAGTTATAAATAAGTTTCAAAACCAACGAATGAAACCAAATTAAGTCATACAACTTGGAACCATTAAGGCCCTTATTCAAAACCCAATAAAAGTAGTAAGTGATTAAATTCAGTGTTCAAATAAATTCAAACCCAAAAGAAATAGTGTCGAATAAAATCGAATTAAAATAAATTCAAACTTGCAAAAGAAATAAAATGAAACAACCAACTCTCTACTCAAGATCCCACAACCCTGATGAATGCTGCATGTGTAAGAACCTGTGGTAATTCTGCTCCCCAATATTACAAGTGCAAAAATTGGATCGTCACAGGGTCATTGAAAGGCGAAGGCCATGACCAAAGAAAGACACACAAAGCACGCAATCAGCAAAGCTGAGTACATACAAGCTGCAAAATAAATTAAGAATTCCATAACATGCTACTAATAATCAATCATCATGCATCATTAAATTATAGACTCAACACACGACTCAACTATTTATATTACTAAGACTCCATTAATTAATAATAGGTAAATCATTATTTTTATTCATTGGATTACGCAATAGACAAGGTTGTCCAACCCATGCTCCATTTGGAACATCAATAAAAGAAAAACCCCATGCCTCCTTTCGGAAACATCAATAAACATCCAACGACCACGGGCGTGACTCCGTGACCGTAGTTAGTATGAGATCTCACCTAACTCCTAGTTTTGAAAAATATTTGAAATAAGAGAC